>NC_056418.1:1087261-1414761 GCF_905147365.1 Aricia agestis
AACTCGTCCTCGAAGATACACAAGTATATATTATAATTATTATACTTTATCTGTACTTTTAAAGTAAATATTTGAGTGCCTTAGTAATCCTCCGCTGCGCTTCTGTCAGTCGACCCAGGGCTATAGGCGTCGCGTCTGTGTGGGTTTTTATTTTTAATCGTTTCTTAAAAATATCATGCCATGACTGTCATATACTCTAACAACGAGAGAGTCAATACGACATTAAGGGCCTGTTTCACCGCTTCCTGATAAGGCTATCCACTACCTACTTAATTTGACAGATGGAGTATGGAAAATCTGTCAAATAACCCTATCGGGCACCTTATCAGGAAGCGGTGAAACAGGCCACTAATATTTTTATAATCCACGGTTAACTCTAACCCAGACTGGCGCGAGTGGGCCAGTTTCATAAATTACATTTCATATAAATACCTTCCTTGTTATCTAGTATTTAATAATAATAAATTATAGTATTTAACATTTTAGCCAATCCTCTATAAGCCGCATCTGACTGTATGATCGCTCTGAAAAAATCTTTGGTGGAGTGAGCAGCGGACAGAATATTAGATACGATTAACATTGACTTAAAAAGTTACATAACCGGACGAAATACATACGTCCGCCATCTTCCCATAAATACATTTCTCTGATCGTACTTTGCTGATCCTTAATTTTTACACGGCCTATACAAATTAATGATTCTTTATGTTTTCATCAGTCAGGCTTTTTTTTGAGCCATATTCTACCACCAAATATTGGAATGTACATTTAAAACACATATTTTTACATTTTTATAAACTTCGTTATATTCTTCATACTGAAGTTATATTTAATTTTAACACAATAAATAACAACATATCTATATAAATAACATTCACTATGCTATACGGACATTATTTTTTGGAGAAAATTCGACCAAACGGTTTTGTGCGAAACTCGCTTAGTAAAGAAAGAGACTGAATAAAAGTCTACATATTAGTATGCATATATAATAATTAATAATTTCTACAATCTACATAATATATAATTAATTCGCGGAGCCATAGAGTTCCGTACATTCACCAATCGTTTTTTGTCTTTGTTACTCGTGCGCAATATCGTGCGCGAATGAAAGAGACAGATAGAGATGGGTCAATGTACTTTTAGGTGTTTTTTTTAAATAATATGTAGACTTTAATTCTGTCTTCAATAGGTCAATTAAGTGCGTTACATAAATAAGATAATAGTAGTACACAAATCTAGGTATTCTATAAGGCTGTCTACGCCTAGTGCTAATTTAAAAGTGGCACACAGATAGTTTGGTACTTATAGTAGAGATATTGGTCCATTTCACACATCACTCGATTATGGAATGTAGATTTAAATGACGGTAGATTCAAAAATTTGTTTCTGGTGAAGTCACTCATTCGTTCAAAGTTTTATCAAGATGACAGAATTTCACACAGGGCCCCCGCTACCATATGTGCAATGTGTGCAATGCACACGGGCGCCATCTCTAGGGGCGCCAAATCGCCATCTTTAGGGGCACCAAAACCAAGGACCCAAAAAGGGGTGCCAAAATCTTTTTTTTTTGCACTCAGGCGCCAGTAGCCCTTACAGGGGCCCTGATTTCACAACCAGACTCAGTTACTAAGCCAATTTTTTTCAGGTTTTGAATGAATAATGCTTGATCTTTTTCTGTAGTTTGTATTTTTTATGAATTAATGAAACACTTGCCGGATCTTCGCAGTACGCGTACTTAAGAGTGAGCGAGATGCCTATACCACGTTCATACATAAATAGGAGTGAGTGAAACACACATACTAGTCGCATCAAGGAGTGAGCAAGACGTAAATACCGCGCTCATAATCGTAATTCAAGTACCATTGTAGAAGTGAAACGCACATACACACTAGTGCATGAGTGAGTGAGACGTTACCGCGCTTATACTCGTAAACATAGTATCAGTAGGAGTAAAACGCACACACGCATCCGAGAGTGAGATGCACGTACACACTAGCACAAAAGTGAGCGAGACGCATATACCGTGCTCATACTCATAAACCAATATAGTATCAGTGAAACGCACATACGCATTAGAGTGAGACGCACATACACACAGGAGTGAGCGGGGACGCTTATATGATGAACTCCTGCGGGGCGGGGCGTTAGCTGAGCGCGGAGTAGGCGGGGGGCGGGGGCGACGGGGCGGGCAGCAGCACCGCGATGTGGTAGGGCGGGGGGGAGCCGCCCCCCTCCGTGCTCACTGTCGCCGGCTCCTCGCGCGGCATCGGGATGAGAGAGATGTTCTCGGGCTCTTGCGGCTGAGGGTAGGAAAAAAGTTTTCTTTAGATACGATGATTAAATAGTTTAGTTCAGTCAGATTAAAGTATTTTTATAACGGGGATAATTAACTTTTCTGCCCAGAAGAGATAAGAATACTTTGTTGTAACTTATGACGTCACATCTGATCTCTCTCGCAAATAAATTGCTCAGTAGTGATAGTTACATTAAAGTCATCGTCGTTTATTTCTATTTTTATGAAATCAAAATAACGCTTTCATTGGCAAAGAACGGAAGCTGTAATAAACGTCTTCAAAGTTAAAAGTGACAAATAGTTACACTGAGCACACGGACAGCAACAATTTCTATTTTAAGGTATATTTATACAATTCACAGTTTCATAAAATATCAATAATCAATAATCACTCACCGGTCTCTGCGGGGGCGGAGCGGGTTGTGGGGGCGGAGCCGTGTCGACGGGGCGGCGTCGCGCGGTGGACGACACACGCTCGGGCGGCGCGGGGGGCGGGGCGGGGCGCGCGCGGCACAGCGACAGCGCGCATCCCACGCCGCACACGCACGCCACCGCCGCGCACACCACGCCCGCCTCGCCGCTGCTGTTGTTGTTGTTTCCGCCGCGCATTACCTGATAATAGAGGTTTATATTCAAGGCCAAGGCCACACTTGTGACGTCACATCGGTAACAATCTACATTGCTGTGCAATGGTTGTTTCAGCGATGTGCCAAGCCATAACACTGCGCTACGACGCATCGTAAGAATATACAATGTTTGTTTTTGCGATACGCGCCGCGGCACAGTTTTGTAGCTTGGCCCAAAGATGGCCAGAAAGCAAAATAAATCGACCGAAGGCCGTTAATGGTTAAGGTTGTTATCGAACAGCGGATGGATGAGGGCTACGGCTCAATTCAACCCAAGATCGGAATGGGTAAATGGGCTCGGTTCCCGCTGTGTCTAATCTAGGCCTTAGGGTCTTTTCGAGTTTAAAAGTTAAAGACTTCGAGTTGCATTTGGTGCAACTTAACTTAGCTTTAAACCTTGAGACATATAGTCCGTCAAGAAAGTGAAGAAATTAAAAAGTGGCAACATCCCTTTTTCTTAGATTGATTTGAAAGGGATGACACTACGATGTTGCTACTACGATTTGACAGACAGACTATATTATACAAAACGAAAAAAAAAATTGACGGCTTTTATCCCGGCCGCACATTGTCCGAAATTTCTGATAGGTACGAAACAGTTGAACGTCCGCGCTGTATCTAAAGCGGATCCTAACTTAGCTAGGATCCTAGCTTTCTAAATGTTATTCCACTTGACTAAATTTTTTAGAATCCTAGCTAGGACGTCCTAGCTAGGATAAGTGGAATAAGCGCTTTACATTTTGTACTGAGCCGAGTGAGCTCGAACTCGCCGGAAGGATATTTCGGATAGTGTGCGGGGTGGCGGTCCGGCGAAATTCAACTGTTTCTGATCAGAATTCGGACAATGTGCGGCCGGGCTTAAAGTCAGCACATTTCTGTCTCTGATCTCTGAACATCACTAGCTATTAACTTATGAATAAAGTCGACTCGGCACTTTTAAACGCTACGTGTGAATGAGAACTACTTGCCACTCACAAGTTGAACGCTCAAAGCGTTTGGCCTTGGGGATATTATATTCGGTATAAAATTATAAATCTAGCCACTTGAACGGATTAGCTACACTCTCAAAGCCACTTCGCCAGATTTTGCTTGTAGGTTTTTCTACAATATGGGGGGTGCAGGAAGTACCTATGGAGTATGGACACTATCAGATCCTATGAACATTGTAGGTACCTATAAGTACTTACTTCACAGAATCTCAGAATACAGATAGAAAGGCTGAATTTTTAAATGTTTGCAGCTAATGGAAATACCGTTGACGTGGGAGAGCCATGCTTCGGCACGAATGGGCCGGCTCGACCGGAGAAATACCACGTCCTCACAGAAAACCGGCGTGAAACAGCGCTTCCGCTGTGTTTCGCCGAGTGAGTGAGTTTACCGGAGGCCCAATCCCCTACCCTTTTCCTTTCCCTACCCTCCCCTATTTCCTTCCGTACCCTCCCCTATTCCCTTCCGTACCCTCCCCTAATCCCTTCCCTACCCTCCCCTATTACCCCTTAAAAGGCCGGCAACGCACCTGCAGCTCTTCTGATGCTGCGAGTGTCCATGGGCGACGGAAGTTGCTTTCCATCAGGTGACCCGTTTGCTCGTTTGCCCCCTTATTTCATAAAAAAAAAAAAAAAAAAACCTATATGATCTAAGTTTTATTATGAGCTGCAGAAATCTGGGTGACACCGGTATCTCGGTGATAAGGATGATGGAGTCGCGTGGAGTAGGTACGGTGGGAAAAAAACGATTTCAGAATAGGTAAGTCCCAACTCCCAACGATTTTTTGAAGCTCTTCCCAGGCCACGGTAAAATGCTGGTGTGAAATTGTGAAGATTATTACTCAAGACGCAGATGTCGAAAACAGGAAGTTTAATCAGGAACAGATTATATAATTTCACACATGGCCGCGACACTGCCGCACGAGTGGGTCGAGACTCGAGAAGCCGTACGATGTAAGCCGATTGTCACATTCAAAGTAACGTGGTCTCAAATTTAGAGATGTGTTTACAATGACGTAACAATATCGTGTACCATAAAAAGTACCAATAAGCAAATAAAAAAAAATTTACCACACCACCGCCCGAATAATTTATTGTGGTAAGTCATGACTCATGTATGTAGCACGGTAAATAAAGTTAATAATACATAATTTTATTTTAGATGTTTACCCAATAAGGGTAAAGTTATACAATATTATGTCGTCATTCTTGCTCTTCTGATTACAGTCTGTGGTCGGGCTACCGGTAATCGTTGCGTTCAATTAGTGCGCAACTTTTTTGTCCAGGTTATAATCCTGGATTTTAAAATCATTTTAGTATACAATATACATACTGTGTACTTAAATGATTTTAAAATATTTTTAGTGAGCAAGGAGTGCTTAACACCAACGTAATAATAATAAGAATTGTTAAAGCCTGGCCTTTAACATGACAAGAGCCAGAAGCGAGAGATTGCTATTTCTTTTTATCAGGCGCTCCTTATATTAATAGCATCACCTGCACCCACGGACGTAAAAAAGTACGGACGTAACCTTGTCTAATCACGAGTGAAGCCTAGTTATGGCCGCCCGTGTAGGACGTGTGCGTGATATGAGGGTTGCCATATAAATCATACATTTGTAAAATTTCCCTACTTTTTTTTGTAAACTCAGACAAGTTAAATGTTATTTTTTATACTTAAACATATTTTTATGTTTTTTCGCTTCAGAAATGTAAGCGGTTGTTAAAGATGTCATAATGAAAATATTATTTTTATGACACTATAGATAGAAAAAAAAACACAATATATTACGTACTTACAGAGAAGTATATTATTTTCATAACATTATTAGTAATAATGATTATGTACAAACATTTACAATAATAAAATTATTACTAGCTATTTGACCGAGCTTTGCTCGGTTTTCGATAAAACACGAATAAAATGACATTTTCTAAAAATAATTCCTAGCTAGACAGATTTATCGCCCCCGAAACCTATATAAGAAACCTGTATACGAAAAGATATAAGATACTTAAGTCCCGTAACCCGTTTCATCAAACAATCAAGTAATGTTAAATAAATAATGGCTTGTTAAATCAGTTAACGGCCTGTTAGAGCTATCGAGAGTTCTACCATGCGCTAACGTCAAATCAAATCACCTAACATGGTGTTAAATTTATTCCTGGTCTAGAGGTCCATTCAATATTTTCATTCCTACTAGGTCTCAATGACGCTCGGGTGACTACACCAATAGCACCTTCCCTCCCCTACTACTGAAGGAAATCTAAGACAACAATTTTATCTATGGACGCTTCACACCACGTCAGTCTGACCCCGTGCTAAGTACCTGAAGGACTTGTGTTACGGGTACCAGACAACGGAAATATATTTAATACTGTTATACTATACATATATTTAAGATTTTTATTATATGATACACATATTTAATACACACCCATGACCCAGGAACTTTGAAAACTTTTTGTTCCGTCGGCAGGATTCGAACCCGCGACCCCCGGCTTGAGCCACCGACAGCCCACCCACTGAGCCACAGAGGTCGTCAAACAACAATTATATCCACTTTTGTAAATTAAGAAATTAATAGGGGTGTAGACTATTTTTAGGAAATATATTTATTTTACAGATGTACCATCAAGGAAGTTGATTCCTATGCAATTGACAGACCAACGTTATTTGGTCGAATACTTATGTCAATTCAATGTTAATTGTGATCTGTCGGCTGGGTTTGACGTAACGCAACCAAACTACTTATGTCCCCAATTTGCATAGGAATCAACTTCTCTGATAGTACATAAGTATTTTGTCACACCTAAAAATATGTATAAAAAATAAATACACTCTTATTTCAATTTAAAAAATCACTTACTCAATATAAAAAATATTATAAAGTTATTAAGTAAAATATGTCCATTTTCGGTAATTCTATATTACAAACTCTAAAAAAAACAATAATTTGTATTAGATTTCGTTTACTGTCTACACCCCTATTATTGTATTCCTGCCTAATTACTGGTCAATACTCGTAGTATGCTAAATACTTACATGACACTAATAAAAGACAATAAATTTAAAATTTTCCCCGGTTTGGGGAAAATTTCCCCACTTTGTTATGGACATTACTGACCTGTTGAAGTTGAAGTAATATTTACATTATTTTATCAAAATACTTTAAAAATATGTTATCTTACCTATGAAATATTATTCCTTGATGTTTTTTGTGTAAGGTTGTATTGTTCTTGCACCATTTTACAACACAAGATGGCATATTTATTTTTATTTATGAATGACAAAGACGTGTCACCGCGATGCAGTCTAATTGCGTAATGGCAGTACGATCGGCTTATTACAGTGCGAGTGTTTGTGCAAGATGTGTACATATGATCGCCTGGGCTTATTAAGGGTGCTTCACTCATTTCTTAATGGCGATCCGTCCGTATTTTTTTTACGTCCGTGCCTGCACCTGGATAAATTAAATGCGCACCAATAAAAGCAACCACTACCGGCAGCAGACCGCTCAGACTCTAACCAGTAGGCCTACTAAGAAACCGTTTTGAGACTCAAACAATCGGACGAGAATGCCGCGTCCTGCTCTAACAACGTCATTTCACGTTTGTTAAGGTGGGACGCAACATTCTCATACCTACGATTGTTTGAGTCTTAAAAATAGTTTCATGGTACGGGCCCAGAAGACCAAGAATGACGACATATCACAAAATCAGCCGACCCTGAAATACTTTCTCGAAAACGTTGCTACCTCACATCCCATACTAATGGTGTCTAAAGAATCGTAATCGTCATGACATCCCCGTAGTAGCAGCTAATTAAAAATTAATATCTAGACAGGGTTCCGCCTGGCGCCTACTTCGACAGCACCAGTGCTCAATTTATATTTTTTATGAGAGAAGTCAGAAGACCACTTTATTTCCGCCTCCCCCTAGGACGCTGCCGCCCCAAGGCAGGTGGCCTATAACGGCCTATTTATAAATCCGGGGCTGATCGGCACTCACCTGCCGATCGAAGTAATATTTAGCGCCCCCCAGGAACACCGTCGCCAGAGCAAACGAGACGAGCATCCCGAACTTGAGGTGGGGCGCCAACATGGGCGAGTGGTGGAGCCCCAGGGCTGCGGTCCGGAGCAGGGTATCGGGGGTGACACTGCGGGCGGCGGCCAGGCTGGCGATGGTGGGCTGCTGCGGCTGCGGGATCTCCACGTAGAGGCTGTCGGTGTTCTGACGTCTGGAAGAGTGGACGGGCGGCATCGGTGGAGGTCTGCGAACGTGAGGTTACGGTTACGTTCGAAGGATTTCGGTTCCAACGTTTGGCATGTCAGAGAAATACCGAGAGACGATGAAATGCAGCTCTGGATTTAATATTCATGTATAGGTAGTATAGGTCATGGGCCATGGCCTATGGGCATGCCGCATGGAGGAGTACATAATACGGCTGATGCAGCAGCCATTACGAGTTACGACTATGACTCACCCATAACTCCTGTTGGTCCTGGGCCGGCGCGGCGGGTCGACGGGCTGAAAGCGGTGCACGGGGGCCGCCATGCCCTTGCGGCCCGCCGCACACACCCGCCCGCGCCCGCGACCCACCCCTGCAACACCTTTGTATGTAGACCCATTGAGAGTGGCACGAGAGATCTTGTAGATAGACCCATTGAGAGCACCCTGAGAGTACTTGTACATAGACCCATTGACAGCAGCAGCATAGTTAGACCGAGAGTGCTTGTTCAGAGAACTGTTGGTCCATGAATCCGGCTGAATCATTGTGACTGATGAGAGGTACTCGCCAGCTTATATCTTCACTTTAATTTGTGAAGTTTGGACTGCTTGCATCAGTATTTGATTTAAATACAGATTACTAAGCAAAAGCTAGCAATGCACTGAGTTCTGTGGTTCTCCATGGTCGATACCAACTTACTTGCATGCAATCCATTATACTTTCTAGTTCTATTCCACACACCTAACATTATTATGAATACTATAAATTCTCATTTAAATAAAAGAATATGAAAATTCTTTAGAGATTTTAATACACATTTAAATTTTAAGTATTAATAATAATTAATAAACAATATTTAACTTTATTTAAAACTATTATTGTTTAATTTTATTTTTATAATGACACAGTATTCATCCAAAGTCAGTACCGGCACTAACATAAGTGGCATTGGAAATCCCATTACCTAATGCACGAGGGTGGGGAAGTAAGACACGGAAACATAATTAGATTACTTTAGCATAAGTATGGCATTTCAATTGTGAATCTGATGACGGCTCTATACAAAATAGGAGGTATATTGTGTTTGTATCATATTGATTATGTAAAAAAAAACAAATGAGCAAATATTATGCGCTCATTAGTTCAGTAAAATAATACCTATACATTGCATTGTAAGAAGTAAATAAAATATGTACTGAAGAAGAATTGTTGAATGTAATAATATTTAAACAAAATTCAATTTTTAAATTAATGTTCCCAAGAACTAACTCACTATTGACCCTTCAATTGTGGAAAAACGAGACACAATAGAATTTCTATTGTGTCTCGGTCACCGTGACCGTATGGGGCTTGATGAATTAATATATTAATAACTCGAGCAATTCATTTATCATTAAGATGAATAATTAGTCTTTCAAAGTAGGTAAATGGATTTAAATTTTATTAAAATAAAATAAATACTTAACAATAATATTAAAGAAATAGTTTAACTAAGTACTTAGGCTCAAATGAATTCCATTAAGAGTGCCCATGGTAAATTACCCAAGTATTGTTTTCAGAAATTGAGTGATCAACTTACCAGCTGATAGAGAGGATGGTACTCGATGGCGACCGCTGTAAGAGCACTGGCTACGTTTATCTATCCAGAAATGCATTTGTGATCTATTGCAAGGGACCTCACCACATGTAAACAATCACGAAAAATTTATTAAGCTGTAAGCACGTCATCCTCGAAAGCGTAAACCATTGAAACTCAGGAAATATAAAGAATAATACAGTTCATGTTTTACACAAAGGGAGAGAATAAAATATATACTCATACGAAGTTATAACATATGAAAACAGAATTTTATTATCACTATCTACCTAGTAGAAGAGTTTAATTATTAAACTCATTTGAGCATTTTGCAAGGTTTTGATGAGGTTTTTAATTATAATAATTAAAAAATGCACTGTAACTTGACAGCCATTTCTGGGCGGCGGCGGCGCGGGTGCGCGAAAAAGCAAAACAATCCGAATCGAACTGCCAAATGCCAAAATATGTCTTGAACTGTTTCAATAAAAATCAATAATTTTAGCACAGACACTTTGATGCCTTCGGTAATACGACAGGAATATTTTATGAAGAGTTTATTACGAACATGCGATTGATCTAAATTATGCAAAATATATTTTTATTTACAATTTACAGATACTATGCAAATATGTACTATACTTTGGAAAATAAATACAAACGATGTTTTGAATTTACCGCCAGAGGTTTGGCCAGAGAGTTGACATTTCCGGAAAATTCTCGTTACTTCCTTTGTCGTTTAGAAATTAGTAAAAAATAGATCAAAATATAATATGAATTTAAAATTTTGGAATTGTAGATCCATAATATTATTCATTTATGAGCTAAATAAAGAGTAAAGCCTAAATTATACTTAGCTAAATTATCTTAATATTAAACAGAACAAAACAAAAAAAAAAAATTTTGAACGAATAGGAAGTGTTTCCTGTGCAAGGAATTTGCCACACTTAATAAAAATTTACTTTCCAATATATTCTTGGACTTGCTGTTATAAATAATAAAATAATGATTATCCTATAAATAAAAACTGTGATTTGGATGTTTCTATCCATAACCTTATAATCATTCCAATTTTTTTTTTTAAATCTTTATTTAATGAGCTTATTCAATAATGAACATGCCACTCAGCTCATTATTTGCTAATGAAACTTGAAAGTGTAATTCATTTTGTCATATTAAATATTGTCAGAATTCTGGCAATGTGTACTGAAGATCTTGCAACACCTTGAATGGTGTCAAATGTTACTGTCATTAATCACGCAGCTGCAGCACCATCAGTTGTCAATGTCATCACTGTTGGTATATAAAGCTGCTCGTCCCTGCTCACCACTTTTTCTCGACTGCTCAAGTGATTCAAAATAATAAGGAAATCAATTAGGTACTATAGTTAATTTGGAAAGTGTTCTTAAGGTGTTCCGCTTACGATTAACCCTAAAAGTGCACAAAGTAATATTATGTTGTGATTGTTAACCGTATTCCGTGTGTAAAGGATCATAAAGCAAACATGTTTGTTAGCTCACGATCGCGTTCTTCGAGCTTAAAATTAGACGAAAGTGCACAATTCGCTCAGCCCTTTTGTCAGTGTTGGGGCAAAAATGAACCTATACCGTGGCAGCAGCTGAACTTCTGCTCCTGTGGAGAGGATAACGAAGGTAGAGTAACATGAAAATACCATGGTCAATAGTCATGTTTTATTATTGTAAGTAGTTTAACAAAAAACATGTTGCTACGGTCGACTAATTTAGTCACCAAGAAAGACTCAAATATGTTTAGGAAACCTGATATCTGAAGAAAGTTTTAACTTGTTGGTGTTGTTTCAGAAACCAAAAGTTTTTTTAATTAAAATACACAATGAATTCCAATAATAAACAGATTTTATTTAGCATGAAGTTGTATATTACTAACAAATAGGTGTTTTACTATGGAGCTAATTGAATAAAGAGTCAAAACTCAAATAACAAATTGCCTATTAAATTGATAAGATCTCATTTTATTTACATAGTCATTAGTTATTTGAAGATATGACGGAACTAAACAGCTGATAGATACTATATTAAATATACATTTACATATATATGTATATAAATTTACAGTGAAGGTCTGTCTATTATTAATATTCTAGATAGTATGCAAACACTAGCTGTTGGTCTAGATGTGATAAAGCTTTCATTTACTATCTGTCTTTATTAATCATGCATGTTTCAAAACTCTAACAGCATACTAGCTAGTGATTTGATGTAATGTGATGCTGAAATCAACATTAAATTGTAATTATAAACAAAATACTTACCTAATTTTACAAAAAACACTATTACAAATAGTAAATTGGTTATATTACATTATCATTTATATTGGATCATTTATATGATCATATATAGGATCCAATATATATGATCATTTGATAATATCTGCATATTACATTATCATATTTCATTGATCCTATTTTACGTCATATGTGGTTTTAATAGCCAATGGAGAGCACTAACGCTGATAGGTATTGACGTCAGGGTTACTAGATCTCAGAGAATTTCATTTGTCAAAAGACATTGTCATTTTTAATATGGCTTGTTTTTTGTTATTTCAGCAAGATTATCCAAGTATATATTTAGAAAAATAATTACATTACATTATTTGAAACATATTAACGAACAAGAAATTAAAAACTTTTTTTTATATTAAATAACTGGCAACACCTATTTCTATGACCGTATTGGATCCAATCTCTCAGCAAATGTCAAAAATCTATGATCAAAAAGGAAATGAATCATTTATCTATATTACATTATCCAATATAAATGACTCAATGATATAGGATCCAATATAAATGATAATCTAATATCCCCCTTAGGTATGTATTTCTCAAAAGAATGAGTGTCATTTCTAATGCCAAATAGTTCCAATAATGACACCAAGATAAATCAATAGAAAATTTACCCTTACTTTTGAACTTTTAGTAAATGAATGGAATTGGGAGTCACCAGATGATGTGGTGGAGAATGCTCGGTCCAGCTGGGTGCTGGTGAGCGAGGACCAGAAGCAGGTGACATTCCACCCGTACTACAGCTCGGGCACGGCGGCAGTGCGTGGGGATACACCACTCATGCTCAACAACCACTACTACTGGGAGGTCAAAGTGTTAACGCAGACGTACGGCACTGATATTGTGAGTAATATTTATGCCCACTTCCTTCTATGTTACTCTGTCCAAGGCTTAATATATTATGTTGTTTATCTTCCATTGTAATTTGTAATTGATATTCATATTTTAATTTATTTTATTTCATAGATCATGTTAAGATTTTAAGTGCTTACAAATTAGGGCCGGGACACAAAAACACGACACGACGTCGTGTCGTATATCGTGGCACGTCGTGACGTGATGTCGTGTCGTAGTTTTTTACGATGCTCGTCGTGGATTCCCACGACACGACGTCGTATCGTGTTTTTGTGTCCTGGCCCTTAGCTTATAATGCACACAACAATTGTTCTTAATTTATTTTTTCTAGAAATTTTTTTGAATTCCAATAATAAAGTAGCTCTGTAAGATTTTTGTAAAAAATTTAAAACATTACACGCTATATAATAATATAATAGATATACATACACATTATATTATGTAGAGACCAGGCGTAGCCATTTTAAACAACTTGGGTCTTTTAAAAATTGTAATAGTACTTTCCTATTTTTAGATTGGAAAATATTTCACTAAATAGATTTCCTAATATCTGTATTAGGAAATCTATTTAGTGACTCGTTTCAACATTACAGAGCTTAACTGACATCACCGGTTTACGGGCCGTAATACGAAACCATTTTGAGACACAAACGAATGAATCGAAATTCCGCGTCCCACTCTAACATACGTGAAATGACGTTGTTAGAGTAGGACGCACAGACATAGATCAAGATAGATACCGCATGTCGCTCCATTTGTATGAAAACGAACGTCTCACTTTTTTATAGCTACTGTGACGTACCGATGATAAGAAAAGTGCCCATTATCTAGGCCAACGTTTCTATTTGAATTTCTACAGCTCAATACGGCACGTTTCCGTCCGTTTCCGACAGCAGACTAAAGAACAGACTTTCGAAAGACGAGCATTGCTCGTCGTTTGGCACGCGAAGTACATACACATGCGATATCTATCATGATCTATGTCTGTGGTAGGACGCGTTTTGTTTCGATCGTTCGAGTCGAGTCTCAAATCGGTTTCGTTGTAGGTCTCCGGAAACTAGCCCAACAAGAAGATAGACTATCTTGATTATCAGTCTAAAAACCATTTTTTTTTAGATGGTGGGACTGGGCACGAGCAAGGCGGACATGCAAAAGGACAGGTTCAAGTTCACATCGCTGCTGGGACAGGACGCCGAGTCCTACGGCCTCTCATACCGCGGCTCCATCAAACACGACGCTAAGGTATGAGTCACACATATACACGGTGCAACAATGTTAACTGCACTCAGGGTTCAGGGACGAATTACTAAACTATAATTTATTTCATTAAATTAAAGTTAAATTATCATATCTCTGAGTGTGGTCGTGAGTGTGATTGTATATTTGTTATTAACATAATATGTATGGTAATGCAGCAGGTGTCGCGCGAGTCGGACGGGTTCTGTCGCGGCAGCATCGTGGGCGTGCGGCTGGACATGTGGCGCGGCACCCTGCAGTTCTACGTCAACCGGAAGCCGCAGGGTTAGTCCTTACTCCTTATGCCTCTAATAATAAAGGACGCCTCCATGGTCCAGTGGTTTAGAGCGCGGCTCTTAACTTGGAGGTCGTGGGTTCGATTCCCGCGTTGGAAACATGGTATTTCCGAGTTTGGATAGAACAATGCAGGCTGATCACACGATTGTCTGACAAGTAAGACGATCCATGCGTCGGATGGGCATGTAAAAAGTCGGTCCTGCGCCTGATCTCTCGCCTGTCGCGTCGGTCTTCCGTCACACTGGGTTATGAGAGTAAAGTAATATTAAGTTACAGAATTGTAAACTTTATTTTAAAAAGATAGAAAAAAGTGAGCCCCGTGCGAGTTTCTTACGCCGGTTCTTCTCGCCGGGTTAGTTCTCGAACCGCTGGTAGGCACCATGTAGGACATTCTGAAAACGTTTATTTTTAAATTTATTTAGAAATAAAGCAATTTTGATTTTGAAAGGAATAAAATTACTCCTGCGTAACTGGCCTGATTTCAATAATTAATAAAGGTCTATCTGCACTATATGCGAACCTACTATAGCGCGGCGAAGCGACGCAACACTTCACATCACATTGGAGCGGAGTGTAGAATATAGTAGTGTAGCTATGGGGTACGCCACAGAAATAAATCAAGAATCTTGATTTATTTCTGTGGGGTACGCCGTACGTCTCATACAATTCATGTAAGGAATATTTGACCGTGTCGTCTCGCGTCGCACCGCTGTAACGTTTTTAAGTGTGGTATCACCATAGAGGCTTTCATATTGTCGATAATACATACAGTACTAGATGTTGCTCGGAACTTGGTGCGAAATTCATTTAAACCGTGCTTTTTACCGAAAAACTAGAAATCTTTCCGTTGTCTGGAAGAAACTGCTTAAAGCAGTAAGACCGCCTTTTTGCACAATTTTGTTTTTTTTATATACCTTTTTTGTTGTTGTTATTTCTTTTTTTTTCTCTTTTATATGTTTTTGTCTTTTCTTTTATGTGTGCAAATAAATAATTTATTATTATTATTATTATCTTATATGATATATCCTTTTCCAGCACTAAAATGTCTTACATGGAACATTAAAGTCGGTTTAGCGGTTTAAGCGTAAAAAGGTAATAGTATCACTAATATAAGTAGGGATTCCGTGGGTGGCTCTGACTGACATCTGACAACTTTTGTGAAAAAAAACCCAAACTTTGTGAAACTAGAAGTGAATCTACTTGTAGATGTTATGAAATTGTCTATTTTATTCTGTAATAGAACATTCGAAATTTAAATTAATTAACTCGTAACATTCCAGGGGTGTGCTTCTACAACATGCGTCGTCACAGCGCGCTGTACCCGATGCTATCGTCGACGGCGGCACAGTCCTCCATGCGGCTCATATACGCCGCGTCGTGGCAGGCCTCGCTACTCGTTGACGCGGCTAAGGTCATATTTTTTTTTATAAAATAAAGGGCAAACAGGTATACCTGGTAGAGCCATGCTTCGGCACGAATGGGCCGGCTTGAAATACCACTGGCTCACAGAAAACCGACGCGAAACAGCGCTTGCGCTGTGTTTCGCCGAGTGAGTGAGTTTACCGGAGCCCCAATCCCCTATCTTATTCCCTTCCCTACCCTTCCCTATTCCCTTTCTTACCCTCCCCTTCTCGCCCGTTGCAAAGCAACTACCGTTGCCCACGGATACCCGCAACATTAGAAGAGCTGCAGGTAACGCACCTGCCGGCCTTTTAACCCATCAATCCCCAGGCACCCGTTGCCGCATAACAATTGAAAATCTATTGTGTCTGTGATTCCCACGATTGAGGTATTACGAGGGAATACGCTCTCTTCTTGAAGGTTTGCAGGTAACTCGTTTCCCCAGACTGTTGGTGATAGCTCTACCATCAGTGTGTTTAAGAAACGCTTGAAAGAGCATTATCTTCAAGAATCTCAATCCATTTAAGTAATGTTATTAAATATACATATAGTATTTATGTATCATAGACATATTGTATAGTATTTATTATTATTATTTATAATTATTAATATTGTACTATTATTTATTTTGGTTAATATAATACATATATGTTTTATTATTATTATTAGTTTCGTGTACTTTTATTATAGATGTGATATAGTTTTGTTATTGTGCACGCTCTATCTGATGTCTTATAACACATCTCTCTCCGTAGGGCTGCTGTAAGAAATTTCTTTAGAAATAAGCAGTTCTTTTGTGTCGTCTTTCTATGTAATTTTTTATGTAAACAGTGTCTTGTGTGCAATAAATGTTTAAATAAATAAAAAAATAAAATAAATAAAAAAACAAGGCACATTAGGGATTCGTTTGTAAAATAATTTAGATCGCTTTGCATTTCGCACTGTCTTAAAAATGTTTCAACTACATTGAAATGCAGTTTTAAGTCTCAGATCTCACAAAATTCAAAGGTGATTCACAACATTTAAATTTGAAATTGTGGTTACATCTATGTTACATGTTTGTGTCAACGTTTAATTAATTATTTTTTTATTTGCAGGTGCTGGCGAGCTCAGTGAGACAATGTAATCTGCCCCCGGGTCTGCTGTACACCTGCAAGTCACAGTTCTGGCTGACACTGCCATCTGAGGGTATGTACTGCTATGTGTATAAACAAAGAAGTTATTAGGCAGATGGCGGACCTTCGACATTTGGTCGGGTTATGTCATGCTCAGTCGAGAGACCATCCTCCCTAGCATACGCCAACGAGATATCTCACTCTCGAGATAATAAAATTTTGACATTATGAGACGAGTAGTTACTCGTCTCATAATGTCAAAATCTCGACATTGTCTCGACCAAACTCAATAAAAATGTGTGATTTCGATGATAGATCTAGAAAAAATGTGTGTCATGCTAGGGTGAATAGAGATGAAGAGACAAACCATCAAACATCGAGAAAACATGTAGAGTGAGATATCTCGTTGGCGTATGCTAGGTAGGCATTGATATTTCATATTACAGACGACCATGTAAAGCAATTTGATATAATACGCGCCCTTAAGGATAGTATTTATGTTGGATTTCTACAAAGTAACGCCTGATCTTACTGCGATAATCGACGCAGACACCTCATTAAACAGGAACAATGCGAAACCACTGAGCCATAGAGATATACCGAGCGGTATTAGCACCAATGTGCAATTAAGACTAATACCCGATTAGGCTAATAGATATAAAATTGATAGTATAATTGATTCCTAATTAGCGCAAAACGAAAATAAACAAGTGATAATATTACATTGACACCACATCAATACTACAGGCCTACCTACTACGAAATAGTTTTGAGACTCAAACAATCGGCTGAGAATGCCGCGTCCTGCTCTAACAGCGTAATTTCTCGTTTGTTAGAGTAACACGCGGCATTCTCGTACGAGTCTCAAACAGTTTCGTGGTACGGCCCCAGATTCGAAAACTTTACCGTGCGGTCATTGGTCAATTTACTGTTCGAACTTTAGTTTCGGTACGATAGGCCGTGTGAATGGAAAATACTATATAAACTATTCGTGTTAAGAAGATAGTAAATCATCGAAATCGACGTTACTGTCGATATTGATACATCTTTTATATAGAATCCTTATTTTATTACATCTTTTACGTTCAACAAAATAACATATTTTTATGGTAGTAATAAAATATGATATTCTTTCCCAGGTGATGCCGTTGATGATGATGATGATTTTATGGATGTCTCTATGGAGACTGTACCAACTACATCTAGTTCACAGGTATGTAATCCTTTGTACACATAGTTTTTTTTTTGTATTATTTTACTTAGTATTATTTACACAGCTATTTAGTATTATCTTAGTGACATAAAAGCTTGGATACATTAATTCACACAGATCATTTTGTATGACTAGGGTTGCACGGTGAGGCTGGCATCAGTTCAGTCCATCAGTCTGATCCAGACTGACGAAAGAATAATCGTGTAACCGTGTGATTCACGGACTGGTAATTTTTTTATTATACATACTTTCCGGCCATCGTTCTCGTGTCAGGAGACTGATGGATTGAAATTTGAACTGATGCCAGACTGACCGTGTAAGTTGTAACTATAGTTGCAAAACTTCTGAAAAATTCCGAATAATTCCGGAATACTTCTGGGAAAGTTTCTTTAAATTTGAATTATTCAAAATGAATTTAATAAAAAAAAATATGATTTTTTTTATTTATGCTGAAAAATCGTATTTTGCATCAATCATCGATCGCCGCCGCACAACGAGCGTCGCCCGCCGGCCGCTATCACCGCTTCGCACGCGCCGACTGCCACGGCTCACTCGCCCGTACGAGCGGGCGACGGCGGTGCGGAAGGGAGATGCTCCCCGGAGAAGTTTTCCCTCACCCCGCGGAAAGATTCGTACCCCGCATTCGAATGTTTCCGTCGAATATTTCGCCGGAATAATTCAATGGAAATATACGTGTTTGTTTGTGGTTTTTGGTGGTTGAGTGAATTATTTGTTCAGTGGCACATTACGTAGGTACTTAAGTAAAATATAAATTGTTTATCTATACCTACTTCTAGGTTTAATATTATAAATGCGAAAGTGCGTCTGTTTGCCTGTCTGTCTGTTACCTCTTCACGCTCGAACCGCTGAACCGATTTGGCTGAAAATTGACATGGAAATACTTTGAGTTCCGAGAAAGAACATAGGATAGTTTTTATCCCGGAAAAATGTACGGTTCCGGCGCGATAAACGAATTTTGGCGCAACGGAGTTGCGGGCGTCATCTAGTTTTATCATAAATTAGTAATGGCCAATGGGATTGATTAATCTATACTTACCTACTTATTACTTACTTATAGCCATACTATCCATACTAATATATCCTATTGTAAGTAAATCAGAATAAAAACCATAAAAAATAAACGAACTTATATGATTAGGTATTATCAAAGAAAAGTAACAAGCCGTTACCAGCCGCTATTTATCTCTAGTAATGATAATAAGCCAAAAAAGCCGTTTCTCGCCGCTTGGCTAATAATGTGTCATAACCGGCATCACATATTCTTAGATACACAACTAAAGATAAATAGTTTACAACTTCCAAGCGCAATTTTCCACGTTATTTTTGACAGTTGAAATATTCCCAAAGTTTCGGAATATTTCGGAATACTTCCGAAGTATTCGACGGGAATAATTCGGAATCTTTCCCGCCAGCATCTATAGTTGTAACCCTAGTCTAAGTTTTCATTTGGACTTTAGTTTCAAGTACTATCATGTTCATAATAAGTTGATATAATGAATTAGAATAATTAATGGCGTTTTCGAGATAAAAACTACACTGGAGCAGCGCAAAATTAAAATTCGATAATTTTTAAAGTACCATTTTTCTGTAGACATTTAAATTTCGAATGTCAAATGGGTGACCAATCAGCGAGCTGTAATTTTTTTCTGCGGGATGATTCACACTTCCCGTTCGACTCATTCGCAAATTTGCCGCTTGGTGAATGGCAAACGCTTAGCGCGGCGAGCGTTTATTGGCTGTCGCGCAGTGAAACGTTCGAATCTGGAACAAATGGGAATAAGGAAATTTACGCAGAAGGCGCTACTAGCACATACAGTAATCAGTATATATATACTGATATGACAACATATAATCCGTCATAGATCATTACGTGGCACAATTCCTAACTGGTCACGGTAATTTTAAAGCTAAACTTCATGGATTTAAGTTAGTTCTATCTCCTTTTTGCGAGTGCTCGACCGAAGACAGCCCGCAAGTACAAACTGCTCATCACGTACTCTGGGAGTGCGGTCTCTGGCATGAGGAAAGAACCGATCTGTTAAACAGCCTCCAATGTGTCTCTGGAGTCGTATATTACGATGACCTCGTGGGCAGCGCAAGGAATTTCCGTGCTTTCAAACGTTTTTGTCATAAATACTATTGGAAACAACCGAACACAAGTTTGCCATTATAAATAAATGTCATTATTTTTTTTTTATGAAGTAGGCATATTGTATTAAGTATAACCAAATTTTTTTCCCGTGGTGCTTCCCCCTTTGTTCGGACATCAATGTCATTACAATTTGGCTGTCTCCCGCTTTGCTTGGGGAGGGAAATTGGTATCTCCTACTCCTCCTACATTTCTTCTGATTAATTTCGTTGCGGGTCCCAAGACAGATTTAGCTTGTCCCTCGGGCATCCCTGAGATCATATCAAAGGGTTTTCGTGGTTGGTTACCACTGTTGATCCTGGCGACACAGGAGTTGCAGTGGTGGGAATGTGTGGTGGGCCTTTTGCCCGCTTAAAAAAATATAGTCCGTCAAGAAAGTGAAGAAATTAAAAAGTGGCAACATCTTGGTGTCATCCCTTTTTTCTTAGATTTATTTAAAAGGGATGACACTACGATGTTGCCACTTTTTAATTTCTTCACTTTCTTGACAGACTATACAGATTATATTAATCTGCATGTTGTCATATCATTATATTGACAGAAATGTTGTCAAACGTCGAACAAAACTGTTTGTTTACTGTCTGCCTCTGTGAAGTCCAGCGTGAAAACATTGCAGTAATATTTATAGCCATTTGCAAATGCTCTAGTGTGGTTTGTATTTCTAAAACGCTATAATATGTTATAAGTTATAACAATGACTATGTCTTTCTCAGAATCACGGCTGTATGTCAAGGCGGCACTGGGAGATGGTGTCACACTGTTTACCTGTGTCGAACAATACGTAACAAAAAAGAAAAACAAAATTAACAGCCGTTACAATTCGAAAAAATAAAATTGCCAATATTTAAGCAGTTTGATAATTGAATGTAAAATGAAAATTAAAATATATAATGTATTTTTATAATGATTAGTACAAATGGTTTTAACATGGTTTTAACAATAATTTATTACGAACATGTTAATTAGTAAAATGTAAATATTATGTCATAATATTGCCTTCCCTTCCCATAAAACTTCGTTCTATGATTCTTCTTTCACCATCTCCGCTATTCGTCTCTGGAACTCTTTACCTGATTCTATACAAAGCTCTGAATCCATAAATATCTTTAAGAAACGTGTCAAGAAACACTACTTAGACCTATTTCCTTCAATATGAAAATTTTGGTGTTAGTACTAATATTAATTACTTATCATAAAATTCTTATCTCCTGTAATTTTTTCATATTTTTGCCTTATTATATCTATGTAAAGTATAAGTAGTTTATTTTATCTCTTATTAAGTATTGTAAGTAATAGTTTTATACTATTGTTTTTTCATTTATTTTATATTGACGGTTGCCTGGTAGAAACCACTTACAGCGGTAAGGCTGCCAATTTGCACATTTTTATAAATTTGTAAATTTTATTGTAATTGTATTGCCATTGTTTTATGTATCTTTTGTTGCGTTCTTCATTTTGTATTTTTCGTTATGTGCAAATAAAGAATTTATAAATTAATAAATATGATCGGTTTATGGGTTTAATATTCCTTGTTTTACAACCAGGCATAATACCGCATCATGTTTACTAAATTTATAGTTACACACTTTTTGTATTTGCCTGTCAGACCACTTTTTAAAGTAACATTTAAATTTCGAATGTCTAATAATAATTATTATATTATTTAAGTAAACTTCAAAGCAAAGACAAAACAGAGTATAGTGTAAACAGTTTTGAACTTAAAGTCAGTAAAAGGGTAAATCAGACACGGTCAAAGATAAATATTTATCATAATCGCTTTTAAATTCACTTCCTACATCTCTTTGTTCATTAGTTGTTATTACTACAACAATCAAATGTTATTGTTTGTTTAACGACAGTGACCCCGTGTCCCGTGAGCCGTGACTTGTTGATAACATTGCTATGACCTTACATTCACCATAGTCTGTTACTGCCGCACTAAGGGGGGTATTACATTATCATATATATTGGATCCAATATATATGATCATTTGATCATATCTGCGTATTACATTATCATATTTCATTGATCCTATTTTACGTCATATGTGGTTTCAATAGCCAATGGAGAGCGCTAACGCTGACAGGTATTGACGTCAGGGTTACTAGATCTCAGAGAACATCGTCATTTTTAATAGCTTGTTTTTTGTTATTTCAGCAAGATTATCGAAGTATATAATTAGAAAAATAATTACATTACATTATTTGAAACATATTAACGAACAAGAAATTAAAAACTCTTTTTTATATTAAATAACTGGCAACACCTATTTCTATGACCGTATTGGATCCAATCTCTCAGCAAATGTCAAAAATCTTTGATCAAGGAAGAAATGAATCATATGTCTATATTACATTATCCAATATCATTGACTCAATGATCTCGGATCCAATATCCAATATATATGATTTATAATCTAATATCCCCCTTAGAGACGAATATAATTGCATAACTGTAATTAAATTAAGGCTCCCGCACTCAGCTACAGGCGCGTTATTATTATCGGTCGATAATAACGCATGCGGTATTGCGATAATGCGTCCCGATTCCTTGGACACAGCTGTGTTTTTATTGTCCGATATTTCATACGAGAGAGCGCCGCGCCGCGACGGCACTATATTACCATTTCTCTCAGGTATGCAAGAAAATTGCGTTATTGCGATATATTTCCATTGCGGTGTTATTATCGCAGCAGTGTGTAACTACATGACCATCCTAATACAAAATGTACTGAAAACATGTTACGCAATAACGCATGCGTTATTATCGACCGATTATAACGCGCCGTGTGCGGGTACCTTTACGATTTTGACATGTAAGTGTAACAACTAAAAGGGCCCATTCACGGTAGGACTGCACGGCAGTCCTGCAGTGAATGGGCCTCACTGATTGGTTCACACCATAACGATTTTGACATGTAAGTGTAACAACTAAAAGGGCCCATTCACGGTAGGACTGCACGGCAGTCCTGCAGTGAATGGGCCTCACTGATTGGTTCACACCATAAAGTTAATATACCTAGCGGAATAGAGAAACAAAGGCCTGAGCAAGAGAGATGTCACTATCAGTAACACTGCGTGGTAAAAAGAGACGTGTGATACATGATAGCAGCCCTCTTTTTTGACGTCCAGTCGGCACGTGCCGCACGTTGACAATTCAATCTCATAGAATTCATGTTCAATCATGCTTGTGTAAGTGTACACATATTTTTCACACAGATGAAAACCAATTTTGGATACGTTTGACAGCTCGAAATTGTTGCTCTATTCCGCTAGGTATATTAACTTTACCATAAACACACTCGGTGTTGCCGGCCGGAAACACCGAGTGTGACTGCCGTGCAGTCCTGCCGTGAATGGGCCTTTTAATACGCGTCTCTAAAGGCGATATTCCGATAAACGCGACAAACTATCGCGACCGACAAAAATTTAAAAAATGCCACTTCATGACAATCTTATAATATAAAAATGAGTCGCTAAATGTGTTGCTAAGCGAAAAACTCGAGAACGGGCTAATTTTAGTCTTAAAATATTCGTAGAAGTCCAGGGAAGGTTTTTAAGTGACACGAAGTTCACCGGGACAGCTAGACGTATAATATAGTTTCATTTTGTACCGACAGTAGTAATTGTTGGTCTAGCGAGTTAGCGACACTTGCCGCCTCTGCTTTGAAGTGGCGTAGAGCAAAATAAAACATATAGCCTAGGCTACGAGTAATAAAAACTAAGAAAGAGTAACTGTGTCAAAAACTATGTTCTGCGAGCTACAAAAAGAAACCCGAATACATACCCATAATATACTTTATGTAAAAAAAGATCCGAATACATGCAAGAATTTTGTGTACTTAATTATTTAAAATAAAGAAGAGGCAATTATTGTCAAAGGCTTTATTTCGTAAAGAGTAGAAATACATTGCAGGCGGAATCAAGCCGAACTTCCGTCGCAGAAATTCGGCATAGTGTGTTTCGTAGCTATTGTCAATATTTTAGTGTGCGAAAAGGAACCAAATTCAAGACGGTTGAAGTATGGGAGTTACGTTTCCTTAGTTTTTAATTTGTATTATTCGTATAGACTTATAGAGCGTCGTCATAAAAAGGCATTTTATTTTAATTTTTATTGGTCGCGGTCGCTTGCGATCTGCGGCGCCTTAAGTGCGGCAGTTAGTTTAAGTAATATTTTTTTTTACAGTACCAGATTTAAATTTATGTATTCGAATTTTTGTTAACTAACCTCATCTCTGGTGCTAAATATAACTAATTTTAGCGATTAAGAATATTTAAATAAAAGACTCGTCTGTGATAATAACTTTATTTTTACCACCCCTTCATGTACCATCGTCCATCGAAGATATTGATTGCTGATGGCGGACCTGCGTCATTTGGTCGGGTTATGTCAATTCAATGTTAGTTCTTATCTGTCGGCTGGGTTCGAGATACAGTCATTTTGGGTAACTTTGAATTGCGATTTAACTTTGAACAATACAATAATGAATTGTTTTGTATTGTTCAAAGTTAAATCGCAATTCAAAGTTACCCAAAATGAGCGTAATGCGACCGAATTTCGTAGAACCGCTATCTGCTATATGAATCAACTTTCGTACACCGAGGCTATCGCTTCACAATTTTTGTGTGCTGTCTCATGTCTGGTCGCATTCACGGTCAAATGACTGCGATAAAACCGCACAATGATTTAAATGCTTTGACGCTTTGTTGTGAACTCGTGACAAATCTAGATATTATATATTTTTTATGTGTACCATAAAGGCTAAGGGCCAATATTAAAAGTCAATCATTGATAATTGATATGTCCCGTTATCATTGTTATCTCTACATTGCTAGAATATCTAACGCTCTACATACTTATATTATGCACAATAAAATAAGTACATTAAATAAAATTGCCCAAAATCTATTATGAGTTGCCTCTTCCCTAACTCCATTTTATGAGAATCGTTACTAGTCTAATATGTTGTCTCTTATTCATCGTATAATTAACGGAAAAAAAGCATGATATTTAGAGTAAGACAAAAGATGGTTACTGTTTATGTACGAGGGCTGCTATTTATGTATCCGGAATTAAAAAAAGAAACAAACATATATCATTTAATATGGTTTTATTGCTTTTCAAAATATTCGCCGCGATGATCGACACACTTTTGCATACGCTGGAACCAATTTTCATAGCACTTTTTCCATTCTGATTGAGGTATCTCCAAAACGTGCATTTTGAACGCATCAACAGCCTCTTCGCGGCTCGAAAAACGTTGACCACGTAATTTGTTCTTCGCGTATGGAAATAAAAAGAAATCGTTAGGTGCCAAATCAGGGCTGTACGGCGGATGACCAGTCAATTCGATCTTTTGACCCTCCAAAAACTGAGTTGTTTCAGCTGAGGTGTGACAGTTAGCATTGTCGTGATGTAATATGATTCTGCGTTGTCGGTTGTCCTTTCTTATTTCTTCAAAGACTTCTGGTAAACAAATGGTCGTATACCATTCAGAATTAACCGTTTTACGATTCTCTAATGGCACTGTAGCCACATGTCCATTAATTCCAAAAAAACAGGCGACCATTTGCTTCAAAGTACTTTTTGCACGAGTAACTTTTGTTGGTTTCGGCTCATCTTGGAACACCCACACCGTTGACTGTTGTTTAGTTTCGGGGTCATATGCATAGATCCAAGATTCATCACCTGTGTAGATATTATAAACGGCTTTTGACGTACCACGGTTGTATTTTTTTATCATTTTTTTGCACCAATCGACACGAGCCCGTTTTTGATCGATTGTCAAGTTGTGCGGAATCCAACGCGAATATATTTTTTTTACAGCCAAATGTTCGTGTAATATCTTATGTATGCTCGTCATACTTATGCCCAAGGACGCCTCTATCTCGCGATATGTAACATGACGATCACGCATTATTAGTTCCCGCACAGCATCTATATTTTGTGGGACAACAGCTGTTTTTGGGTGATCTTCTTTATTTTCATCCGTGAGCATAGACCGCCCACGATTAAACTCACTGTACCAGTGATACACAGTGGTTTTTGATGGTGCTTCATCTCCAAAAGTTGCGGTGAGTTGAATAAAGCACTGTTGTTGATTTAGCCCACGCCGAAAATCGTAGTAAATCATTGCACGAAAATGTTCACGCGTTAAATCCATGGCAAATGAAGACACGCAATTTTCAAAATGACGCCACAATGGAAAAATAATTGACAGTCACATGAAACAAAATGTATTCTTCAACCAAAGAGTTGTATTTTCAAATGTTGTAATTACTTTTTAAATATTGTTCTTGTAAGTGGCCAGTTCCGGATACATAAATAGCAGCCCTCGTAATCCATAAACCTTTATGTTACATTATACATGGTGTGTTCTAATGTTTTATTGTCATGACTTTCAGCTTATCGAGACGTTGGTGGCTGGTCCGTACATCAATGGCTTCTACGTAGACAGCGTCGACGCCAACTCCAGAATAGTGATACGACAGTAGTCTTTGGACATGTCACATGACACTGGAATCTGGATGCTAAATTAAAGGTTCATATATTTTTTGTGTTGTAAAAAGGGTTAATATTTTTATTTTCTTTTATCAGTAGACAGTACACCTCTAGCAATTAGACCTGCAGCTAAGCTAAACTTGACTTCTTGACTTTATATTCCAGAAATAGAGAATTAAATATGTTTTATATTTATTAAACATTTAGGATAGCATAATATGATTAGTACTAAGGCGTATTCTTGATAAATTTTCTGTACGAGTAAGAGTTAATATTTATGGGTTTTATTCTTACTAGATTAGATTTTATTAGAATAGATTTAAGGTAAACTAGCTAGTTATAAACTTATTAGGTTAAAAAGATAAAATTTCGCAAGGCCAACATTTATATGTAAATATAATATCAGTGCTATGTTAGATTTACATAGTTTTTAATTAGTTTGATCATGTAACAATTATAATAATAATAAAGATTTATATAGAACAGTATATCTTATTTTATCTAAAAATGTTTGTTTTATTTCTACCTAAAACCGTTGTCAACCTATATTTTGTCGTTACCAATGTTGTTTTGGTCGTTACGCTTAATAATATTAAAATACGTGGGAGAGCCATGCTTCGGCACGAATGGGCCGGCTCGACCGGAGAAATACCACGGGCTCACAGAAAACCGGCGTGAAACAGCGCTTGCGCTGTGTTTCGCCGAGTGAGTGTGTTTACCGCGAGGCCCAATCCCCTACCCTATTCCCTTCCCTTTCCATACCTACCCTCCCCTATTACCCTATTCCCTCTTAAAAGGCCGGCAACGCACCTGCAGCTCTTCTGATGCTGCGAGTGTCCATGGGCGACGGAAGTTGCTTTCCATCAGGTGACCCATTTGCACGTTTGCCCCCCTTATTTCATAAAAAAAATTAAAAGCTATTGAATGAAAACAATAAAAAAGAGTTTTGCCGGGAATGTGAAAGAGTGATACACATGTTGTGTTTTGTATTATTTTCATAAAATTGTGTTATATCTGGGTTTTTAATGTGTAATATTGGTAGGATATTAACCATTATCGTGCACAAGTGTAGCCTGTAGGACAGTGATGTAATAACCAGAAACGCGCTCTTTTGTGTTTCCCCCCAAAACTCCATCGAATGTTAGCGTCTACCACTTTGAATCGACCAACTTGACTGTATTGATTTTATACTTAGACTTTGACTAGACCTTCGACCTGACGATAGAGAAAAAATTGTATTAAAGAATATTGTTTTCCCGCCATAATATTATACTTGACAATGGCAATGGTTATAGCCGAAGTGCCATTATAAAAAAAACAATAAAAAAGTAGATATGTCAAATCTGACACTGACATTGACAGTTGTCAAAATTGATATCGGGTTTGTTTCGGATGTTTGTGGAGCTCGAGCTATTTATTATTTTGGTTTTTATTTAACAATATTATCTCAATAATTGTCGATAGCACTGTGTTGAGCATTTATCCGTTTAATAAATCTATATTAAAGTTGCAAGTCGCGACCACAAAACTTTGAAGATGGCATTTGTGGTGAGCTCTTCTTGATACAATTAAATAATTGCAGGGCGTATTCGGCATTCTGGTGACGTCAACTCTATTCAATTAACTAAAGTGACTAAGGGCAGGAACCTTTTTCTATAATACTAGTGAATTGTTCGCATGCGATAAGTTTTTGTTGGGCTTGACCTTTATGGACAGCAGTCCATTAGTCATTTGTTTACTTTAAAGTAATTTTATTATTGATCAACATTACAACCTAGATACTTTGCCGCTTAGTCACTTATTACATAGAAAGCTCTATAGAAAGTAGGTTTTTATGTAAATACCAACAAACAATAAGGAGTACTAAGCACTAACAGTACAGTAGATAATTATTGTTACTTTACCACCATCACAAATGCAGAAGGAACCTACCGTCGTCGGTGTCCCCAACTTTAACGCGGCAGAAGATGCTGCAGCTCTGCGAGCGGCCATGAAGGGCTTTGGAACAGATGAGCAAGCTATCATTGACATCCTCACCACCCGTTCCAATATCCAGAGACAGGCTATTGCTCAGGCTTTTACTCATGAATATGGAAGGGTAAGGAGTTCTTGCATTTTTTTTATTGCTAACAACCCACCTGGCTATACTGTAAATGGTACAAATTTAATCAATGAATGAGAATTGCATTGTAATCTACAACAACTGAGTAACTTTAAGATAGTGATAGCATAATTACTTCATTTCACAAATGGATCCCTGAATCGGAAAATAATTTATAAGTACTCATAATATTTTTTAAAAACCTATCCAACGACACCCCACATGGTGGGGTGGATGCGAAAAAAATTCATCCCCGTTTGATGTGCAGTGTAGGGTACCTTAAATTTTTTTTTTAAAGATCTTATATACCATTTTGTTGGCATCATTAATATGTGCATTAGTGCCAAATTACAGATTTGTAGAGACTAGGTAGTCCCTGAGAAAAACCGCGGACAGACAGACGGATTGACGGACAGACGGACAGACCAACATTATAATATAAGGGTTACTATGGAACCCTAAAAATAATCATGCTATAATGCTAAAATGATGTTATCAGCATGAAATGTACATACAAGCACTGATGTCACTTTTAATGTGGATTTCCTCAAAACGAATCATGACAAGCGCCCTATTGGTCTTAATGTACCTGGGTATACCTTCCAAAAATATACAATAAATTGTGTTTGAGCCTAATTCCAGAGCTCATGACATTTTTGCCCATCATCATTTGGCAAAGAAATCCTTGGGACTGCCCAAAAGGACATTTTAGATATGAGAAGTATTTATCATGGACTGTAATGTAAAACAAGTAGCCAGCCATGTCTAGTAGATAATAAAGTATATTTTCTCAATTACAGAATTTAATTGATGACCTCAAGTCGGAGCTTGGTGGTCACTTTGAGGATGTGATTGTTGCTCTGATGATGCCCCCCGCGGAGTACCTGTGCCGGGAGCTGAACAACTGTATGGAGGGCATGGGCACGGACGAACATGTGCTGGTGGAGATCCTGTGCACGCACTCCAAGAATGAGATTGCCGAGATTGTGCAGACTTATGAGAATTGTAAGTCTCTTCTTTCTTTTTAAAATAGATACAAAATTAGGATGCTTATGCAATCAACTAATTATTAAATAAACAAGTTTTATTTATATTTTAACTCAATGTTGCATGTTGAAAATGTTTAAACTGTCTTATTTGTGTTTTAATTTCTATCTATTAGAATTATTATTCAAGATGAACTTTTTTGGATAAGTATAGACAAAATATGATAGTTTAATAGTTTATGATCTTTTTAATATGACTTTCTATTAATTTAAATCTTGTAATTAAATTACATTACTAACTTTCAGTGTACAATCGTCCATTGGCAGAACACATGTGTTCCGAAACTTCTGGGGACTTTAGGAGACTGCTTACTCTTATAGTTACAGTAAGTAGTAGTGTAAAAAATTTGTTGGAAGAACTGCATTTAATTTATTCTTGATATTATTTGATTCACATCAATTAAAAGGGATTTAAATGCTTTTAAAAAACCCTACTATAGAAAATTAAGTGTTTTTAAAGGAGCATTGTTCATTATAGACTTCTACTACAAAATAGTAGAAATAATGCTTCAATGAATAAGATGATTCACACAACTGCAGCTTGTGACTAACACTATGTATTAAAGCTTATGCCATTTATTTTCTATAAACTTTATTTAAATAAAAATTTAATTGATTATGTTAAAAGTGCATAACCATTATCAAACACTGTGGAGAGCTAACTTTAAATCACTATTTAAACTCATATAACTTATTAATACATATCTTTATTTTGCTTCTGCTAAATTATTACTAGAAATATCCGAGTGAGTGACATTAATACAATATAATATAAAATGTATAACAAAATACAAAAAAGATTAGCCTATAAAACTCAGTGTCAAAAAAACACTGGCAAAACGCAAAGTTAGCACTAAAAAAAACAAGATGTCACTCGCTCGGCGCGAACTTTCATACAACGCTGATGTGAAGCGTGCGCAGGGGGCGCGAGACGAAGAGGCGGGGGTGGACGCGGGGCGCGCGGTTGAGGCGGCGCAGCAGCTGTACGACGCCGGCGAGGGGAAGTGGGGGACGGACGAGGAGATCTTCAACAAGGTGAATGCAGTTCAAACCACAGAGGTTCCAAAGCGTTTTCGAGTTACCATGGTGATCGTAACTTTCAGAACACAGTTTGTTTATATACCTAGTACAGCGCGTAACAATACTTTAGGGTGTGTATGTGTCCATTGTATAGAGTTGATTGTGAAATGCTACTTTCACAATTAATTCATGACGCTGGAGTGCTTGCCCATACAAATCTCAAAACAAAATTTGCTCTTTCAACGCTGCTACTTTTACGGCCAATTCTATACGAGGGACACATACACACCCTAGAGTATTATCACTTAGTTTCGTTACACCCTGTATATCATTACAAAAAAAAAGATTCACACCTATTTACAAATCACATCATTCTTTTATTTGAATCGCGTGAGAACTACAGCTATTTTCGTGATACATCTATATTATGCAGATCCTAGCGCACGAGAGCTTCGCGCAGCTGCGTCTAATATTCGAGGCGTACAAAGACATCGCGGGGCGCACCATCGAGCAGGCCATCAAGGCCGAGATCGGCGGGGAACTCAAGGAGGCGCTGTCCGCTATCGGTATATAGTGTGCTTACAGCTTTAGTATAAATATTGTTAGTATAAATATTTTACTTCTGCAGGCTTAACATAACAACGTTAGAAACAGGTGAGAAGGAACATACTGACAAATTTAAGTGACAAAATGGCGGATTACTTTTGTCAATCTGTCACTTTGTGTATTCTTCCGTAGAAAGAAACCACTTCTATGGTGACTATGCTAATGGCTCATTTTCATTGGTCGTTAACTCGTTCGTTATACAGCATGCGGGCAGTCCCCGCAGCCGAGATAACGACCAATGAAAGTTACAAGTCGATACGTGTTCGTTACACCGCCTGCGGTGATTGCCCGCATGTAAAGCATGCGGGCAATCCCCGCAGACCGTGATATCGACCAATGAAATTCATCGGTCGATATACAGCTTGCGGGACGCGAGTTGCCACGTTTCCGATTGGAGTTAAGGTTTGATTTGCTATGTTCGGTTTTGATAATTCCGTCGCGTATCTAAGTGTGTTGCTATACAAAACATTACCGCCGAATCGCTGCCGAACTTTACGCTCGACTCGGCTCGACGGAAATTCGGCTGGCGACGGAATTTCGGCATAGTGTGTCGTCTGTCGCGTTACGTCCGTATTTTGTATGTGTTTGATACGTGGCGTAAATGCGGCGGAATTTACGTCGGAATAATTCAGCCTAGTGTGCTTAGACACATACTGTAACAAATGATTTTATGTCTTGTACCTTGAAATCAGGTTGTTGTTCCATGCCCCATGGCAAGAACGTCTGTAACTGGCGACGACCACAGACATTCTCCCCAGCCCTGCGGGCCCTATCGACTAATGAAAACGGTTCCCCGAATGCGGGCCCTGTGGCACGCGTTCCAGAAATCTCTCGCACCCCACATGCGGGGCCTATCGACTAATGAAAACGGTTCCCCGAATGTGGGCCCTGTGGCACGCGTTCCAGAAATCTCCCGCACCCCGCATGCGGGCCCTATCGACTAATGAAAACGGTTCCCCGAATGCGGGCCCTGTGGCACGCGTTCCAGAAATCTCTCGCACCCCACATGCGGGGCCTATCGACTAATGAAAACGGTTCCCCGAATGTGGGCCCTGTGGCACGCGTTCCAGAAATCTCCCGCACCCCGCATGCGGGCCCTATCGACTAATGAAAACGGTTCCCCGAATGCGGGCCCTGTGGCATGCGTTTCAGATATCTCCCGCACCCTGCATGCGGGCCCTATCGACTAATGAAAACGGTTCCCCGAATGCGGGCCCTGTGGCATGCGTTTCAGATATCTCCCGCACCCTGCATGCGGGCCCTATCACAATCGACCAATGAAAATGAGCCATAAGCCTGCTGGACCAATGGAATGATGGTCCAAAATTTGAAGTAAAACATTTTTTCAGGAAAAAAAGATTTTAATGTCCTTTCCGGGACTAAAATTATCACCATATCAAATTTAATCAAAATCGGTTTAGCAGTATAAGCATGAAGAGGAGACAGAAACACGTATAATTGATCGTTTAACGCGTCTACATTTACATTTTATTGCCACATTCGCCTCTAGTACACCGACGTTGCGAAACGCGAAATATCAGCGAAACAGGCTTGTACCATGAAACTGTTTTGAGACTCAAACAATCAGACAAGAATGCCGCCTCGTACTCTAACAAACGTGAAATGACGTTGTTAGAGCAGGACGCGGCATTCTCGTCCGATTGTTCATTGTTTGAGTCTCAAAACAGTTTCGTAGTAGGACTACAGGAGTAGAGTGAGATTCAATATAACGCATTGCCGTGTGGCGAGTGAGACAGCAAATCGGTTCGCCGCTGTTTCGCGTTTCGCAGCGTCGGTCATCTAAAGGCGTTAAAGTTATTTAACCGCCTTACTCAGAGACATTTCATTATGATTAACCTTCAATTTAATGAAGAGTTTGACAGATAATGTATGGGGCTTATGTCAAAATTTTTAATTAATTACATTTAAGTAATTAATGTTCCACTCTGAGTACGGCAGTTAGACGCTTATGTTTAACTTATACTATATATTACGAATACAATATGTCCCCAGCAGCCCCGTGCTAGGTTAGGTTAGTTTATGGCGGTGCGCCGTGACATTTCAGTGGAGTGCGTGGAGAGCGCGCCGGCGTGGTTCGCGCAGCGGCTCCGCGCCGCCATGCAGGGGATGGGCACCGACGACAGAACCCTCATCCGCATCGTCGTCAGCCGCTCCGAGCTCGACCTGGCCGCCATCAAGCGGGAGTACGAGAGACTCTACGATAAGACCCTGGAGAGCGAGATAAGGGTATGTCTGACTCGTGCCGTCTCTTTCAGTTGAGTGCGTTGAGAACGCGCCGGCGTGGTTCGCGCAGCGCCTCCGCGGGGCGATGCAGGGCGCCGGCACCGAAGACAAGATCCTCGTCCGAGTGATCGCGACGCGGTCGGAGATCGACCTCGCCGCTATAAAGAGAGAGTACGAGAGACTGTACGATAAGACGCTGGAGAGCGATATCGCGGTTAGTACTGTGTTTTGTAGTTGACCAGCAAAATAAATAGACTAAGAGCCTGTTTCACCACTTTCTGATAAAGTGCCGAATAGGCTATTCACAACTTTTTTGACAGATTCTCCATACTTGATCTGTCAAGTTAATTGGTGAATAGCCTATTCGTCACTTATCAGGAAGTGGTGAAACAGGCCCTAAGGATATTTTTTATGAAAAACTTTGCATCTGATACCAGTATTGTACTTACATATTTAATAAACAGAGTTTTTAGAACATTTTTAGAACAACCGCCGTACTCAGAGATATTTAATTGATTTTAATCCGGGAGTTGACAGTATGTTTAAAATTTTAAAATAATTAAAATTTATTGATAAAAACTCTAAAACTATATAGTCTAAGCGATAAGTTGAGAATGGCGAAATATAGAGATAAGGGTCATAAAAATACGTGCGATAGCTCTTTAGATTCGGGAAGACGTCTAGAAAAATGTATCGGATGCGTGTATTAGCACACAAAAAATTGCAAAAGTTATAAGCAAATTAGGTTGCAAAAAAAAGGTATTATGTTTTTGCTAAAAACTCCGAAACTATTAACATTTAAGAAAATTTAAAAAAAGATTCTTAAAGAAGAGGAAATTTCCATAAAAAAATCCCAACTCCCGGAATTCTATCTCTATTATTTATAATTTTAATTTAACGCTGAAAGTAAGCCTCCGCGCGGCATTTTTAGGTAGCGCGCGTGGCTTCAAAACCGAGCACGTCACACTGATTATTTTTTTAAAGGTATTAAATATGAATTTAAAATTTTCAAAAACTTATGGTGTACTAGCTGTTGCCCGCGACTTCGTCCGCGTGGACTTCAGTTTATAGCGCGCGGTGTCAATAAAATTAGTGTCAATAGCTTTTTAAAACCCTGGTACCCCTTAAATCAAAATACCCAAAACAGCCGTGTAGTGTGCACATAATATGTTTTTTTTTAATTAAACTTTTTTATACCTAAAGCTTATTTAGCGTTACACAACTTAGCTGCATAATGCATTACACAACTTTAGCTTTGCCCAATACCCATAAACTATTTAGTATTTATTATTGGTAAACTGTTGTTTCTGATATCTATATTGGTACGTGAGTTAATTAATAACATGTGTAACAATCGAAATATTAACTCAACATGGTACCACCTCTTATAGAAATACACAATATGAGCAAGCGATAGCGCGATCTAGGCGACTCTTGGCGCCATCTGTTCCAGTTTTTGGAACTAACTTAATTTGAACAAATTTACGCATAAACACCCCCTTACAACCCCTTTTTTCAGTAAGAAGTAGCCTATGTCCATTCTCAGGCTTTACACTATCTGTGTACAAAATTTCATTACAATCGGTTCAGTAGTTTTGGCGCTGTTGTTTTTGAATTTGATATCTAAGTTGGTAGGTGAGTTATTAGTTAATAACGTGTATAACAATCGAAAGAATTGTAAAACCTACCTCAACATGGTACCACCTCTTATAGAAATACGCATGAGCAAGCAATAGCACGATCTAGGAGACTCTTGGTGCCATCTATTTTGAGTTTTTGGAACTAACTTAATTTGACCAAATTTACGCATTTTCACCCCCTTACCCTTTTCCAGTTAAAAAGTAGCCTATGTCCTTTCTCAGGCTTTAGACAATCTGTGTACAAAATTTCATTACAATCGGTTCAGTAGTTTTGGCGCTGTTGTTTTTGAATTTGATATCTAAGTTGGTAGGTGAGTTATTAGTTAATAACGTGTATAACAATCGAAAGAATCGAAAAATCTAGTTGAACATGGTACCACCTCTTATAGAAATACGCATGAGCAAGCAATAGCGCGATCTAGGGGACTCTTGGCGCCATCTGTTTTGAGTTTTTGGAACTAAGTTAATTTGACCAAATTTACGCATTTTCACCCCCTTACAACCTCCTTTTCCAGTTAAAAAGTAGCCTATGTCTTTTCTCAGGCTTTAGACTATCTGTGTACAAAATTTCATTACTATCGGTTTAGTAGTTTTTGCGTGAAAGCGAGACAGACAGACAGAGATACTTTCGCATTTATAATATTAGTATAGATTAGTATAGATTCCGAATACTTCAAAGAATTTGCTTCCGTTGGGAATTCAACTTAAAGGTAATTTTTCAACAAATTAGACAAAAGTTAACTAACGAAATTTTTTCGAACTTCCGTCCTCATTGTACTTTAAAGAAAACGTTTAAATAATTTTCGTAAAATTTTTCACTTCGTGGAGCCCTTGATATAAACATACTTAACAAGATCACGCCATAAAAGTTTAAAAAATTTAATCATTTTTTAACTTGAACACATTTGTACATCGTTGTTTTGTATTCTTTAGGAGTTTTAGAAAAAGAATATAAAAAAGTTCAGATTTTTTTTATAATAAATTTTTAAGTTAATAAACAATGAAATTGTTGATAAAAAATTTTTTTGTTATTGTAACCATAATATGGAAGACATGATTTTTAAGAGGAAATTTTTTTCTAAAATAATAATTTAAACAATAGAAATATTTAAAAAACGATTATAAACAATAAAATATTATTATTAAGAAAAAATTTTGTTTCTAAAAATCATAATATTTTCAAGAGAATAAAGGTAAGAAAAAAAAAATTTAAAAGCATCGAAATGGTCCATTGGTTTATAAATTCTTTATTAGCAAATGGCGGAATTTTTTTTTTTTTAGTTAGTACATGTCAATTACGTGATAATAAATGAAACAACTTTTTTTTTGACAATATTACGTGGATTTCTAGTTTTTTGTTCAAGTTAAAAAATGATTATAAACAAAGTATTAAATTTTTTTAAACTTTTATGGCGTGATCTTGTTAAGTATGTTTATATCAAGGGCTCCACGAAGTGAAAAAATTTACGAAAATTATTTAAACGTTTTCTTTAAAGTACAATGAGGACGGAAGTTTTTCGAAAAAATTTCGTTAGTTAACATTTGTCTAATTTGTTGAAAAATTAACTTCAAGTTAAATTCCCAACGGAAGCAAATTCTTTGAAGTGTTCGGAATACACCATAAGTTTTTGAAATTTTTAAATTAATATTTAATACCTTTAAAAAAATAATCAGTGTGACGTGCTCGGCTTTGAAGCCACGCGCGCTACCTAAAAATGCCGCGCGGAGGCTTACTTTCAGCGTTAAATTAAAATTATAAATAATAGAGATAGAATTCCGGGAGTTGGGATTTTTTTATGAAAATTTCCTCTTCTTGAAGAATCTTTTTTTAAAATTTCTTAAATGTTAATAGTTTCTTAGTTTTTAACAAAAAACATAATACCTTTTTTTTGCAATCTAATTTGCTTATAACTTTTGCAATTTTTTGTGTGCTAATACACGCTTCCGATACATTTACCTAGACGTCTTCCCGAATCTAATGAGCTATCGCACATATTTTTATGACCCTTATCTCTATATTTCGCCATTCTCAACTTATCGCTTAGACTAATACAAATAACTAAAAAATAGTTATTGATTAATTATTTTATTTTACATTGAAAAAAAAATGGATTTATTAACTGTAAGTCACGTGATTGAAAACGCCAATCTGAAGCAGTGATGTCATCGTTCAGTGTCAAACAAAATTGACAGTTGTTAGGTTAAACACTTACTCACTTTTGCTCTGTCTACGCTTGTTTTGTTACATGAACGATGACGTCACACGTGATCACGTGACCATAATGCCGCGTTTTTGTGACATATTTTGAATTCAGTATTTAAAATAATTTTAAACTCATTCTAGGGCATAATAATGAATAAAATATTAATTTACAGGTATTATTCTAAACAACTGAAGCGCTTAAAACTATTTTTAAAAAGTTGTCAACTCCCGGATTGTAAAAACCTTCAATTTAATGAAGAGTTTGACAGATAATGTATGGGGCTTGTCAAAATTTTGAATTAATTACATTTTAGTAATTGAGGTTCCACTCTGAGTGCGGCAGTAAGCAAGATAATGTTTCGAAACGTAGCTGTAATATTGCTTACAGTGGCTTAATGTTAAGGCTGAAGTTTATATTAAAGCCTCTTCTCTTCATCCATACTTAATAATTATTATAAATGCGAAAGTGTGTCTGTCTGTTACCTCTCCACGCTCAAACCACTTAACCGATTTTGCTAAAATTTGGTATTTTTATCCCGGAAAAATTACGGTCCCCGCATAAATGATTTTGGCGCAACGGAGTTCAAATATAAGAAAACATGGTCTATCCACGAGTAGCTTTATTTTTCTGGTCATTATTTTAATACATCAACACTTTGAAAAAGTAACTTTAGCACTACATTACAAAAATTTAAGCACATTAAAGCATGATCTTCTAATTTTCAAAGCATTTTAAAATATGTGTAGCTTCATCGGCTTTATATTGCTTGATTTATTGTATGTGATTATGATGTTGTAATGTGTTTTAAATTTTTATGATGCCACATTCACTGAACGGATTAGGAGGTAAGATCTTTATCAAATGAATTTAAAATTTTAAACGAGAAATGTAAAAAATAATACCTTCGCGTAGGTTCTATCAACAAAGTTAATTATTATGGGTATTTTTATATTACAAAACACTATTCCAAATTATAACACGTACTTACGACTACACTCAGAGATACGTCTTAACTCTTAATAATTACTTAAATAGTTATAAGAGTTATTGTAGACTGATAGAAAATGTATGTAGAAAATCATGTTTCCGAGTATGTCCATTAGACTACTATTATATCTATATATATAAAACTCAAAGGTGACTGACTGATTGACATAGTGATCTATCAACGCACAGCCCAAACGGGCGGACGGACGGATCGGGCTGAAATTTGGCATGCAGGTAGATGTTATGACGTAGGCATCCGCTATGAAAGGATTTTGAACACTTCTACCTCCAAGTGGTTAAAATAGGGGATGAAAGTTTGTATATAATAATACTTCTTAACGCGATCGAAGCCGCGAGCAAAACATCGTTTTACTATATATTTACTTTTTACTATGAATATCTCCATTGTTAATAACTTCACTACAAAACCACTCTTTACACGCATACTAACGATGTCGCGTTTCTTTCTACCCGCATGTGCTATTGCCGCCATCTTGAACCGGAAATGCATCCATTTTGTTTTGGCGACACCGCAGCAGGGCGAGACTTCCGGTGACTACAAGAGGGCCCTCATCGCACTTCTGGGACCGGCCTAAGAAGTACAGAAGTAGAGGAAAACACTGGCGCAGCTTTAGTTTTGTATGTGCTAGCAAGAATGTTGATATTATTTTTGCACTGTATTTTTATACTTTGATCTTTAAATTGTATTAGTTAGTGACCAGTGATCTGCCTAGAATGATTAATATGGAATTAATTTCCATTGTATTGTGGTAGTGTCAATGTTGTATTGTTTGATCTAGAAGGCTTTTTTATAGGAAGGTTTTTTTATTATAAATTTAAATATTTATGAATTTTATCATATCTAAATATATTATTCTTAACATCGAATGTTGTTCAACAATTATTAGCATTTAAGTAATAATTATTTTAATGATGCCTGAATGAGCCGAACTGAGATTATTTATAATAGTGCCTTGATAAAATGTTACTATTTATGTAAATTATATTGATTGTTATTGGCCTAAAGCATTCCATTAGACTCCCACCCTGTTCGTGTTGCTACCTTATTGAGTTACATGAGTACTAAAATGTATAATTATATTAATTTTATATTTGTTGTTTTCTTTCAAGATCTACAGTTTAGCCTATGTTAATAGTAAGATTTTTAATTTTTATTTTATTTTTATATTTTATTTTATTTTTGGGAAAACTTACAGCTATTTACAACTCCAATAAGATACATATTACACAGCGATATGCCAATTAAAAGTTTCCACTAGTGTATAATAGGTTAAAACTTAAATGTAACATACTCAACATCAAATCATGACAAACACAATGATCTAAATTATTATGCAACATCAATCATTAAGAATGTCCACCACCTTTACTTAACGGAGTACCTCTGAGTCCGGTTACAAAATTTAAATACCTCGGTCAGGTGGTAACCGATACTGTCAGTGATGAGGAGGATATTGAGGGAGCGCAGGGTGCTATCGATCCGCGGTAATATGCTGGCACACAGGTTTGCAAGGTGTACAGCGCCTGTCAAGATAACGCTTTTTAAAGCATTTTGTCAGACGTTTTACACCTGTGGTCTGTGGGCCAGCTTTACTCAACGGACCTATGGCGCCTTGCGCCTTTACAATAACATATTCAGGTCTCTATTGCGGCTCCCTCGTTACTGCAGTGCATCCGGGATGTTTGCCGATGCAGGAGTTGACGACTTCTATGTAATTATGCGCAAAAAAAGTAGCGTCAGTAGTGCAAAGAGTACGAAAAAGCCGGAAGTCTCCAGTAGATGATAGCGGAGAGAATTGACTCTGCAAGCCTTCGCAGACTCACTGAGCTACATGTCAGGGTAGCAAGATGAGCTGGAAATGAATAACAACCCTCAAATTTAAAATGTCAAATAAGTAAAATGTTACTTCAACTACGCTTAAACTTTCTGTTCTGACCTCGTACTAAACGAATATTTTCACATCTACCCTCTTTAAATTTATTTTAAAGCTTAATTGAAAGAGTTAACATTGATTTTAAAATGACACACATCCATGCCTAACGCCACACGCAAAAAAAAGTGATGGCACTGAAACGCAACGAATCGGTTAAAACTTCACGTCCATCTCCTAGTACAAAACGAGTATTCTAACAGCCCTCAATAAATTTAACGTGTCAATAAAGTAAAATGCATCGAAATGAAAAGGAAGGTGGAAAAAGAAAACCACGAAGTTATAGTAATTAATTTTTTATTTAACTTATAAATAATATCTTAGCCTCTTATTGATTTTGCTCTACGAAAGCCCTATCACTTATACGGTGATACTGGAGCTAGCTGTACATGGCAGTTCTACGCGGCTCAAACCTTATAAATATTTAAAGCCTGGCCAGTAATATAAAAAACTACAATTATAATGTGATTGAATGGAAATGTACACTCATCCACGCCGCAAACTCTGAGTAATATTATGCTTTCTATATCACTAATCCGAATAAGGTGGTGTCAAAATTGTTTTAGCACTTCTTTAGACGGACGATGTAAAAACGATTTCCCAGAACTATTAACAACATGTATATGTTTTACATATCACATTTCTTTTAATTTCTCACACACTGAATAATATAGCGACGTTACTTCAAAAGGCGGCGGTGAAGAGACAGCTACAAAATTACATTTCCATTCATTTCATGAATACCAGTTGGTTTTTGTGGTTTTTTATGTTCCTGGTCAGGGCATACGAGCTATGTGCGTTCGGGAAGCGTGGGGTCGGGTACAGGGTACAGTTCCCGTCACGGCGAATGGACTGGGCAGTGCACATAATATAAAAGTGTAACAAAACGGAGAGATAACACTTTAGGGTGAGTATGTGTCCCTTATGTAGAGTTCACTGTAAAGTAGCAGCGCTAAAAGACGATTTCTTTTAAATTATTGTATTGGCAAATTTCAACGTTAGCGCATTTGTCATAGAAACTAAAGTCCAAATTGACTGTTTCAGCTCTGCTACTTTCACAGTGAGTCACTATAAAGGGACACATACACATTCTAACTCTAAAGTATTATCACTGTTTTATTACACCTGTATAATGTATATCCTGTAACGCCATATAATTGTCTAACCAGCATTAAATAACTTATTACTAGCTTGCGCTATCGTCAATAAGGCTTATTTAACCCTTCTTCTTGTCAATAATTTTACCTATGAGGCACGATCCCTCAAACTGCCTTGCCCTATCCGCGTGACGTGGACTGTTAGTCCCAGTTCAGACACAGCGGGAATCACGCGGTTTAGACTTGCGTTATAACCGCTCGCGTCTTATTGCAAAGGCGTTGTATTACAGCGCTGACACACCGCTCGGTTTCTGCACGGGAAATGCGCAGTTTCCGCTTCGTCTGAACTAGCACTAATACAACTACCTTAGTAATGTCCCCGATATATTATGATAATGAATATTATGATACTGAGACACTATGAACGTAGTTGTAGTGTATAAAGTTTGAGCGAATGGCTTGTCCCGGTGCGCGCGCGCGGCGCTCAGTCTGGGCTGGCGAGACGCGCCTTCAGTTCTTCGAGCGGCATCACCTCCTCATCCCCTAGGGGAGGCTGCTGCTCCGTCTTCGATTGTTCTCTGAGATCTGTAAATACAAAATGAAACATTTTAGATGAAACTCGCGATTTCTTCATCGACCCTTGTGATCCAGTGGGATAACCGATATGACTGGTGACTCTGGTGAGAGATTAGGCACAGGATCGATTTTCACATGAATGTAAAAAGTCATGCGAAACATGGTTCAGTGTTCACCTATCTCGTCTGAAAATCTGAAAATCGGGTAGGTGATCAGACTGTTCTAATTTAACCAGGAAAGAAAATTCTGTTGTTCCCACATAGGATAATCAATCCCATCAAAACTTAGACCTCGGCCCAGACAAGGGCACATTTAATGTGTTCCCCTTCTACCTTCAAACCCCTGACACTAGGGTTGCATAAGATGAAATGCCAACTCACCATGCCAGTGCTGCAGCTGCAGGTTATAGTGCCAGGCGCGGTCGTGCTCTTTGAGCTGCGTGAACACATACACCAACCCGCGGTAGTCGTACTCCAGACCGGAATACCGCTCGCCGAACAGCTTTAGACCTGCGGAGGTAGATACATTATAAGCTGATCGCACATTTGTCAGCATCGTACGTGCCGTACGCGTCGAACGCACCGCATAGTACACGAAATGCGGCGCGCACGGTGCGGACGAATGTGCGAGGTTTCACATAATTTCATACAACGAATTCGAAAATGCGGCGCGTACGGCGGATGCTTGCCGATCACCTATAGTGAATGCTCAATTAAAATAAACTACAGTAGTTTTATCAGAAAAGTAGTTTCCCTAACCGGAAAAAAATTAAGCTCGCACCTCCTTTCAGCATTTATCGCTATCTCCTATTGTTTAAAAATTCCTACTGTGCCCTTTTTAAAAACATCACCTATTATTGTAATGATTGAATACAATTTAGCGGGAAGCGCACACTTAAATCATGAAAGCCTACGTTTGAATAAGTCAGTTCTCGTAACTCTTCGTAATACAATCCTATTTAGATTTGCGCGGTGTCGTAATCACACATGCGACAAGGACTGATGCATAGTCGTAGCATCGAGAGAGAGAGACGACAAGATATGTAAGCGAGATTAGAGATATTCACTGATAGCTATGGAGCGCAGGTACAGCTTCTCGGCGGCGCGGTGCATGTTCATGTGGTAGTTGTAGAGGGAGGCGAGGTGGCCGACGCTCAGCCCCACCTCGTAGTCTTCGGGCCCGAGCAGCTCCTCCTTGATCGCGATCGCCTTGAGGTGCATCATCTCGGCGTCCTGCAACACGTCGGTTAATGGTGAGATATATCCGTTGAACTATTTATGTTAATTGGACGATTTTAGGCATTTGTGTATCAACTATCAATCCACAAAAAAATTAAGTATTGAGTTTTGAATGCAGTTTGGTGGGATGGGTGGGTGGCCATAACTCACACTTACAAATTTACTGCTATACTCCAACACGAACACGAGTTGGAGTACAACTAGTGACACAAGTAGCGACGTACCCACGTCCCAAGGATACAAGTGGACACATCAATACGTACCTGGAACTTCTGCATGCTCTGGTACAGGCGGCCGAGGTTGCCGTAGTGCTTGGCGGTCTGCACGTTCTTCTCGCCGAAAGCCATTATCGACAGCTCCAGCGCCGCGCGGTGTAACGCCTCAGACTCCTCTAGAAGACTCGGCTCTGGAATACGATACGAATATAATATTTTTTTCACAATTATTAAATTTTTGACATTACACAACCTCAATTACCTAAGCCCAACTAAAATTTACCCAAGCTCAGCTATACACAGCAAGACAAATAACAATACTGATACTCTACAGGAGCCATGGTAAGCATACCTCCATAAATAGACATTACGTAGATTTCAAAAAAAATTGCAATAATTCAATACTTCAATAGTATTATCATAATGTATCGGATATCAGAAGCTATTCGAGAGAGTAAGATTGACTATGCATGTTATAATAATATGAGTAGTTAATGAAACTTTTATTATTATATTAAATACCTTGCATATTCTGTCCAGCGGGCGTGTCGAGCGCGATCTCCTCTAAGATGAGCGCCTTGACGCGCTTCGCCGACGCCAGCAGCAAGTGATCCCGTGGCACCAAGTTCTGTCGATAAAGAAATCATTAGGTTACTTCGATTATATAAATATATAGGCTCAATAAGACTATATTCGTGTACTACAAGAAAAGTTGGTATGCAGATGGTGGACCCACATTTTTTTTTTTTTGAAATAAGGGGGCAAACGAGCAAACGGGTCACCTGATGGAAAGCAAATTCCGTCGCCCATGGACACCCGCAGCAGGTGCTTGCCGGCCTTTTAAGAGGGAATAGGGTAATAGGGGAGGGTAGGGATGGAAAGGGAAGGGAATAGGGGAGGGTAGGGAAGGAAATAGGGTAGGGGATTTGGCCTCCGGTAAACTCACTCACTCGGCGAAACACAGCGCAAACGCTGTTTCACGCCGGTTTTCTGTGAGAACGTGGTATTTCTCCGGTCGAGCCGGCCCATTCGTGCCGAAGCATGGCTCTCCCACGTATAAATTTGGTCGGTTTATGTAACTTAACGTCAATAGTCATATTATGTCGCCTGGGTTTGACGTTAATCCGACAAAATTACGTAGGTCCGCTATCTGTCTAAGAATCGATTTATCTGATAGTACTATTCTTTCCGTTCCAATTCAAAACGGTCAATGAACTTCAAACTGAACGAAAATTAGTCAACACCAACTAACCTCTATAATACGTATCGCTCGTTCTGCGTGGTCGCGCGCCTTATAGAACCTGCCGGACGAGTACTCCAGCACGTATAGCGCGTACGCGAGATCCTCCTGCGCCGTCGCCACATGCAGACTCGCTCGGCCGTACACGCGTCTCAGGTGTGCTAGGGCCTCCTCGTATACGCAGACGCTGCGTTTGATCGCGTCTACGTTGAGGAGGTAGAAGGCTAGGTCTAGGAGGGCGTGTGCGCGACGCGGGTGGGCGGGGGCGTGCGCGCTCGCCAAGGCCACGCCCTGCCGCGCAAGTAAACCCGCAGCGCCGAAGCGTCGCTTGACGACGCACGCGCGCGACGCACCGCGTACGCATTCACCGCGAATCCTGTAAATTATTAGATGATCGTTAAAACTTTTAACAACATAATATAGTGCTAATTTAGATCATATTTATATGTATTTTCTTTACATTTTAATAAAGCCTAATAATAAAGTGGTATTACGCGTGTCTGCATCAAACTCCGTTTAGGTTTAATACAAACCCAATGTAAAAAAATACAATGAAACATTGACAAACAATATTCTGAACAAAAAAAAAGTAACTATAAAGTACTTGTTGTTGTACCAATATGTTCATACAGTAAATATTACTTAATATTAAAATTGTCTGGCCATAGACCCCTAATAAGTTTGTTAGTTTACGAGGTGTAGATCAGACTCTGACCTGACAGGTATGTCCGGCGTGAGCATATGCAGCGCGCGCATGGACCACGCGTGCGCGGCGCTGTAGTCGCACAGCACGAAGAACAGCGCGCTGAACTCCTTGAGCAGGCGGACGACGAGCGCGCGCGCGCCCCACACGCCGCACCCCGCGCTGTTGTGCGCCATGGCGGGGCTTAACTCCACTCTGAAATCACAGTATCATAATGTATTTCAATTTGGAATTGTTTAGACTTTAGAAGCAAACAAATCTACATGCTGCATACCACGGGTTCAGGAACTAACCCGGCGAAAATTTAACGCCACGACGAAAAGGCCACAGGTCTAAATAAAGTTCGGTATATATAACTTGGCATAACAGCTTTCGTACATTTAACGTTTGATCACTTCCCAGCATTCTGCATTCCAGAGTCCAGACATAAGTCCGCCTCTGAACTGCCGCATTGTAAAGTTTTCAAGACCACTATTCCACAACCCTTTTTAAACCTTTCCCGCCAATACCTGTCGTCGTCCGTGTCGTCGGTCTGCGTGGCGGCGTCGCACGACGTGGCGGCGGCGACGGGCGCGGCGGGCAGCGGCGCGGCGGCGTCGTCGGGGATGCCCAGCAGCTGGAGCGACAGCGAGTACGTCTGCAGCGCCGCAGGGAAGCAGCAGTATGCCGACTGGGTGTGCAGCAGCCTGGAAATTCAAACCAAATACGTATTATATGAATTCATGAAATCGATTACTGATTTTCTGGCACAAGAATCAGATTCGTAAATGGAAATCGTATCAGGGACCTAAGAACGAAGCCGTTTTAAGAATCAAATGAACGAATCGGAATGCCCCTGGCCAATGGAGTATACATTATAGCAAGCTACAGAGTGCTTCTAACAAGGTATGAACTGTAAGCACGAGTGTGAACATATTTTCCTATAAGCGTCTTACGATGGCGCATGGAACATCACTAGACTTGCGTTATACGTTTGACAAGTATCTATAGAACTTCTGCTTACGATCGGCACAACGGGGAACGAGCGATGCGCGCGCTCTATAGCTTGCTAATGTATACTCTAAGCCCGTGCCACTCTAACTGTATACGTGAAATGACGTTGTTAGTTTTTTCGTTCGAATCGGATTCGGAAACTTTACGGTGCGATCATTGGTCAATACCTAGCGCGGCGAGCGTTTATTGGATGTCGCGCGATGAAGTTTCCGAATGTGAGTCGAATTACGCATCAGGGTCCAGGTGGGGTAATGCAGATATACTTGTGGCGCAGTCGGAGGCCACGGAAGGCGTGTAACGCGTGTGACTCTCACGTCCCCGTCCTGCGCCGAAGTAGTTTCACTGAAACCATGCCTGTTACGCAGGAGCGGACGACCGACACGACTGACGTGAGATCAGGCGCAGGACCGACTTTTTACATGCTCATCCGACGCATGGATCGTCTTACTTGTCAGACAATGGCAGGCGATCAGCCTGCATTGTCCTAACCAAACTTGGAAATAACAAGTTTCCAACGCGGGAATCGAATCCACGACCTCCGAGCCAAGAGCCGAGCTCTAAACCACTGAACCACGGAGGCGTTAGTCAAAAAAAAAAATGGTATACCTGTGGCAACACTCGAGCGTGAGCCGCTTGTAGTATGTGGAGGGCGGCTGCGCGCGGCACAGCTCCAGGCACCGCGTCAACACGCGCTCCGCGTCCGGGTACCACCCCGCCTCGTTCAGGAACCCGCCTGGAATGTGACGACATCTAGCTATTTATCTGGATACTTAGGACCTGTTTCACCACATTCTGATAAAGTGCCGGATAGGCTATTCACAACTTAACTTGACAGATATAGTATGAAGTATCTTTTACATAAGTTGTGGATAGCCTATCCGGCACTTATCAGGAAGTGATTAAACAGGCCCTTAGAATACTATAATATAATAATATAATATTTATACTGGATACTTAGAATACTAAGGACCTGTTTCACCACTTCCTGAAAAAAAATGCCGGAAAGGCTATCTACAACTTATTTGACAGATTCTCCATACTCTATCTGTCAAGTTAAGTAATACATAACCTATCCGGCACTTATCAGGAAGTAGTGAAACAGACCCTTATAATCTCAGGTAAGTAAATATACCTTGACTAATGACTAACCTATGACCCTATCAATCTTCCGTCGATAGAGAAGCGGAAACGTGGGAATGCCCACTCTACTGTCTTGTGTCCTGACTCCTGTCCTCTCTTTCATATTTTCCAATTTTCCCATCTTGATTTCATCTCTTCCATTTGTCCGTAAGTCCTTGAACTCACTAGAGTGGGCAACATATTTGCAACATTTCCAATATTACGAAACTTCTAACTCTTTAGTTATTAAAATATGACTAGATGACGCCCGCAACTCCGTTGCGCCAAAACTAGTTTATCGCGCGGGAACCGTACATTTTTCCGGGATAAAAAGTATCCTAGATGTCCTTTTCCCGGGACTCAAAGTATACCCAAATTTCGTCGAAATCAGTTCAGCGGTTTGAGCGCGAACAGACAGACGGACACACTTTCGCATTTATAATAATATTAGTATGGATTAAGAATGAACAGAATATCTCACCTAGCCTCAGCCCCAGCTGTATGAGTGGTCTGCGGGGGGCGGCGGAGTCGGCGCGCGCGAGGTACGCCCGCGCCAGCTCCTTCGACAGCATAGACCCGTGCTCGATCACAGCCTGCAAATTGTAACGACACGGTGAGTACATCGCCACGAGTGGATCAACTCAATTGGATAAAGTCACAGATGAATAATAAATAGGCCCCATATTGTGTTTTGAGGGAATAGTTAGGTCACGCCGGCGCAATAGGATTTAGAAATTGAACAGACCAGGAACGCAACTCGCAACACAGCGGCACACAGCGGCACACAGCGGCAATATTACCCGATTACGACGAAGTCAAAAAGACGGGTAACGATTTTGGCAGTCTTTGTATGCATGTATGTGTCCTCGTAGCAGCTAAACTCCGATTTTAGCAAATGAGGTGAATAAAGTAATGGTGACGCTATATTTTTTTCAACATTTTGTATATTTTCGTGGTCTTTAAAACGTTTAAACTTTAAATAATTTTACGCGATATCATCTGTCGCGGTCGGTGTAACATTGTACTCGTAAGTCGTAAGACCACAACCCGTACAAGTGCCCACGTACATAATACCCGATTATACGTTATATTGTAATTAACACGTATAAGTAGGCGAAAATTAAATCTACGTAACGCGATTACTCGGTGTTTGGTACTCTAGAACAGACGCTGTAGAACGCTGACAGGTCACAGGACGTTGGTAGAATTTCGGTAGGTTCTATTGTATCCGCAACTCTGCCTTAAGCGGGGAGTGGAGCACCATGGGGTTTTAGTGAGTAGGACGCCAGGGGAGTCCCACATATCCCGGCCGATTATCCCCCAATCCACCAAGGATGCGCAAAGCATTTCCCCATATAAAAAATGAACAAGAAGTAAGAACAGGGGTTCTTAAACTTTTAAGATGTTCAGCCCCAAATATTTTTCATTTATTATGGATGTGTTTTGATGACTACTTCCATGTGCCGGAACCCCTAGGACCTAGCTAAGTAACTATGCGGAAGTGACTTCGGGTATTCCACTCTAGGTCTTTAACAGACAACACTAGAAAAATAACTTTTTTGTTCGATTTAAAAAAAAAAAGAATCATATCATGATTCATAATATGATTTTATTTTATTTTTTATTTTTATTTGAACGGAAAACATACAGTGATAAAACTTAAATTAAAAATTAAGGCTGATTAGTATCTAAGCACTATTAATATGTTTCCACAAATAGAAGTCTAAACATTAACAACATTGCTTTAAATTTAGGTAGACAAAAGTATTTGGTAATGATACAATAGTATACGTTACAAAAGCAATCCCAATGATAATATCCATAGTACAAGAGAAATAAATCCAACAATGACAAGCTTCAAACCAATTTTTATTGATTGACTTTCTGATAGCATAAATAGATGAATTAAAAATGTCAATGTCATGGTGTTTACTCAAATCATTCAGGCAAGCAGGTGTTCTAACGAAGAAGGAATTCTTCCTATAATTGGAATGGGAGAATGGAATATAAAAGGGGTTGAAGGAGCATATTCTGGATGAGCGGGAAGGGACTTTCAGGGTAATTTTGGAAACAAGAAAGGAGGAATCTATTTTATTTTGGGCAATATTTAGGAATGTGCAAATGTCAGCTACTTGACGTCTGAGATGCAGGGGTAGCATGTGATACCTTCTACATCTCGATTCATAGTCAGTGTCAGATGTTCCGCATTTATATTGTAGGAATCTCACAAATCGTTTCTAGATGGATTCGAGCCTGTTAGTATAGGTAATGTACTGAGGGTTCCAAATTTGGCAGCAATATTCAAGGGCACTACGTACATACGAGCAATACAGTACTTTTAAAATTTTTATGTTTTTGAATTGGGAGCTCATTCTGATTACAAATCCAAGCGACTTGTTGGCCTTAGAGATAATGTGATCCAGATGCTTCGAGTATGAGAATTTCGAATCGTGAATAACGCCTAGGTCACGAATCTCTGATACTTCTTTTAAGACTGTTCACGCAGTGAGTAGGAAGGTTCTTTATGGTCTTATCTGCCCGGCTAAACGTTATCGTATAACACTTATTAATATTTAGGTCTAAATTATTATCTCGACAATATTTTTCAAAACCATGATCCTCCAAAGCGACCATTTTAGCCCCGCAGTCATCAACTGCCAAAATCATTATTAGCCTTTCTGCTTCGCTGTAGTCGGGTAAGAACAAGGGCAACCAAACTACATTAGCAGGACGCGTTATGCGAATATTTTAATACTTAGTAATACATGAATACTTAGTATACAATATTATAATGCGAGTTCGCACAACGCCTTTGAAGTGTCGTGTGGGGCGTGCACCGCATGTGTAATAACGCGAACGCTATAATATTTATTTTAGCACACGTATCCGTCCGACGTTGTGTGAATATGTCTCTTTATTAAGAAGACAACATTCGAGAGGTTATCCTCATTGTTAGTATACAGGATAATATATACCTGTTTTATAAATGCTATCGCACCTGCTACAAGCGAGCGCTCAGCCGCTCACCATTAGGCTCAGTCACTCATACTTTGTTTGTTTACCAGATTAATTTTAAATAATCACAAGTCAAAAATTGCAAATTTTATAGCCTATGTTACACGGGTCATTTTTACGAATCTATTGACACACCTTGCTTCACAATCTGATCAGTAGTTAATAGGTTTGGTTAGTAATCCTCATGCATATTTCATACAATTGACTCGCGCAGTGCTCCTTTCTTTTATCATTGCATCGTAGTATTTTAAGAATATATTATTATGCTTTCAACTGCCTTCAACGAACATCACATACTCTCAATTCTCAACACATATCCTATACTCAACACTAATAATAATAATCAGCCCAAGGTAACTCACCTGGAAGCACTGCAGCAGGGGCAGCTGGTTGCCGGAGAAACGCAGCAGCCGCTCGAAGGTCTCCAGCTCGGACAGCTCCGCGCCCAGGATGCACAGCTTGCGCTCCTGTAGCATCTGGGGAGAGAAGAGAACAATGAGTAAAGTTGTGGGAAACAATGAGTATAATTGTGGGGAACAATGAGTAGAGTTTAGGGAGCAACGAGTAAAATTGTGGGGGACAATAATGAGTAAGTTGTGGGAGCAATAAGTAAAGTTGTTGGGAACTATGGGTAAAGTGGCGGGGAACAATGAGTAAAGTGGAATTTCGGCATGGTGTGTCATCGGTAATTTAAAATACATTGCATGCGGAATCAAGCTGAACTTCTGCCGCTGATATTCGGCACAGTGTGTTGAGACTATAGACACGTCCTGAAATATTCGTGGAAGTCCAGGAAAGGTTGATAGTAATAGCATGTAATAGGCAATAGCAAATAGCTATTCGCGGCCGAAGCAAATTATCGAAACAGGTTTAGATATTTAAAGACTGCATGTAATTATAATAAATAATTCATACAAATTGTAACGGTATGCGATCTCGCCTTGGATTCAACTATTGCGAACTCATTGCATGTTGTGCCATTATTTTGAAATAATTAATATATTTTTATACCTACTAATAAAAACCAAACTTATGTTTACCAAAATACTAATAACATAATGATGTTATTAGTTGCTGCTTGACGGCATTTTGTCGTTGCGACGCGGTGGTGGTTGTGGTACGTGTGGATTGGCCCTTAATATCAAACATCAGCCTTCGGACCTCTCATTTCTCAACACGTGGAATTTCACATTTATGTATACGAGATTGCGACTGCCAGCCGTCAGGTGCTGGTGGCAAGTGGCAGGGTCAAGTACGACCAGGTGTCCCCGGGTGACGGGTCACAGGTCACGGGTCAAACAAGTGCTGAACGCATGACCCACTGACCCGACCCCAAGGTCATCGTCTACCACAGCTGCTGTCGAAAGGGCCGTCATCACTTTTGACATCTCAATTCCTTATTTTTTTTAATATAAAATATAAGGGGGCAAACGTGCGTTTTTCGTGTTACTTTCTGCCACGCACTGTAAAACTCTAGAATGAACTGTCACCAGCAGTATTTCCGGACCAATACGACCTGCAAACCTTCAAGAAGAGAGCGTATTTTCTCTTAAAAGGTCGGCAATGCACCTGCAGCTCTTCTAATGTTGCGAGTGTCCATGGGCGACGGTAGTTCCTTTCCATCAGGTGACCCGTTTGCTCTTTGGCCGCCTAATTTTATAAAAAAGTCTGATATAATCACTAATTACCGTATCCGGCATAAAGGTCTAATTTAGAAAAATCAAAGTCTGTAATCTCGATTCTTAAACGACGGCAAGTGAAATGACTGTAACAATTAGCAAACTAGTTAGTTAGCAGGTCGGCGATAAGACGCTAATCGTGCCTGACCTTGCCGTGTAGTAGTTTAAACTTTAAAGACACGTGACACGTTATTTTAGTCGAGTATTCTTAACCCTAATTAAAGTTAAACTCTAACGCCCTTACTAATAAACGCTGTATAAGCTTTGAATAGTTATGCAGTGTTTTGTCTTCATCAATCCAATTAAAAATGTCACTTGTGTGACAGGAAAAAAACACTGTATAACTATTCAAAGCTTATACAACGTTTATTAATTATTAGTAAGGGGGTTTAACTTTTAGTTGAGAAAATTGCGAGGTCGAAAGCCACTAATCGAATCCATATGGACTAAATGTGGACACTGGCTGACGCACTTACGAATATTAATAATTACTTGTATAGGTCTACCAGAATCTGATGGCAATTTTTGACAGCAGATTTTCAAAAAATATCCTTGATCATTGGATAAATTTTTATATTCAGAATCAGCCGCTATAAGAAAAAAAAAAGGATCAAAATGTTTTATTCCAATTACCCCGGTATTGCTAGAGTCAATTTATTTTCTCCCTTTTTGCCATCAGATTCTGGTAGACCTATAGTAATTAAATTAAGAATTTGACATAATAGTATCTTCGTACATTATATCTGTCAAACTCTTTATATAACTAAATTTAAGTATAGGGATTATGTCCAAATTTTCATTTAATTAAATGTGACGAGTAATTAATATTAATTGTCTCTGCGGCAGTTAGTCTTGTAACTTGTTCTATCCTATTTTAAAGACTTTTCTTTTTAACCACTTCAACACATTTTCCTGCTTTCTATGCACTATATTTCATTTACTCAATACATCACTTTCACCAAAACTGAAAGTGAAAGGTTTATTTAGTTTAGTGCAGATTAATGAGTTACGACTTGAGGTTAAAATAAATAATAAATTCATCAAAATGCTGCATTAATCGGTATAAACTTCGAAAGTATCCAGTTTTTTTTTGTCCTGAAGGCAGGTGGTTGTAGCCCTGACGCACTGCGACCCATGAGGATATCTATTGTGACTCCTTCGCACTAGAGTATCGTCCCCAACCCAATGCTGCTCATAAATTGAACGATGTGGTTGAAGTTGGTGCCACGAGTATCCTGTACGAATCATTCTAATTCTCCATTCAACAATAATGTTGCCGAAAAATGTACGGTTCCCGTAAGATAAAACCATTGTGAGCCCCATATAGTATTAGAATAAAGATAAAAAATTGGATATCTTAATAATTGTAAGTTGAGTTGGGCGCACCGCGCAGCACAAGGTCACCGCCAGCGCCAAGTTTACCCAACCTTTGTGCATCTATTTTAGTACTGAGGTTATGTAAAAACGCTAATAGCCAATATTCGGCAAAACGCGAGACTATTAAATATGGTTTTAAAGGTCAGGATCATGGTATAGTTAAACTTATTTTTGAAAAGCAACAGAAGTTCAGGCTGTTGCTCAGCAGAAGTAGGTACATGACGTATGAGATTTAACTAAGCATTGTCTATATTTATTATTTTAGTATAATTACTTACATAGTACAAAAGTGTTCGTATTTATCTAGCTCCTCCAATTGACTACTAATTGGTCGCTGTAAAGCGTTTGTGTATTAACCCACATTTTTTTTGTTGAGATATGAATGCAGTCTTGTTTTAAATTTTCTATGACTTATATCACTTCTACTAGTTAGAAAATACTCGGTACGTATTTTTTTGTGGGAAACAAAATATGCTTAACACCGTCTAATTAGCAATTAGTGCATTGCCATTTACAGCAAATCCGTATGTCATTTTGTTGTTCACCAATCACCGTTATGTAAGTCTGCGGGTGACAGGCGACAGTTCCGCAGCCGATGCCAATTGCAGACGCGATGACAACAATGTTGTTTGCACAAGCAATACTCAATAGGTTTATTAAAAGAACATTTCAATGACAGACAACGACCTGAGGTTTTAGTCTTGAAATTGTTTACAAAATAAATCTTTCACGAAAGTCTACGGTACCCTACCATGGTTCGCACCAGATGCGTGACACAGGTGGTTACTCCCCAATATCGCCCGATTAGAATGTCACACGTGTGAGTTGTGACTAGGGGAGGGGGCCAGGCCCCCTCATTGTTTATCTCCAAACCAACTAGCAACAGATTAGTTATAGCCACGATTAAACTACCATGGACTCAACCAGACCAGTAGCATAGACCCTTTCGAAAAAAAAGGTGGTTACTATATGAAATTGTTACTAATGAAACTGAAAAAAAAAAACGGAAATGCATAAAACGAGACAAATGAATTCGGCTTGCGATCAGTCGGAAATTTCCCGTATAATTATGGTCTTCATAGAGTCTTCCAACTCATAGTAACACAGAGGTGAAACAGCTTCAAACGGCCCACATCTACGCCATACATAAGCTGGAAGCCTTCATGGATATTTCTTTGTCGTGGCAACACTGCTCTTAATGGCCCACATCTAGCTATACATCAGCGCATCAACGCCAGTCACGCACCGATGCCAATCTCCCGGCCCAGTTGCACAACTCCCCTTGACCGCTCATCATCATCAGGTGAACGCACGGTGACGTCCTCCGACCGACGAAAACAAATGAATCATGTTAGTTTACGCACACACGCAACAAAACGAGGGCATTTAGCTGGGTGTTTGTTAAGACTTTGGAGCAATTAATACTTTATGGTTCGGAGAATTTCTTTGGAAATTGACGTAAATATGAGTTGAAAAGCTTTTTATGAGGCTAAATTGCAAAAGTATTCGAGTTCCGATTTCGACAATCAACTTTTAATTGATTAGGCTTCGGCTAAAGAAGTAAAACGTGTAAGTTGCACGTGGCGTTACACGGGTTTTCATGGGAATAGGGTTGCCAGGTCGCTTAACCAAAAAGCCGGACAAAGCAGCCAGCTTGGCCGGACATTTGTACAAAAAAGTCCTGCTATCGAGTATCGAGTACTTAGAATCTGAACTCTTAGTGTAGGAGTATGTTCGTTATTTTCTGTTTTATTAAAACAATTTTACATGTACCTTCTAAGAATACTAGATTTTCATATGAAATTATCGATTCAAAGCTCTACAAAAGCCGGACTCCTCTTAATTTTGGCCGGACAAGCAAAAAGCCCTGTTTTTATTGTTCTGTGAAAAAGTCTGACCGTGTCCGGCTTTATACGCCTGGCAACCCTACATGGGAAGTGGTTATATCGCTGTGTGGCTCGTTTCCTGATTAATTTCATAAAAAAATAAGTGACTTTTTGCTTGCATTTAGCATGGATGTATGAATTATGATATAATATGTGATAAAGTTGCTACTTACATTATTCACATCATGATTCGTTGGCAACAAACGGGTAAAACAGAAGCTAACATTGGCAGATGTTGCTGTCCGAGTTTTTTAGCGTCATTAATAATATAGAGATATAATGACAATGACATTTCACATTAGCAACATAAAAGCAAAACCCAAGACATTTGCTACGTGACATGCGACTTCTTTAGCCTCATTAATGAAAATGATGCCAACGACATAAAACTAATATACAGGGCGACTGGAAATTAGTGGCGGAGCCGTTAAGGGGAGGTAGTCTAGGGTTATTCTGACAGATATCACTATGAGACCTACTGTGCTTACTTAACCCTTTCCAAAATATTCCTACTTAAGGAGTGTAACCAAAAAATCGTACTAAAAATTTTCAAATAGTAATAAATCCTAAAAAAAATTATTTTTGCCTACTTTTTTTTTTTGTTTTGCAACAAAGATATTCCAAATAAGTAATTTTAATTGTTAGAACTTCGTAATTTTCATTATTTTTTGCAAAAATTGCTAAACAAAAACGGAAAATGTAAAAAACAAATCTTTGATGGCTGAAAAAACATCAATTTACTTAAAAAAGTCACCCATTATTATTACGTACAAAATAATTAAAAAACTTCTACGTTTCGTTTCCTTTCAAATGAGATATTAAAATCCAAAATCGGTTGAGAAACCATCAAGATAAGACTGTTGTAACGCTTCAACTCCCAAGCGGCCACATGTGGCCCCGAGAACAATACATTTCCAAGAACCCACGAAATCCTAAAAAATGTGATTTTTGCTTACTTTTTTTTTGTTTTGCAACAAAGATATTCTAAATAAGTAATATTAATTATTAAAACTTCGTAACTTTCATTATTTTATGCAAAAAATGCTAAACAAAAACGGAAAATGTAAAAAACAAATCTTTGATGGCCTAAAAAACATCAGTCACTCTTTATTATTGTGTACAAAGTACAAAATTATTAAAAAAACTTCTATGTTTTGTTCCCTTTCAAAGGAGATATTAAATTCCAAAATCGGTTAAAGAACAATGAAGATATGGTCAATAAAAAAAAAACCGTAGAACCCGCCCGAAGTGCTCGGTCGGAACAAAGGACTCGGTCGACTGTCAGGAGTCGAGCATGCCCCTCCGGCCTCCCTCTGTCTCAGTCCGCTCTAACAGTTAACTGTGTTCGGATGTGCTTACTTTCTCTCAGATTTCCTGGACTTTTGTATTAATTGATTTTCTTCCTGACAACTTGGACTGCGCCCTGGTTTCTGTGACTCCTTAGGATTTGACTTTGTTGTTTATCGGACCAATAATGGCAGAAAGAACATCGTTTAGTAACGAAGAATACGCAGATATTCTATTTTATTACGGAGCTGCTAGAGGAAACGCTGAACAAGCTCGTCGTGAATATGGCGAAATATTCCCTAATCGTCGACTGCCTGATGCCCGCGTATTCTCCCGAACATTCCGACGGATGCGAGAGCGCGGAACCGTCGTAAGATACCAAGGTAAGAGAAAATTATTATTAAAGCATGTTCAAACCAGAGATTTCTCCGTACAAAATGTAGAATTTTTTTGTTCTAGTGCTTTCGATAATCTGTCCAGCTATAAAAAATAAACCTTCTCTATCACTCTTATTAAGTCGCCCTTTAAATTGTGAGATTGCAAAACAATAATTAATGTTACTGTACATACAATTAGTCAGTGCAAAGACTCACAGAAATGGGTGCCATAAATCATACAAGTAAGATAACGGATATCACTTCCTCTCTCGCACTTACTTTAAAGGGTGATGACTGATGTCACAAGTTGTCACAAGTTGCACTTAATTAAAGAACCTTTACGTTTTCAGGTGACGCAGGTAGACCTCGACTGGAAGTCGGGGACGACGAAGAGGAAATTTTAAATCATTTCCAAATAGACCCTACGCTGTCTACAAGAATGATAGCTCGTCGTATGGGACGCTCTCAATGGAAGGTGTGGTACACTCTACACGAAAATGACCTCCATCCTTACCATTACACACCTGTTCAGGCCATAGAAGAAGGAGATCCTTTCAGAAGGATGCAGTTTTGCAGATTCTTACTAAATGCGGACGTTGAAGATAGAAATTATCTTAAAAGAATTTTATGGACTGACGAGTCCAAGTTTGATAAGGACGGTATTACAAATTATCACAACGCTCATTATTGGAGCGTACGTGTCATGGGTAATCCACACCTAAAAAGGCAAAAAGGTTCACAGAGAAGGTTTAATCTGAATGTGTGGATGGGAATAATTAATAACCGCTTGATTGGACCACATTTCCTACCGCAAAACCTCAATGGGGTTGAATATGAAAGTTTTCTGAGGAATGTTTTTCATGAATTAATGGAAGACATGCCGTTAGAAACGAGGCAAAACATGATATTCATGCATGATGGCTGTCCTGCGCATTTCAGGCTAGCTGTGAGAAGTTGGCTAGACCAACATTTCCCCGACCGATGGATAGGTAGAGGTGGTCCAATACCATGGCCGGCACGTAGCCCCGACATCACACCTATGGACTTCTTCGTTTGGGGTCGAATGAAATCTTTAGTTTATGCCACAGACGTCCCTGTACCAAACATTGAAGACTTGCGCAACCGAATTATAAACGCAGCGCAGGAAATTCAAAGTGAACTTACAGACTCAAGGGTTGTGAAAACGGGTGTCGTAAGAAGAGCACGAGCTTGTATTAGGAATAATGGTGGGCACTTTGAAAATGAATTATAAACAGTTTTTTTTCAATAAACTTACGGTCGTATGAATAAAAACTTAGCGTGGGTTTTTAGAAGCTTTAAAAGCCTGTTATAAAATTTATTATGAATAAAGGTTCTCTAACAGTGCTCTAACACCGTTTTAAGGTGACAGCTGTCAAAGAATAGCGCAAGTTTAATAGGCCTGTTGTAAACCTATTTTAAGCATAATCGTTATGAATAAACGTTTGCTAACAGTTGTTTAGGCTCGAAACGTAAAATAGGAGTTCGCAAACTTTAGTGAAGCCTCGGCCCTACTTTAAGACCATTTTAAGAGACTGAAAATGGACGCAATATCGAGTATTATCGCGATTTCTGACATTATTGCAATTTCAAGAATCAGTAAGGGTCTCTACAGACGGACCGCATTTCAACTGCAATCCAACCGCAAATTGCAGTTCAAGTGCAGTTTAAATCCAGTTGACACGATTACGGGTCTACACAGACGGACCGCGTTTCAACTGCAATCCAACCGCAAATTGCAGTTCAAGTGCAGTTTGAATGCAGTTGACACGATTGCAATTCGACTGCAATAGAACTGCAAACCATACAGTTTACACGACTGCACGCCAACTGCAACTGAACTGCAATCCGACTGCGCGTTTGGTTTGCAGTTCTATTGCAGTCGTGTCAACTGTATTCAAACTGCACTTGAACTGCAATTTGCGGTTGGATTGCAGTTGAAATGCGGTCCATCTGTGTAGACCCTACAATAGAACTGCAAACCAAACGCGCAGTCGGATTGCAGTTCAGTTGCAGACTTGCAGTTGGCGTGCAGTCGTGTGAACTGCATACTGACTGCATCTAAACTGCACCATCCTACCCGCCCGCACGGTCCGCTCTCCAGCAGTGCAGTTTGGATGCAGTCGGTATGCAGTTCACACGGTTGGATTGCAGTTGAAATGCGGTCCGTCTGTATAGACCCTTAGATACATTGTGTCAAATGCACCAATTGTAGGCCTCAAAAGTAAAACAGAATAAAATAGTATTTTTAGTCATCTTCTCCTTCTTTTCATTATTCTTCTTCTTCTTTTATTATGGCGGCCTTAGTGAGTTGCCAATGTCAAAGTCTACTTTGCTCTATGATTTATAAAATCCATAAAGTACATTTATTTTTTCTTTACTCTTTAGTTTTGACACATTGAATACAATTTTTAATCTGTGGAATACAATAAATTGACACACTACCAACATTACCAAAAAAAATTCTTATAAAACGTCATCTAAAGGTATTTTACTTAGCGAAGGCTTAGCAAGCGTTTATTCATATGGAGTGTTATAAGACGGTTTTTAACTTTAGTGAACATTTTAGTTAGAAAGCTGTTAAAACGTTCACTAAGATTTTTTTATTCATACCACCGTTATTCTTTAGTAGTTTGGTTTTTTTATTTAATTTTTATTTTTTATAATACTTCGATCGCAGGAATCCCAGACACAATATTAGATATTCAATTGTTACGCGGCAGCCGGCTTCCGCGAGGGCGTCGAAGGGTTTAAACAGTCTCATCTTGATGGTTTCTTAGCCGATTTTGGATTTTAATATCTCATTTGAATGGGAACGAAACAGAAGTTTCTTAATTATTTTATACGTAATAATAATGGGTGACATTTTAAAGTAAATTGATGTTTATTCAGCCATCAAAGATTCGTTTTTTACATTTTCCGTTTTTATTTAGCATTTTTTGCATAAAATAATGAAAGTTACGAAGTTTTAATAATTAATATTACTTATTTAGAATATCTTTGTTGCAAAACAAAAAAAAAAGTAAGCAAAAATCACATTTTTTAGGATTTCGTGGGTTCTTGGAAATGTATTGTTCTCGGGGCCACATGTGGCCGCTTGGGAGTTGAAGCGTTACAACAGTCTTATCTTGATGGTTTCTCAACCGATTTTGGATTTTAATATCTCATTTGAAAGGAAACGAAACGTAGAAGTTTTTTAATTATTTTGTACGTAATAATAATGGGTGACTTTTTTAAGTAAATTGATGTTTTTTCAGCCATCAAAGATTTGTTTTTTACATTTTCCGTTTTTGTTTAGCAATTTTTGCAAAAAATAATGAAAATTACGAAGTTCTAACAATTAAAATTACTTATTTGGAATATCTTTGTTGCAAAACAAAAAAAAAAAAGTAGGCAAAAATAATTTTTTTTAGGATTTATTACTATTTGAAAATTTTTAGTACGATTTTTTGGTTACACTCCTTAAGTAGGAATATTTTGGAAAGGGTTAAGTAAGCACAGTAGGTCTCATAGTGATATCTGTCAGAATAACCCTAGACTACCTCCCCTTAACGGCTCCGCCACTAATTTCCAGTCGCCCTGTAGAAGCAAAACCCAAGACATTTGCTACTATGATTTATTTATTTATGATATTTGATAATATGATCATTCGTGATAAACAAGATGACGCCCGCAACTCCGTTACGCCAAAATTCATTTATCGCGCAACGTACATTTTCCGGGATAGAAAGTATCCTATGTCCTTTCCCGGGACTCTATAAAAATATATCCATATCAGATTTCAGCAAAATCGGTTCAGCGGTTTGGGCGTGAAGAGTTAACAGACAGACAGATACACTTTCGCATTTATAATATTAATTAAATAATAAACAATTAGTAACATAGATGATAGAAGCCATCCCAAACAAGTCATGTTTTTGCTACATGACATGCGGGCAGCATCAAGGTATGACAGCGACTGATATCCTCAAACAATTCCGTGACGCAAACCTACGCCCTACGTGACGGCCTGCACATATCAGATGTCCATTCACCATCGCTTGTCAACAAAATCGTCAACAGGCAACATGGCGTTAAGGAAAATGCCCACAGTGCGATCTAATTGTACATTGTATACCGTGGTAGATGCATTGTAGGATAAATAACTAGTTAGTAGTTACTAATTAACCAACTAAGGGCGGATTCGACCAAACTGGAATAAAATTTTACTCGAGTATAACTGTCTCCTAATCTAAGAGTAAGCTGGTTTTGCTTTTTTCCAACTTCTAATCCAAGAATGAGGTAATTACACGGGAGTAAATATTTACACGGGCTATTTTGGTGGAGTAAATATTAAACTGAGAATAGTTGCACAACAGGGTTCAACTGTCACGGTCGGTGTCATTGTGAACTGCAATTGACATTTTATTTCATACTCTTTGAGTAACTTGGTAAAATGCAAACGATAATACCCTAGAGTAAATTAAAGGAGTAAAATTATTCTCATGATAGTTATACTCGTATAACTTCAAGTTTGGTCAAATCGGGCCTTAATTGCTATTTTTTTACCCAAAATTATAATAAAGAAACAACAACAACAACAAACTGGTGTTTACAAAATCTAAACGAATTTAACAAACTATCAATGACGCGGACGCGATGTCTACTCGAGTGTAGGTTCTGAAATTCAGGCCAGTACTCATGACGTCTACAATTAACGCCACACTGTTGATCCGTTCTAAAATTCGGTGCATTGACGTATTATATGAACATCTCAAGCGCCACAACGCAGCGCAAGTGCAGTTATGGCGCATGCGAAAGTTATGTCAAACCCCATGTATATATTTTGACATCTAACTTCGCTATCGAAACTGGCGAATGTGTTTTGAGTTTCGACTAAGCAGACTACATTATGGCGATGTATCTCTTGAGTACTTTCTAGCACCGTCCATAAGGCTGCGTTTCCACCAGAGATGTGTTGCGAGGAATGTGTTTTTGAGATCCAATAGCATCGCCGCCCTAAGCGATGTTAAGGTAAGCTCACGACAATGAAGCGATTCTATTGGTTCTCAAAAACACAATACTCGCAACACACACATCTCTGGTGGAAACGCAGCCTTACACTGGGTTGTATTTCGGAACTCGTGTGCAACCGTCACCCGGGCTGCGCGTGCGCATTTGGCGGTTGTGCAACGGTTGTGTCACTATCTGGCCGCTCCACTTCCTCTATCAGAGTCAATGACACGCCCGCTAAACAAACATCCCATTTTCTATCACCCAGTAAACTTTACACTCGACGCCAGACAAATAGAACGCGTTACGTACGTTACGTACATAATATTATCTGGGGCGTAACAGGGCTGGCATGATGATCGGGGAATTTTGTTATTAATATAGTTGCGCGCAAATTGTGAGGAAGCGAAGCGGAGGGGTGGCATTTATCATACAACTTTTGATCGTGTACGCGATGGGTCATAGAAGATGACAACGCCTCCCTGCGCCTCGTCACAATGTGCGAGAAGCCGTAGAGGCCGAAATAAAGGGTTCCGTGTCCCTTTAATAGGTTCAAAGAATTATGATTATTATTTATTAGGCTTGAAATCTGTTGAAAGATCTTGAGTCTTTCTACAGATGCCAAGCCAAATAAGTCACTTATGAACAGGTTTTGAAAAGGTTGTAAGTTATAACTTATAATGTCACATGGTAGTGGTTCCCAATTAGGGTTGCCATCCGTCCGGGTTTCCCCGGATTTGTCCTAGTTTGAAGGTCGTCCGGGATGCGTCCGGCCGGGTTTTTGAAAAGTGTCCGGGTTTTTTAACTTTTAAGTCATGCAGCAATAAACGAAAGATAAAAACTCGCTAAGCATACACACGGTTTCTTGCACGGACTTGAGTTAGTCAGATTTTTACAAATTCTTGTTGGAAAAGCAAAAATTGGCAAGACGTTATCGTAAATACTGTTTAAAAGAGGTGTCCGGGGAAATAACCACATTTCGGCCAAATGTCCGGGAATTTTGTCATGCCTGACCGGCGAAGGGAATTTGGGTGATGGCAACCCTATTCCCAATTTACCTATCTAGGTATCAAACTAGCTTACATCAGATTCATAAAAATATAAATTTCAGCAAGCATTCCAATGTGGTGGATTGGAATTCTCCCTACTATTCCCAAGTCCCAACTAGGAATTTCTCTCAAGAACATTCTGTTTACATGCAACTACTCGGATGAAAACCGCTGTACCGGTGACCCGAATAAACGCGGTACAAAAACCAAGTGGTCCACCGGGCCACCGGGTTAGCTGAACCTAGAATGCTAGAATGTCTACCTAGATACCTACAAGTCTAGAACCTAACGCCAAACGTTACATACGCTAGCTGTTATATCACGACGTACATAAGACCGACTTTACCAAACATCCTAGATAGTTGGTCCATTTATATGCAGTCTGAACTTTCTAATCTTAAAACTATTTCAGCACTAGATATGACACCCGCAATTCCATTGCGCCAAAGTTTGCTTATCGCGTGGGAACCCTACATTTTTTCGGGATAAAAAGTATCCTAAGTCCATTCCCGAGACTCAAAGTACTAAATCGATTCAGCGGTTTGAGCGTAAAGAGGTAACAGACAGACACACTTTCGTATTAATAATATTAGTATGGATATAAAGATTATCAAAACTTACGTTTGCCGCTGACGTAGAGTAATAGGAGCTGGACGCGGAAATCCCGTTCAATGACTTTATGATTAGCCTAGTGGCTAAGTTAATGTAAGATGATTAACCACTGAGCTAGTGGTTAATCATATCCCGGAGATAGACATTAAGAACAAGGCGCGCCAGTTTGAATCAGTGAGAGACAACTTTACTTTGCCAGTTGTCACCTGCCAACCAAAAGTGGACCTTGCCAACCAAATTTTGCCGACCGCTGCTCTGCGTGTACACTTCAAGTACAAACTACCAACCGAAGCCATCTTCAGCCATCTTCGACCAAGAAAACATTCGTACGAACACCAGCTAACAACAGCCCTGGATTTATGTATAGGCAGTATAGGCCATGGCCTCCTAGCGTCCTAGGGCAGCGGCAGATTTCGTATGCCGGCAAAATTAAAGTGGCCTATACCACAGAATAGATAATAGTACAACTACCTATACTCATACAAAATATAAATCCGGCCCTGGCTAACAGTGTAGTTTTCATAATCTTAAGCCTCCATCCGGTTCTTCTCGCCGGGCTAGTTCCCGAACCGGTGCAGTGGTAGGCACCGTAGTCCCGACTGAGTATTTATAATACCTATTTTCAATAAAAACATAATATTTTATTTATTTATTATTGTCATCACTGAACTTACACGTGGTATTCACTGGTAATGAGTTCATTCATCGGGCATTCTCGTTGTTTTGTAACAATGAGGAAGTCAGACTCGAACGAGTATTATAGTCGAGAATCGAGATGAAGTCATAATTATAATATAATTACTATTATATAAATACAATAATAATTATTATATTTATTTGCTGTTCACAAGTCACGCGACACCAGTCTCACGTAGAGAAAAACAATTTGTAGAACGCATTGTTTGTTCGACGGGATAGCGATGGACGTTGCCATGGTGCCATACTAAACTTATTTAGTCACTTGCGCACACATATACTATACTATAATATTATGTACTATGAAAACAATGTCTTGTTTTAGAATTAAAGTGCAGAACTGCGAATGACTTGGTGAAAAGCCACTGCAAATGGTTTAAGCTAAATAGTTTTAGCCGAGTTTAGTTACATAAGGCCAGACGCATATATATGGCGACCATTAACACCGTTCCATGTGGAAAAGTCGACGAAAAAAACGAGTCGACAGGAATTCTCACAAACACGCGGTATAGACACGTGAAAGTCCAGGGCCTGGCAGAATAATGAGATTTCTACAATAGAAAACTGAAAAGTGCCCTACAATGTTTTAGTAGCTTTTTTTCATGCTATTGAACTTAACCCTTCCCGACCGAATTCACCACTGAACGGAGAACTTCATAATCATTACGCTAGTAAGACATTAGTCATTACCAGTGGATCTCTAAAGCCTCTTCTCTAACGCGAGAAAATTGATACTTAAGACTTTATTGTTAACTCTACAAGGAACACGTACACGCCCTAAAGTATAATATCACTTCTTTTTGTTACACCCTGTATAGGGGACCTATCATAAAGTTAATATACCTAGCGGAATAGAGAAACAAAGGCCTGAACAAGCGAGATGACACTATCAGTGCATCTGATACTGCGTGGTAAAATGAGACGTGTGATACATGACAGCAGCAGTGCTCTTTTTTTGACGTCCAGTCGGCACGTGCCGCACGTTGACAATTTAATCTCATAGAATTCATGTTCAATCATGTTTGTGTAATATAATAAAGTATACGTACACACATTTTTCACACAGATGAAACCAATTTCGGTTACGTTTGACAGCTCGTGATTGTTGCTCTATTCCGCTAGGTATATTAACTTTATGGGACCCTAAAGTATTATTATTTATCACGTAGCTTTGTTACACCCTGTGTACTCGCATTAAGGTTTCCCACATTGTGTGGAAAATATTGTGTCGAAAACTTGTTACCAATCAATACATATTGCAGACAACGCCACCGTGTCAAGGGCGGAGGGCGCGTTCACTAATTGTGAGGTTATCTGCTCCGGCGCCAGAGAATAGGCCACCTAAAGGATCGGCTACCAGCAGTAGTGCATTACTTTGTAGTCTGTGTACGAAAGAATTATCTGCTAGTGCGTAGCCCCATAGGACAGGCCACGTCACTACTACGAATGCGAAAGTGTGTCTGTCTGTCTTTTACCTCTTCACGCCCAAACCGCTGAACCGCTTTTGATAAAATTTGGTACATGGGTATACTTTGAGTCCGGGGAAAGGACATAGGATACTTTTCATCCCAGATGTACGCCGCGATAAACGTATTCCGGCGCAACGGAGTTACGGACGCGCGTCATCTAGTAATTTAAAATTCACTTAAAAATTACAATTAACAAGTAATTAGTAAATCGATGTTGCTAAAAATATTATGACAACGCAAACACGTTATTTATTTCATTTTTTTTAAAGAAGGCAGGTCGCTGTAGCCCTTACGTCACTGCGACCCATGAGGATCTATTGTGACTCCTTCACACTAGAGCATCGTCCCCAACCCAATGCTGCTCATAAATTGAACGATATGGTTGGGGACTTGGGGTTGGTGCCACGAATTTCCTCTGTGGATGAGTATTCGTGGCGATCAAGGTGCCTGTTCCTGCTCTGTAGTAGAGCAGGACAGTCGAGGCGAAGGTGAATAGGTGTCTCATCCTCCTCCTCACAGAATCTGTAAGTCATTATGCTACAAATACCCATTCTGTTTAGGTGTTTGTTGAGCTTGCAGTGCCCAGTTTGGTTTTGGATTGGTTCCTACCCAAGGTGAGCACTAATTCGGATAGTTTCTTGTTGAATCCAGGAATTAGTGCCTTGGGAGTGTTCAAGGCCAGGTGTTACAGCCCATTGCTTATCATACAAACACGTTTTACCAATATTTACTGAAGCCTATAGCAAAGATGGCAAAAGGATAATGTAATAAGATCGTTGAACTAAAAAATATAATCATAATTGTGATAAAGAATTTAAAAAGATCCAGAGAGTCGAGAAGGCTGCATTCCTTAAAGATTGTCAAAGTTTCTTTTTATATCTTTTCGACCTTCAATAATTTGCTTATCTATACTAATTATACTCTTTGTTTGTTTGAAAGCGCTAATCTCACGTACTGGACTGATTTTTATGTACATAATTTGTCACAGATATAGAGTAGAGAGAACCATGGGGATGGGCTACTTTTAGTTTGGGAAAATGTATGACTCCCGCGGGCCGCGAAATTCCTTATTTTCGCGAGAGGAGCCGCGTAGAACGTCATTTTTTTTTTTATCTATGGACGCTTCACACCACGTCAGTCTGGCCCCGTGGTACTTTACCTGAAGGACTTGTGTTACGGGTACCAGACAACGGAAATATATTTAATACTTTTATACTATACATATATTTAAGATTTTTATTATATGATACACATATTTAATACGCATCCATGACCCAGGAACTTTAAAAACTTTTTGTTCCGTCGGCGGGATTCGAACCCGCGACCACCGGCTTGAGCTACCGACAGCCCACCCACTGAGCCACAGAGGTCGTCATATTACTTACATAGATTTGTGCTGAAAACATTTAAAGTATAGTTTGGTACAAGTAATATATTATATTCTGTGGTATAGTCGAATCTCACGCCCGTCACGGACGTTTAACCAATTGCAGATTGTTCGCGAACTAAACTTTTCTCGTCACACGTTTTCGCTACACGTGGATTAACGCAAATATTACATTACAGATTGCAGAACGAATCAGATAACTTCAAGGTTTGATTACAGTCATCACTCTTGCAGAATGCAGAGTTGAGCAGAAAAATTAAATTAAGAAATTAAAAAAACCCCCGCCAAACAACTTTAAAATTATAATGAAATAACATTTACTGACTTTAAGTAATTCAAATAATTCCTAAGTGTGAAGTAATATTTTAGTCCATAATTGTTGTCGAGGTGTAAGTGTTTGATTTTAGATAAAAATGGCGGTTGTAGGTTGTAGTTTACTTGGCGATGCCCCGACACACCGTGACAACAATTATTATGGACTAAAATAGATAATTGCTTAACTTAAAATTAATGAATTAACGAAAAACAATGATTTGTGTCATACGCTTATTGACGCACTATGATAGAGACAACTTCCGCGTTACAATACTCGTTATCAGTGTCATAGCATAAACAATATTGTATAATAGATAGTATGTATTTGTCAGGAAAAATATCCACAGCCGAATATATAACCTCCTCGTTTTATGGAAGTCGGTTAAAAATAGCTTTGTGTTACGTACAATTATAATTCATCAGCATTGGCTTCCAGCGGGGCTAATGGTCGCTTTGAAGAATTATGATATGAATCATAATATGATTCATTTTTCTAAAATCGTAAAATGCAACTCTGCTTGCAATTAATTTTTGTACTGATTTGACATTTGTCATTTTCACAGTTTTGACAATTCAATTGCTGAATTGATTGAGAGGAATTGCTAAATGTGACCATTTTACCCCGCAGTACTTTAAGATGGCCGCGCTAAGCCGATCTTATTTACCTTTATTTAAGGATTTCCTCAGACACATTTTTGTTTTGCCTCGCATTTGCGCATATAAATACCTGTTTCGCCGCACTCGATCACAAAAAATGTGCCTTCAAATTCCCCAAACATACCTGAAACAGAGATGAGAAATAAATTAATATATCATTGTAACTTTTAAACAAGATAACGATTTAAGTTCCTAATTATATGTGACGTGACGTAATAAAGTCGAGTCGTAACAACTTTTAGATTTTGGCCAAATAAAAAATAAATGACAGCTAATAATTATAAAGCTGTGCTGGTTTTCTATAAGAAACAATTCTTTATTTAGGTAAACCAACTGCACAATAGACATAACTACCAGTAGTTCGACTGCAAAGAAACGGACAGGTTTCAATATCTGTCAAATTCGTTGGGTTTCACTAGGATTATGAACGGAATGTGCCTCGCGCTGGCTGATATAATATATTTTTAAATATTTTAAATAAAGATTTCAAAATTGGATTCTGATAATTTTGATCGCATGTGCCAAAACATAAACAAAAATACGACCAAAGAGGAACACGTCCATCGAATATGTCATAGTTTTAAATTCGTAGGTAATAAGTTAACAACCCTAGCGACGATTTTCGTCATAATACGTCAAATTTAAAAATTTCAACATCAGTTCTACTCTATAATTCTGTCTACTCTGCCAGAGTAGACAGAATGATAGAGTATAATTCCTCTCTGCAAAAAGGCCAGCCCCGGATTTACAAATTGGCCGTAATAGACCAAGGCCTAGGGGCGACAGCGTCCATGGAGGAGGAGATTACGTACATGGGGCGGCGTAAACAAAGTGGCCTACTCTCATAAAAAATATAAATTCGGCAGTTGTTTTAGGCGCTACACACATCCTGGTAAAACCTCTTTTCAGTGCAATTGTGCTGCGAAGAGAAAGGTTCCCAATCTAGGATTTAGTGCAATAGTTAATAAGATGCATTGGATATCGACGGCCAGAAGGTCGCAATTACGTTGGCGGACGAAAGTGAAACCGCGCTGAGCGACGGCCGACGGGCATGGTGCATTAACCCTTCAGTAAGTGCCAAAATCTTTGCAAAAATGTAGGGTACGTGGTTTGCAAAAAAAAAATGGCACCCGGCCTACCCTCTTTGTACAAATAATGTAATAACCTTACATCTAATCCATATTTTATGTTTGTGTGAAAAATATTATAATATATGTTAAATTTTCTATCTATCAAGCCATCATAATATAGTATTTAGTCAGATGTGATATTTGTCTCATCACTGTAAACTTTGAAATCTATGTTTCTAACTATTTCGCAACAAATATATTAATACATTATTATAATCTCAATAACACAGAGCTATACAAACTGTTTATGTAAACAATTCTTTGAAATAACTTAACTTGTTATCAATAAACAGATAAGAGATAAGAGTAATAAAAACCGGTTTTGGTATTATACACAAGCAAACTTCGTCCTTAGTGCAATACAAATAAAGTTCAAAATGGCCGCGGCCGGCAAAAAGCCGTTATGAATAGGTAATTTTTATCTTGATTATTTTACTAAAACGATACTATTATATACTATTACTAGGATCTAAATCGTTTTGTACACGATAATATACGCTTTTAACGTCAATTATTTACAAAAATATTAAACAAATCGCGTTCAAATCACATAAATAACAACCAAATTTTCTCGTGTAAACTAGAAGTTATTACGATGTAAGTATTTCTTTCAAATGATTATCTAAAACTATTTATAAATTATAATTAATAAATTAAACTATTTTACTACTTACATTCGTTAAATCCATCAATAATATCAAACAAACAACACAACATGGCAGAACACACACGAAAAATTCACGATTTTCAAATGACTGACAAATATTCGTCGACCACAGATTGTATAATATTTTGCATTCAGAATGTGGCAAATTTATCGTAGATCATAACTAACCAAACTTCTTCATACAAAAGGCGAAGCAAACAGACAACAATCCATACTAATATTATTAACGCGAAAGTGTCCCAGTCTGTTTGTCCGTCACATGGAGTGACTTTTAAGTCCCGGTAACGAATAGTTTTTATCCCGGAAAATCTGTTCGTTTTTCGCGCGATAAGCGAGATTTGGCGTAATTAGGTTGCCACTTGCGGGCAACATCTTGCAGTGTATATTTTTTTTAATCCAATAATAGTTGGGAAAAAATCAAGCAGAAGTGAGATAGCTTAAAAGTAATTTCAGGCTTAAGATTCGGTCTCACTCTCACACTCCCTATTGTAAAAACTTCCTGGAGATAACACACTATTTAATTAGTTTATTTTATTTAGTTTATAAGAAGTTATTGTTTCTTTTTTCAATTTTATTTTTCCTTGTCTCCTACTATATATTTTAAACATAATATTGTTAATTAATAATACTCATTTCATTCACACTATTTCATTTCATTTCATCCCATTGTTGAAAAGCATGTTGTATTTCACCTTTCATTGGAACACATTAATTCATCCATATAAAACTGTGCTGTATTATTTTGTACCTTGTTGGTGAATCAATAAATAAATAAATAAACCATATTGCCTGGCTGGAATAGGCAAATGAAACTGGGCCTAAAATTTCATATTCACTGTGTCGCATATAAAATGCGTTTTATTGTGTCAAATGGGCAGTGACTCTATTCACGTGTAGACCGCGGAGTTCACAGCAACACATCCGCTTAGATATAAGTTCATTAAACTTTCAAACAATAAAAACAACTTTCTTCAAATTTGTTTATGTCATATCTTATGAATTATTATGATTAATTATTATGTTTCATCATTTGAGATTAGTCTAACGTATGTGTTTTCGCTTGGTAATTTCTTGGTAAAACATAAAAAAAAAACACATCCAAAATTCCATACTAATGCAAATGTCATAAATGCAAAAGTTTGTCTGTCTGTTACCTCTTCACGCCCAAACGCATTTTGCTGAAATTTGGTATAGACATACTTCGAGCCCTGCGTAGCTAGCACGGGGTTTCCCAGTCGATTCTTCGGAAGAAAGTAATGGCAGTTTCTTTCCCATGTCTACATATCTTATTCCCGAGCATGGCACCACCCATCGACTTGAGTTTCAGTGGACAAAGACAAGAAACTCTTTCCATAGCAACCATTAAAGCAACGGCAATTTTTTTTTTTTGACATTTAGTTTCTTGGTTCTTTTTTTTCAATTATGGCACCTCGGCTATAAAACCATGGCCAGTGTAGAGTAAATGGCGGCAAATTCAAAAAATCGACGTGTAGCAACCTTGTCTATAGCCGGAATTATAGTTTTGATCTACGAAATACGAATAATAAAAACTAAGGAACTTTATTATTCGTAGTTTGTAGATCAAAACTATAATTCCGGCTATAGACAGGGTTGCTATACATCGATTTTTTTAATTTGCCGCTATTTATTCGACACTGGCCATGGTTTTATAGCCAAGCGCCATAATAAAAAAAATAACAGAATCAAGAAACTAAATGTCAAAAGCGGATCGTCATGCTTGACATATAGATTTTCAAAAGCGAAAGATATCGAGATACGAAAGAAACTTTTACTCCAATGTTTTTCCGGTAAAACTGTCAAAATTTAGTTTCTTTTGTTTGTCTACGTGCTTGTGCTAGCTATGTTGGAGGGTTTCCCGCACGATGAACGAATTTTAGCGCAAGAGTTGCGGGTTGTAAAATATTCAAATAATTTGGAAAATGAATATACCTATAACATAATCAACATGAATAATTATTGTTCTCAGAAATAAAGCTGAAATATAATGTACGAGGCGTTTAGAACAATAATCTCAATTCTCAAGTAACCAGAACTCGTTTATTAATTCCATGGTCTCTACAACAAAAACTATATTTCTAGCAGATAATAATTAGCAACACAGTGAGTTTAAAGGTTTTCAAAAATTATTATATTATGTATATAATTTATAAAACTAGATGACGCCCGCAACTCCGTTGCGCCAAAGTTCGTTTATCGCGTGGGAACCGTTCATTTTTCCGGGATAAAAAGCATCTTATGTCCTCCTGTAAGTATCACCATACCAAACAGCAAAATCGGTTCACCGTGGGCTTGAAGAGATTACAGATAGACGGACAGGCACACTTCCGCATGTATAATATTAGTATGGATTATCTATACATGAATCTACATGGGCTGCACCTTAACTGGTGAAATTCACCTTGAAAAGCGAAAGGGGCTGAGTGGTACGAGTAACGAGGTCCGCCCACCACGAAGAAAGTTACTGCGACATTGAATGCTATACTTATAGTTCCATACTTGCTTGTATAATATGTAGTTTGTACCGTGCTGCGTGCACACCATTGTACGAGTACGAACTCGATAACTAAGGCAAAATACAATTTGTTTTCCAAACATTGGCACTTCTAGGAGCGCCATTCAACACATAATATTCGCGAACAGCCTGCCTAGCATACGCCAACGAGATATCTCACTCTCAAGATAATTAAAAACTACTCGTCTCATAATGTCAAAATCTTGACATTCTCATAACAAAACTCTATAAAAATGTGTTATTTCGATGATAGATCTACGCGAGAAAAAAATGTTTGTCATGCTAGGGTCAATAGAGATGAAGAGACAAACCATCAAACATCGAGAAAACATGTAGAGTGAGATATCTCGTTGGCGTATGCTAGGCAGGCTGGACTCCAGTAAACCGATTGTTCAAATAAAAGTCCAAAAGTGCTGGAAACGACTGCAAATCCTTTAGTTTTTCAGCTTCTGAGTCGTTACTCGTTCCATCTTCTAGCTAGGATTCTTGCTAGCATAATCTTATAATATTATGTTGTAGTTAAAAGGTTGAAACGGGCAATGAAGAACATGTAGATTGTAGGTAAATAAGACACTAGCTTTGTTCTATAATAATTTTATCGCTAAGTTTCCAAGTTTTTTAGCAGGAATTTATGTCTCCACTCTCTCTTTGCTTGGCTATCGTCAAAAAATTAAACAATCAACAACGCTAGTTAAATTTAGAAACCGGACATAAGTAAGTTATTTGGCACTTTACGCGAAACCATATAATTAGACGCAGGGCATTTAGATATCACCTCTTGGAAAATTTCAGAGCATATCCTTATAGAATCGAAAACACTCCACAAAGATATCTAGCGCATAAGGCTTACCAAAGATTACACGGAACTGCAAATAAAGATATCAGATTAGGAGATGATGTCACAGCACACAGCGAGGAGCATAACATTAATCCTAATCTAATGCTTTATACGTGACAATCTTAGATATTATATGTACCTAATTGGTTTCTAGGCTGTAGGGAGTTCCATAAAATTTAGTTAGGGTTTTGAAAAAAAAAATACGTGGTGAACGTTATACCTCTGAGAGGAACCACGCTTTTTTCAAAATCCACAGCAAATCTCTGTCGCTTAGGTGTGTCCTATTACATAATACATACAAAACATCTAACCTTAGAAATATCATGACTATTGCATATAATATTTGCTTAGGGCCAAAATCGACGGCAAAAACATTATCTCTCATATTAAAAGTGAAAAATCTCCTCATCATCAAAGACATCAGAACTCAGGGTTGCAACCATTGAGAGTCATCTCATAGACCCTGATCTCATAGTCACTTAAACCTGTATTGAGGGCATTGTGGTCAACGAGTTTTTTTGGATTCACCTCGCATTTTACGAACCTTTCACATTGCATAACCGTCGCGCGTCGTTGCTACTTGCTAGCCCCTCGGTTTCTCAATGCTCGTTGAGTTTATCACTCAATATGTAAGGTCAGCAACCGGACTTGCGAACTACGATTCAATATCCTCGTTCACGCTCATTTCGTAGTGAAACGCCGGGAGCAGCCTTGTATACTCAATTAGATGAGCCAAATGAACTTGCGAGATCAAATCTAACACAGATTTCATATTCAGATCGGGAATTTTAGTTACGTTGGAAATGTCTCAACTACTTGTTAGTTATCTTTTTTTATTCTTATGCTTCTGGAGACTGTAGCTTTTTAATCCTGGATACTAGTGTTATGAAATACTAGATAATGACCGCAACTCCGTTGCGCTAAAATTCGTTTATCGCGTGGGAACCGTACATTTTTCCGGGATAAAAAGTATCGTCCTTTCCCGGGACTCAAAGTATCTCCATACCAAATATCAGCAAAATCGGGTCAGCGGTTCGGGCGTGAAGAGGTAACAGACAGACACACTTTGGCATTAATTATAATAATAGTATGGATGCGACAGTGTCTGTTTTTGTCTTCGTTTTTGTTGACGTATAAAGATACTTTGACCCCGGAAAGGATATAGGATACTTTGAAAAAATGTACGGTTCCCGCGTGACAAACGAAATTCGGCGCAACGGAGTTGCAGGCGCAGGGCTTCATCTAGTTTCATATTTATTATTCAACCCGTTCATAACCAACTTTGCGCCCAATTTTTTTGTCACATATTCGGATCCGTTATTTCATTGGAACAGCATGACCGTCGGCGTCAACAATATTTGTCATATATCACGGTGATCACGGTCAGTTTTTGCAAGTGTTTGTGGACACGTGTAACGGTGCCCGCTAATTCAACAGTCCGAGTTATCGCTGACCTAACACTTGATGACTCAATATTATAAACTACTCGTGACAAACTCGACAAATCTCATGGGTAGTATCTTAGCAAGTGCTCTGTAGCAACTCGGAGGTGTCGGTCTACATCGGATGGGTTCGATTCCCGCGTTGGAAACATGTTATTTCCAAGTTCGGTAAGGCAATCTGAAAAGGCTGTTCACCTGATTGTCTGACAAGGCATGCGCCGGATGGGCATGTAAAAAGTCGGTCCTGCGCCTGATCTCTCGCCAGTCGTGTCGGTCTTCTGTCCCACTGGGTTATAAGAGTAAAGGAATAGAGATGAGAGAGTGCTGTTGTGTACTGCGCACACTCTTGGGCACTATAAAATACTCCTGCGTAGCTGGCCTGGTTTCAATGAAACCAGTCACCGAAACCGGTGTGGGTTTCGGTGTTTAATTATATTTTATATGTAGCAATCATACACCACTGAGTGCAGATTTCATCTCGTGGGCGATGTTGAACTTAAAAGTTTAAAGAAATGATGATCAATACAACCAGCAACAACAATATCATAATGAGGTATAATTAATCATGTGATGAACAGTAAAAAATAGACACATCCACTCATAAATACGGGTTTGGTGTCGTTTTTCATAAACAACATGTTATGTAACATTTAATATTGTAAGTCGATTTAAAAATACAACACGATTGTGTGCATTTGTCTTATCATCTGCAAATTGTCTGAGAATACCGCAATTGTACCCGATTCTGGAAATCAGATTTTCAGAGGACGGGGCTCGGAAATTAAACAAACAATAAGCTCACCTGACTCAACTATACTAAACAGGGAACGATATTCTAGTTTCTTCTAGACATTTAAGACAAGATTTAAATGCTATCGGACAGAAAATATCAAGGACGGCCAAAAAAGGAGTGCTACGGGTTGACGATGCCGAGGCCTGAGACACATCTCAGTTGGAGCGTGCCGGTGGGCGGAGCTATATACCGTAACACCGCAGGACCGTTACACGATGACTAACCACTAGCCACCACAGCCCATCTCCAGATACCCATCATTCCGTATCTCCAGATCAAATAAACATGGGTTTTCCACGTAGCAAATGACAATACCTTATCTCGATAATCTCGGAATCGAGGTATAGTAAACAACAAAGATCAGCATTAGTATCGCTGTTCTAGACTTAACTCTGTATAATAGAGGTATTGTTTATATTTTATAATGATAATCTGTTTATATCCAATTCAAAAAAAATATTAGAATTCTTTACTGGTGAACATTGTAGACGACGTTGGTCGCAACGTTCAATGAATTGACTCCAGAGTCCAGATATAAATTGGTATGTCCGGAAACATTTCAAGAACTTGAGGACGATGACTTATGAAATATATCAGTCGTGCCCGGTTTCTTAGGTTTACCGTCAGAAATTTATATTCACTGGCGCCTTTGTCCTACGTCAAACAGTTAACTAATTAACAAAGTTATTGATAAGATAAACCCCTGACAAAACCTAAGAAACTGGGCATTAGCCACAAACGCAAGAAAATACTTGCTTGAAAACTAACCACTACTGCTTTAGAACTCCAGATAGTACATTTAATTTAAGCGTTCTGGATATTATGTAAATGAGCAGCCACTAGCTAATTGTTTTGGACTTATCAACCAGACATCTTAATGTAATAGTAAACATGTGGTTTGAGATTATAGCGTCACATAATATAATTGTTTAATACCGTAGAACTTGTTCAAGCAAATCTGTTAAGTCTACACTCATTAGGCAATGCCTAATAAGCTCTTCTCGCAAACAAGCAATTAGCATCAAGGTGATCCCTAATGAGCAAGCTGGAGAGTCAAAGCAGATGACTATTTGCAACATAAACATGGATCATCATGATAAGTTACATCTTAAGCTGTAGGGATCGTCGCTCCTCAACATTAGGAGGATATATTATGTTTAATAGGTAGTGAAAAAAATAAGAGATTAAAAATTTTTAGAGCCTTTTTGATCACTTCCTAGTTCCTGATAAGTACCGGATAGGCTATCCACAACGTATAGAGTATGGAGTATCTGTCAGATAAGTTGTGGATCGGCACTCATCAGGAAGTGGTGAAGCAGCCCCTTAGAGTTGCTCTTCTTTAAAAGGAAGCCTTAACCCTTATAATATGCAGGGATTTGGATCTCTTCAAAATAAGAGATACCAGATAAGTAGAACCGATAGACGCAGTAATAGGAACTCCTGCCACTGCAACATATTACCGATATGAATAGACGATAACGATGATCATGACTGGTATGTGGTAACTGGTAACAGAAACCTAATAACACTAATAAGCCCCAGCGAGTGAATTCAAGTCACAGACGCGGTACGACTGTTAGTAGGTCAAGTAGACCTAGGCCTGGAGCGCTTGGCTCTCGACCCAAAATAAAGCAGCAAGGAAAAATACGCTTGCATTTTAGTTTAGCATTCCAGCGTTAAATTGCTAAACGCAGCATTTTGCAGTAAAATCTCAAATAATGGCAGCGTTTCTTAATTAATTGATTCTTGATGAAGAGAACAAGAACAAGGATTAATGATGTTTATTTCTCCTTCAGTAAATTATAGGTTCGAGTACTTCATTTAATCTTTAAAAACGTAATTGCTCTTCATTTCTTGCTCCTTTAATTTTCAGCCGGCCAGCAACACGCTCGGTCGGGAGGGGTTATTAAAATAGCTACAATCAATAAAGTCCATTTAGATGTCAAGGCTTTATTGATTGTCAATCGGGCACGTGAGCGGGAAGCGGGGACGTGGGGAAATTGTCGAGATATCTCCGACAGTCGCTTCCTGAAGATTCTCGAAGGATGAGGAAATGCAAATGGCGGATGAGCTCATGTATAATTTATTTAATATTTTCCCAATAAAATTTTCCTTAAAAATTTGAGGATTTTATGGTCACTGTTTATTTTTACTCTATGTGCAACTGCATAAAATGATAAATCGCAAGTTTGTATTATGTAAACAATGTTATGTCCTAAAATATCGGCAGAGAGATAAGTGCGGGGTGTTCCCGATCAAACAAAGTAGAAATCAATTTTAAACAAATAGCATAAAATGTAACGTTTGCGTTTAAAATTTTCCGTTAGCCCGAAACAATTGTAAAAACAAACATACAATCGCTAAACCGACGAGCGTGGCGAGGTCAACAATGCATGCCTACTTTAATTATTAATACATGTACAGTTATTACTTATTAGTTATTACGCATCGAAAACTATTCATTATTATGTATCAATTCCAATTATTAAATAATAAGAAATCTTCTCTATTCAAAGAACAATGGCCAAATCGTACCAGATGATAAAAGGTGAGCGGTGGCGTCCCGATATGCCATTGGTAGCAAAAATTCCCTAATATTTTAAGGCATCGAAAAACATTATAAATGTGTCTATAAATAGCCACAAAAAAAGATCAATATATTTTAGTTTCGCTGTTGTCTTCCATATGTTCTGACAGCCGGCGATCATTCGCATTCGTTTTATTTTTTGGGTAATACTCTAGCAAAATTGAAATAATTAGAAACGAGATCGCCGAATATACACTTGTAGGCTACACCGCAGGACTTCGGGAAAAAAGGTAGTTCTTAAGACTAACCTCAAAATAATTGTAAACGTTATTAATTATTATAAAAAATCGTGGCTATTTAGACATACTTAATTCTCAAACGGAATGTTAAGAGCATAGGAACAACCAAATCTAACTATAGTTTATTTTGGGACACCAAAAATAAATGTCGAGTCCAGCTCCTATGCAAATTTGGCCATGATTATTTTATATATTTTCCTTGCGAACGAGGGTAAACATAAGGCATCAAAGATTCTAATTCGATAACGGGATCTTCAGTTTTCCTGAAGAATGAGATTCGTCAAAATTATAAAAATACAACCATGAGATGTGGAAAAGAAGACTCAAAGGGCACAAGTCCTCCATCAAAAGTAAGAAATATTGCAGACGATCATAATATCCTAAGATCAGATAATTCATATCCCTTTGTAGGCTTCCGTCATAAGTTTTATCTGGTTACAAAACCACGTTCCACCGGTTCACCTTTATCTAAAAATGATACAACCCATTCAGGCGTAGAATAGAAGATCCAAAAACTTTTCTCCATCCAAGAACGAAAACGACCCAGACCAGCCTCAATAACCAAAGACCAGATAATTCATATCCCTTCGTAGGCTTCCGTCGTAGGTTCTATCTGGTTACAAAACCACGTCCCACCGGCTCACCTTCACCTAAAAATGCTAATCGCTAGCGGTACTCGCCCGTGCCAATATAACGGTGAAGGCGCTGCTTTACCACAAACCTATATTTCACGTATTCAATACTAAATACTATTGCTCGTACGGTTGACAGTTACATTCTTGTTTGCTTAATTGTTTAGCGACGGGATGTTAAAACTATTGCTGCTTCTCCAAGTTGGTTTGTTGGCTCAACACAAGCTCTTAAACGAGCAAGTAGACTGTAGAGAATAGACGTCAATGGTTGCCCAATGCCCGTGCTCGCTTGTACATGATATAGCTCGCAATCATGGTAATCCATCATGATTCATGACCTAAGGTAGAACCTTAAAATGTAATGAATCACAAAAAGTGATTGCTTACACGGATTTCCCCAAGAACAAAGGACAATAAACATACACTATATGATAATATTATGATAAATCCCTGAACACAGCGAACGACACAAAAAACTAAGAGTACGGTTACTCACATACGGTTTTGCTCGATAGTTTTACACAAAATCGAGTAATAATTACTGTGTGGACCGCAAAAGTCACAGCTCGGCTCGCATCGAGCCAGCTCGATGGAATTAAATATATAGATTTAGAGTAAAACTATCGAGCAATGCTGAATGTGTGGACGAAAGCCCGAGCCGTGGTTTTTACTCTACGTGATTGATCGATCGAGCAAAACCGTATGTCAGTACTGTAGCATAACATCACACGGCTAGTTTGGCATCAGTTCAGTCCATCAGTCTGAGACTGACGCCAGAATGATGACCGAAAAGTACATGATAAAAAAATGATCAGTCCGTCGATCAAACGGTTACACGATCATTCTTCCGTCAGTCTGGATCAGACTGATGGATTGAACTGATGCCAGACTGACTTTGTATCCCTGTTAGCCTATGTAGTAATAGTCACATCTTTGTCCTTCATTTTCAGTGCATGATATAAAAGGTATCATGTCATATCACGATATATATAATAAGCAGATTTCAATATGTCAGCACGCTATCACGACATGTTGAAATGTCGATAAGATTACTTGCCATACGCTCGGTGCTTTCATCAGAGTCGACAAATCTATACAAATTAAGGAGAAAATTGCAAATGTACCATTATCACGGTATGCTTTTACGCGCCCGGAGCAACTTTTAGTATTATGTACTTACGGAATTCCGATTCTAATCCGTCCCAATTCTCAATGACCAATCCTGAAGCTGATATGGGAAGGATTTTTTTAAATTTCATTCTTACATGCTGCATCTTTTACTCCAAGTGTGAACATTTTTCTGTTATTCGGCACCTTTCACCTGAAGCGACTTGTCTTAACATTCATCTCATTAAAATACATTAATTCGAATGAAAATCACTCGTGCAAAGTGCAAACCATCTGACATCAGCTTATGGATGTGTATTTATTGGCATCTCATTTTTCTTTCCTCTTTCGGTGCCTCGCCAACGAGGATACCGTATTTTATTTCAGGCATATACTCTACATGGCATGTTTCGTAAGAATTTTCGTAAGCCATCAGTTTGCCTGATTTTCCCTTAGGTAACATACTTAGTCCAAGTGAAATGCACACGCATTGCAGTCATCATCAGTATGCCCTGCACGTCAGCACTTTCGATGCGCCTTAGGCCCCTAGCGGAATAACAACCCAACAACCTATATTCTATAAGTCTTTCGAAAGGATATCCAAGAGATTCTTGATGAAACTATCGAGTATCGCGTACCTTCACAGATAAAAAATTAGGATGCCTGGTACTAAGGACCTAAAAAATTTTATCACCTTAGGTACATGGCTGGTAGTAGCATCTATTTTACAATTAAACAATATGACTTATATTAGCTATATCTTATATCTTCTGTGTAGAATATTCAGTAAGGATACATGAATATTTACAACATTAAAAGAAGTACGCGATGTTAATATACAACAAAAATGCACTTGTTAAATACGACGTGATTAACTTGTATGTTTTATAGCCGCTTAAAAATCATTGCTCAGTATTCTGAGTCGTTCATCGAACATCTTCATTAGCCTTTTACTATTATTTTACGACACCCTTAGGAATTAATGAATTGCATTACCATTTGCCACATACACAATCTGCAAAATATTGTAGAGCAGTGCTCTAGCACGAATGCGTGGTTAACAGTCTCGGTTTGATTCAAATATCAGAGAAACAAAATGATGGGAGAAATCTGACACGAGGTTTAAATTCGAAAGTACTTATTGCATGTGCCAATTTTTTCACTTTCTGTCTGCCGTTGCGCAATGTTTTGGTTATTCCGGCTACGATGTTGGGAATCTTCAAGAAACATTTCTCACGCAAATGTCTCAGCTCAATGGTGGGCAATTTTTTCTTCATCCAGTCTCGTAGTGAGATGACTTAAATAGCTTGTGGGCTGTGGCGTTTCAATATAAACAAGGGTTGTAGCCTCAGCATCTCAAAACAGCTAGGCTTTTGCCTGCCATCCAAGTTTTTCAGGGAATATCTTTAATATCCAGCACATCTATGCGAACTAGTTCCTCCCAACAAGCACGCTGCATCACCTTCAACAGCGGATGGCGGCGCGGATGCGGGTACAACAGAGCCCTGGCCGAATTACTCTCACTTTCGTTTGTGTCACAATTCGCGTCGCGAATATTAGAAAGTAAAAAGCGGAACAATTTAGAATGTCCGAGTTTCAAGTGTATACGCCATCTTTCGCAATCGTTTCGGTTGTCTTTTTGCTGCCACTCGTCGCTTCAGGAGGAAAACAGTAGCAAGCTGTAGCCAGATTTGGACGAGTGTCGGTCAGACAGCAGACTAAAATCTCCCGTAATCTCTTTAAGGGAGATCGCAGACGGCACACTTTTTGTGTAAAAGTGTGCCGTCTGCGATCTCCCTAATAACGGGTCTATCAAACACTACTAGTTACTACATAGTAATCCAGACAGGGATAAGAAGCGAGCTGGTGTCAATCAGTTTTAAATGAATAAGCGGCAGATTTGACCACATCCAATTAAACTTTGGAGTTTGGACCTTACGTTGACGAGTTTCGTTCCAACCCTTTCATTTAAGCGGAGACGGTCCTATCATGGTTCAGTGGACTCCTCTAACTTCCTAGCGTTTCTGAATAGTGTTAAAATGTTAAGTCGGAGTAATAGTGCTCAATCTTGCTCAGCTCTAGATTGTATATTTTTCCGGGCTTTCGAAATCTCAGACTTAACTCAAAAAATGTCACTATGATCTAGAAAACGAGACAACGCGGATATTGTTTGACATTATTGAACTGTATGCTGATGAGTGATGAGCGAGAAATTACGTCCATTAAAACACGCGGAAATATCGCGCGATATTCGTGCTGACTGAAATTTCACAATAGGGTCTCGAACACAATATGACCTCTTGTTATCGCCGTGTCAAGATTTTAACGGCGATTGCTTCTTCCGTCATAACTCACAAGCCATTCAACAATAACAATGGTTTTTTATTAGATCGGTGACTACTGCTTATTTAATTTCAGTCAATAGAAGCTTAACCTCAAGTTTGTCGGGTCTCCACCCTTGTCCCCCGGCCGCCATCTTGACAAAGGGGTCGACAACACTATTTTCGCGATAACTCGCCTATAATATACGTCTTACAAACTGAATATCTTACAAAAAAGACATTCAGTTTGTAAACTATGTCTTACAAAAAATTGTGAAAACATTGCAAATTATTTTGCCTACAAATATGTTTCTATAACTTTTTACCAAAAATTAAAAAGTTATGGTTAAGCTTCTATTGACCCCAACATATCCCCAAAAATTTAAAATATGCTGTCACCAGCAGTATTTTCGGACCTATACGACCTGCAAACCTTCAAGGAGAGCGTATTCCCTCTTAAAAGGCCGGCAACGCACCTTCAGCTCTTCTGATGTTGCGAGTGTCCATGGGCGACGGTAGTTGCTTTCGTTTGTTCCCTTATTTCATAAAAAAAGAATTTCGAAACGGAATTCCGACTGTATGTGGCCGGCCTAATAAATGCAAAGCCGGCAAAATAAATAACATTTCAATGGACTATCGAACTCTTCAAAGCTATCGTTAATCTCTCTGAATGAGGTTGTAAGAGCTCTTTGCCTCTGGCCCTAGCTACGCTATACTATACTGATAGTAGGTGTTCATTAATGATCGCGACCAATAGGGAACATCACGCATAGATCGGGGCAGAGGGCGCTACCTAGGCCGCACAGCAAAATAATCCGTCCGACAAACGTTTTCAAACGTCAAACAAAACTTGTTTTCTGTATGTGCTGGTGCTGCCGTCTAGCGTGAAAACATTGCTGTAACATGTCCATTTTTTTCCCTTCGGCGACAGACATCTCGACGCGTCTTACGAAACATCTCGAAAGTGTGCATTGACAATTTCATAATAATTATTGAAAAAACTTTCCTTATAGTCCAATCCGACCTTAACCCTTAACTATAGTCGTGGGTCCACTGGACCCATGGTGATTCTTTAAACAAGCACTAGTAGCGCTGTGGATGGTGGAGCTCCCCGCGCACCTCAGTACCTTCCGACAGTAAGCCGGACGTTTTTCGCGAGCTACTCCAATGGTAAGTAAATGATTATGCATGGGTCTATTGGACCCACGACTATAGATACGTATTTTTATAATTCTTGTTTTGTAGTTGTTTTTATGTTAAATTTCAGTTTTCATCATGGAAAATGATAAAAATATGTCAACCAATCGCGAAGATATAATAGAGCAATGGCTGAATGCTGATTTAAGCAGTGATGAAGAAGAAAATTCGTTTTCTGTGAGAGATGCTCTAAATACTCACTCTGATATTGAGTTTTCTGATAATGACGAAGATTTTGTAATGGAAAGTGATCATGACTCGAACTCTGAAATAAGCAGCTAAGACTGTTCACTTATGTACTAAGTGCCAGCAACCTATTTGCATGACATGTGCAAAAGTTGTTTGCAGTACATGTTTGTAAGTAGGGTAAATGAAATTGGTGTCAAAATTTTTGTTTTAAAATTTATTTATTTGTTTTTGGTATGTTTTTAGAAAACATATCTTTTTATTATAGAAAATATTTTTTGTTTTTACTTGGCGACCAGTTTTATATTTTTTATAATTTTTTTTCATAAGCTTGTTTTTAGATTAAGGAAACCTGAACTGATTATAATAAGTACAAATTGATGTTAGAAATGTATGTTCCTATTGTTGAGTTTTTAAAACACTATGTTTGTTATATAATATATAATAAAGCTTATAAACATTTTATTAATTATTCGGGATACTTTAATTTTTATTGCCTTTTAAAAATACATGGGTCCAATGGACCCCACAACTATAGAAACGTGATTATTGTTCACCACTGTAGTTAAGGGTTAATCCTCTTTATACAACTTGTTTAAAAAGTGGAACAGAAACTAACTTTTGACATAAGCCCCATGCATGATCTGTCAATCTCTTCGTTGAATTGAAGGTAATCGTAATTAAGAGGATACACCAGGGGCTAGAGAAATGAAAAAAAAGTACGTGTAATATCTATAGCTGTCTCCCTTACCTCAAGCCTATACCGCAGAAAACGATAGAGACAACTGCAGAAAATCAACGATTCGCTGTCCCCTGATTCCTTCTCCAAAACCTAACCGATTTAGTTACTTTTTTCACTAAAGATTAAAGAAAGGCTTGAGCTGTGTTCCTATGTTTTGCTTTTTTTGTATAATCTAGCCAAATCTGTTTTCTGGACGTTTGAATACAGCGGAAAATCTGGCCATTTTTTTGGGGTTTTCGAACGTTCATATCTTATTTAATAATTAAATTTTGAAAAAAAAGAAAACGTAGGGACATTGTATTTGTAGCCGTAGATATTCAGGAAAAAAATTATAACTTTACTAGCATTATCCAGGGAGGAAACAGGGGACAACGTTTGTATGGAAAAAAGGGCGGTGTGGACTCCTCTTAAGAGCGGGTACACATTGGGCCTTTTGAAGCGCGCGTTAGGCGCGCGCTTTGCTAAAGCCCGCTCCACATTCTCGAGTTTTGCCGAAACACAAAACTTTTGTCAAAACTTTTGTTTGGCGAGAGCACACGAGAGCGGCTCTCCACATTCTCGCTTGGCTCAGTTGAAAACAGACGCTCGTACGACATGGACGTCACCAAAATATGTATGCTACTGTAGGATTCGCTGCAGCATATTATAGCTATTTGGTGAATCATGAAAGAAGAGTACCTAAAATACGCTGGAATAAGCGTAGGTACTAGGTAGTGTATGACCGCCATACTTCGTAACAGAAAATCCTGAACAGTCATTATCAGCAGCACAGACAGCTAGACTACTGAAATTTTCAGAGATTGTGTATTTTGGTGCCGCTATAGCAACAAAAAATATTGAAAATAAAATAAAGTTACTCGAACATGATTTTTTGGTCCTTTTATGCGTATATTATTACTATTATTATTATATTAGGATAATATTAATAATAATAATAGTTCTAAAAACGATAACTCCATTTCGTGTTACATACAATAATTTACCGATATTTAATAAAAAATAATGTGCATTCAATACGGTGACTGTCTGCCGACTGGCCCGAGGACAGCGGGAATGTGGAGAGATAGTTTTGCATGAACACAAAACTAACGAAACTATCCGAGAACCCTTTGATGTACCGACATCGAACGGATAGTTCGTCAAATATACACGAGACAATACGAATATAGACGAATATGCCCTCCACACTCTCGTATTTGGCAAGTCTCGTGTAGTTTTGCCGGGAATGTGGAGCGGGCTTCACGCGCGTTTTGAGAACCCCGGATTCTATTGAAGCGTACACAATACACATGCAAGCGCGCGTTTAAACCTACGGCTACGTCTACGGCTTTATTTAGTAAATTTGAGTGTTATAGTGTTTGGTAGCTATCTTATATCTTTAAACGAGCAATTCTTGTATATATATATATATATATATATATATATATATATATATATATATATATATATATATATATATATATATATATATATATATATATATATACAAGAATTGCTTGAAAAAATATATATATATATATATATATATATATATATAATTGGAATCTCGGAATCGGCTCCAACGATTTTCATGAAATTTAGTATATAGGGGGTTTCGGGGGCGATAAATCGATCTAGGTAGGAATCATTCTCAGAAAATGTCTTTTTATTCGCGTTTTATCGATAATCGATTAACTGAAAAATATGACTCTTCCTGACATCTCTTGGCGAATAACAATACTTTTAACGGCCAGCAGATGGCGTTATTAAGTAACACGAAGTCAATGAGTGTTTGCTATACCGAGCAAAGCTCGGTCATCCAGGTACTTGTCATAATATTTTAATGTGCAAAGTCACTAAAATATGACAATACCTACGCCAATTCAAAACGGTTGAAGTATATCATGGGAGTTACGTTTCCTTAGTTTTTATTATTCATAGTTCTCTATCAATCAAATCAAATCAAATCATTTAATTCAGGCATCAGAGGCCCATATAACAAATACCTTAAATCTAACATACATATAATTATATAATAAATACCTTAAAACTAACATACATATTTTATATATACTTAAAAACTAACACTGTCACATTTTGCCGGCGACGTGACTCGCTTCGTTCCGGAGTCTCCCCCGGAACCTCCGATAGACTACATCCATCGGCCAGAACTCCGGCGCCTCGAAAGTCGACAGAAGATTCGTCGGTACTCTCACCACAAAGGAGCTAAAGTTAACCTTGTGGCGAGACTGCAGACGCTCGACCCTCAGGCGCAGTGTCGTCTTCTTCTGGATGTAGTCCACGACGTCCTGGACCTCTATGGACCAGTGCAGGCGGTATATGTACAGGGGCGTCGCGGGGACCTCGCTCCGCAGACGCAGCTCAGGTACATATGGTGCGGTGCCGCGATGGTTGCGGGCGGCGGGCTTCTTCCTCCTCTCCACCAGTATGAAGCCCTCCTCATCGCACCTCCTGCCTTCGTCCTTGCCAAGCCGAGAAGACTCCACCTTGCGGCTCTTCGTAGCCTTGCGGCTCTCAGTCTCGCGACACTTCGGAGCCTTGCGGCTCTCATTCGCCCCATTAGTTTTCGCCCGCGGGGGAGGTGCGGGGCGACCAGCAACAGTCGCAAAGTTTTTCTGAGTCACCTGAGGACTCGGGGTCGGCGCAACCGGGAGGGGAGCGGGGGCGGGGGCGGGGGCGGCAGCGGCGGTGTTCGTTGACCCGTCCGATAATGCTGACGGACTAAACGTGCTCGCTTGCGCGCCACGACGAGTAGTGACGAATGCGGCATCAGCATCAGGTGACCTACATATTGAATTTCCACTTTTTAATTGCGATAATTCAATACGTAAGTCACTGATCGTAGACTCAGATGCCTGCAATCTATCTCGAACTCCGGCCAGCTCCTCCTTCAGGAACCTGATGTCCTTCAGTAGGCTGACGACGTCGACGTCAATATGTATATGGGTCGATCAACTTTTAAGTGTACCTACATCAATGATAAATTTTATTACTTATTTTAATTTATCAGATTTTTCTATAATTTAACATAATATTTGCTGAAGATAATTAATTATATTTTAAGAATTTACATAGAGCATAGAGGTTCATTTAAATAAAATTACACAATTTACTTACATAAAACCCATTTGTTCTAGCTTTCGCTCTATAACAGTATAGAGCGAAAGCTAGAACAAATGGGAATAGGAAAAAAAAATTGGACTCGTACACGAGTCCAATTTTTTTTTTATGAAATAAGGGGGCAAACGAGCAAACGGGTCACCTGATGGAAAGCAACTTCCGTCGCCCATGGACACTCGCAGTATCAGAAGAGCTGCAGGTGCGTTGCCGGCCTTTTAAGAGGGAATAGGGTAATAGGGGAGGGTAGGGAAGGGCATAGGGGAGGGTAGGGAAGGGAATAGGGTAGGGTATGGTCAAAACATCAATGGTTTTGGTTGTTCAAGTGACTGGTTGTCCAAGCAACATTTATCAGTCTTTGCACTTCCTAGTAATAAATAATGAAATTTTAAATTAGGTTTTACGCCCAGTGAAAAATAAAGATGAAATAGAATACATTTCACATTAATTTACTATAATTTATTAAATACTTAAATTTTTGTGCTGGTTGTCCAGTAGACACACAAACAAAGCCAGGATAATAAAATATAATAGGGACCAAAATAAATATGCAAAAAACTCGTTAAAATTATGAAGTAAACAAACGAAGTAAGCATTATTATAGACATTGTAATAAATAATTATTTAAAAACGTAATTAATTGTCATATAGTATTTTTTGTTTATAGTAATGTTTTCTTGTACTAACCTATTCTGAGGGACAAACAATAAAAAGCTTCATCAGAGGTTTTGTCACCCGTTTTCAATTTATTTAAAATTATTTTGTTGTATGTTTGCATGCCAACAAACCACTTAATTTTCTCTATAACTGTGATTATTGACCACGGACAAAACAGTGCTTATTGGACAAATAAAAATTGATTGACCCATAGACATTTTTCTTGCATAACACTTGTTTTGTTATTTTTAAGGGTTTCGTACCCAAAGGGTAAAAACGGAACCCTATTACTGAGACTTCGATGTCTGTCCGTCTGTCTCCAGGCTGTAACTCAAGAACGGTAATAGCTACAGAGTTGTAATTTTCACAGATTATGTAGATCTGTTGCCGCTATAACAACAAATACTAAAAACAAAATAAAATTAATATTTAAGGGGGGCTCCCATACAACAAACGTGATTTTTTGGCCTTTTTTGGCTCCATATCATTAATGCCAACAGGCAGGTACTTGAATTTTTCTCAAAGTCCTTAGTTATATGTGAACTTTAATAATAATATTAAAATAAAATAAAAGATTAAGGGGGGCTCCCATACAAAAAACACAATTTTTGGCCTTATTTTGCTCTATAATGGTATGGAACCCTTCGTCCGTGAGTCTGACTCGCACTTGGCCAATTATTTATTTTCATTGTCTGTGATTATATAATGGAAGTAATGTAATAGGTAGGTAACATTTTAGATTAAATCTAGATGTTAGCGACAGTTCCAACTTCCAGCTCAATGATAAATAAAAAACATAACAATTAAAAATATTGTGAATTGTAACAATAACAATAATTATTATTGATGACTGATGTGTACTTTAGTATTAAAGCTTCCTTACGGCCGTTCCCAATATTTGATCTATCTCTGGTTTTGTCCTACTAGAGATAGGAATAGCTCACAATTGACATAAAATATATGTCTCTAATGTCTAATGTGAGTTATTCCTATCTCTAGTAGGGCCAAACCAGAGATAGATCAAATATTGGGAACCGCCGTTAGTGAGTCAGTTATAAAGTGAGGAATAAGTTACAACTCAATATTTAAATTTTCCTTGAAGGATACAACGAATATTTTATCAGCACATAAACCGAATTGTAAATGCCTTCATTTTATAATACTAAGGCTAAACTTGTAACTCTCCCTGTAAATATATTCAAAACTTGCATCTTAAGCACCTAAACAAAGAAATTACCATACTCCTGTCTTATGGTAAGAGTAAGTTTATAATAGTTTCTTGATTAGACCAGTATTTCGCAACAAAGAAACGAGCATCGTATGATGTCTCAGCAACAAAGTAACATAGTGAAAGTGATCTATCAACCTGCTTAGGTGCCCATGTTGTTAAGCGCGACTGACTGACCGTGAACTCCAAATTACCAATTTATATCAATAACAATAGCCCCAGCATATCGTGAGCAGCATAATCACACCCCGACGAGTCACACAGGCACACGAGATACATTGTCGGCATAAATAACGGTGCATTTTTGTCGCTGTTCACTGTTTTTTATGGCTAAGAAATATGGCAACTCACCTTGTAATATACATCCATGAGTATGGTGTCCGGCAGCGTATGCAATTCATTTCGATCGCACTTAAATTTTTGCAAATAGTAAACTAAATTCGAAAGGCACACTTCATATAAATTATCGGGTATTCTTTTTATGCGCACCGACGACGACGCGTCAGCCATTTTGGCAAGGTAAAATAAAACTCGCTTCATTTTGGTACGGCACAATTTGACAGCTCGTCGCTCGACTCGTTTCGCACGAAGTTCACGTGTATGGCTTGGCTCGTATTGGCTCCTTTGAAGGTCGCCTCGAATTCTATTGGCAGACCGTAAATTTTTCTCAATTTACGGGAAATCGGAATCATGTGATAAAAAACAAAACAACTGAAGTTAGAAAGAGACGAATGAAGTAATATTTCATTTTTAACAGCTGATTGGTAGGTACCGAGCATGTACCGAGTACAACGGGAAGTTCGAGTGCGAGAGCCTTACCGCAGATTATGTATTTGAAACTGCGTTATAGGTATATTGGTTATATAGAAATTGGTTATCGCTTAACTTATCTAGGTATTAACATAAAGTCGTATGCACATTACACATACTCATAAATAATAAAAAAAACTAGATCAAAATCGGTCCATCCGTTTGGATGCTACGATGCCACGGACAGATACACACACAGACAAACAGACAGACAGACAGACAGACACGACAAACTTATAACACCCTCTTTTTTTTCGGGGGTTAATAAATTGGGTATTTCAACAAAACATTTTTTTTTCATGAAATAAGGGGGCAAACGAGCAAACGGGTCACCTCATGGAAAGCAACTTCAGTCGCCCATCGACACTCGCAGCATCAGAAGAGCTGCAGGTGCGTTGCCGGCGTTTTAAGAGGGAATAGGGTAATAGGGGAGGGTAGGGATGGGAAGGAATTAGGGGAGGGTAGGGAAGGGAATAGGGTGGGGGATTGGGCCTCCGGTAAACTCACTCACTCGGCGAAACACAGTGCTAGCGCTGTTTCACGCCGGTTTTCTGTGAGAACGTGGTATTTCTCCGGTCGAGCCGGCCCATTCGTGCCGAAGCATGGCTCTCCCACGTATAAAAAATTTTGATAAATGAAAAGATCATACATAAGTTTTATAACGACGACCTCTGTGGCTCAGTGGTGAGCGCGTCGGTAGCTCAAGCCGGAGGTCGCGGGTTCGAATCCCGCCGACGGAACAAAGTTTTCAATGTTCCCGGGTCTGGATGTGTATTAAATATGTGTATGATATAATAAAAATCTTAAATTAATATGTATAGTATAAAAGTATTAAATATATTTCCGTTGTCTGGTACCTGTAACACAAGTCCTTTCGGTACTTAGCACGGGGCCAGACTGACGTGGTGTGAGGCGTCCATAGATATTATTATACATTCTACTGTCATGGTACCTAAATCTATGATAATAATAATAATATTATTAAATATACGCACAAATGTTTTATAATTATTATATTATACTTACTTATTTAAAATAGGTGGTAGTTAAAATGACGTGTCGTGTCTGTGTAAACTGATTTATATGTTTGGTATTCATTTACCTAACAGGTAGGTATAACAGTTTCCGTATGTATACCTTGCGTGGTATTTATATACTTATTTGATTTTGACAACCCTATTTTCGGAATATGACAAGGTGTGGAATAAAGTCGACCTTCGCGCGGCGGCAGAGAGCTCAATGTCGGCTGCTCGCGTGCGGTCCGTTTGTTAATAATAATTATGTAGGCACATAAAACGGCGGCATTTGTGAACATCAAAGCAGTGAGACTTCTGTACTTGTACTATTATCTATTCTGTGCCTCAACTATAACCATAACTTTAACTTTAACCACGCCTCTGGTGCAACCCAACCTTAATTATTATATACTTATACATAATATACAGTGTGTAACAAAAATAAGTGATAATACTAAAGGATGTGCACGTGTTCCTTGTAGAGAGTTCACTGTGAAAATAGCAGCTCTGAAAGACGAATTTCTTTTTCACTATTGTATGGGCAAGGGCCCGAGCGTCACGAGTTTCCCCATACAAAAGTGAAAAAATTTTTTGGTATTTCAGCGCTGTTAATTTCACAGTGAACTCTCTACAAGGAACACGTACACACCCTAAGGCCTAAAGTATTATCACTTATTTTTGTTACACTCTGTATAATGTATATCCATCCTAATTCTATTATATCTTGTTAAATCATGCTGATTTAGTAGCTATAATCTACTGATTAGTCGGACACAAACTCCAACACAAATAATTACATCAAAGAGTTTTATCAAAATGATGGTTTGATTGTAGAAGATGCGTGATGGGTGTGTGGGAGGTGTGTGACTTTTATCAGATTTATTATCTAGTTAAAAATTTGTGCGTACGTTTGTCGCAAAAGTCGGTGGTCGGTGAGGCCCGCAACTCCGTTTCGCCAAAATTCGTTTATCGCGTGGCAACCGTACATTTTTCCGGGATAAAAAGTATCCTATGCAAGGACATAGGATACTTTACCTTGTACTATTATCTATTTTATTGTATTTATTTTATTTTTATTTTCACATTTATAATATTAAGTATGGATGTAATTTGGAAATAATTAAGTACAGCGTTTTCATGAGATATTTAACAATCTATAATGTGTTTCACGCACTTCACGCGACGCATTTATAGACCAATCCATACTAACATACTAAATGCGAAAGTATCTCTGTCTGTCTGTCTGTCTGTCTGTCTTGCTTTCACGCCAAAACTACTGAACCGATTGCAATGAAATTTTGTATACAGTTATTCTAGAGTCTGAGAAAGGACATAGGCTACATTTTGATGTGGGAAAATATCTTATTTCCATGAAAATTTCGATGAAAATGAATTCGCATTGCGCGTGGCCAGCGCTCATCCCGGGGGTCCTGGGTTCGAGTCCCGCAGGCGGAACAAAAAGTTTTCAATGTTCCTGGGTCTTGGATGTGTATTAAAATAAAATTTCAAAAATCTTAAACATATTTTATGTATAATATTATAAAAAATCCAGAAATATATCGATGCAATGAACATTTTAGTTCGAATACGATTCAGCAGATAGCGTTTTATTTTTTGCTTTATTGTAACATAGAACTAATCATACTTATTAGTTAGTATGTTTTTGTTTATTGTTTTTAATACGTTAGAATATTATGTTTAATAATATTATCACTTGGTATAATAATAATCAATCTATCTTATCTTATAGAACTCCTACTGCATTTCTAATATATGTGACAAGTTGAGAACAGAAGTCGCTCTAAAATAAAGGAGTTCGAGTGTACCGTGTTGGCCTATATTCCATCCAGAAAATATATCAATGCAATCAACATTTTAATTCTAATATATGAAAACAGATGGCGTTTATTTTTTACTTTATTATTGTAACAGAACTAATCATACCTACTTTACTATATAATATTGTTTTTATTCATAACTAGCTGTTGCCCGCGACATCGTCTGCGTGGACTTTAGTTAATAGTTTATAGCGCGCGGTGTCAACAAAATTTGTGTCAAATTTAAAAACTTTTTAAAACCCTGGTAAGTGGTACCCTTCTTAGGGCCGCGCTACACCGGAATGGCAGCGCTGAAAGTGCTCGCCTCGCATGGCAGCGCCATTCCGGTGTAGCGCGGCCCTTAATTAATCAAAATACCCAAAAACAGCTGTGCAGTGTGCACATAATCTATACTAATATTATAAATGCGAAAGTATCTCTGTCTGTCTGTCAATCTCGCTTTCACGCCAAACGCCAAAAGTATCTCTGTCTGTCTGTCTGTCTGTCAGTCTCGCTTTCACGCCAAACGCCAAAACTTCCGAACCGATTGTAATGAAATTTTGTATACAGATAGTCTAAAGCCTGAGAAAGGACATAGGCTACTTTTTTACTGGAAAAAAGGGTTTTAAGGGGGTGAAAATGCGTAAATTTGTTCAAATTAAGTTAGTTCCAACAATTCATAATAGATGGCGCCGTGCGTCTTCTACATCGCGCTGACGCTTGCTCAAAAGTCTTTCTATAAGACGTGGTATCATCTTTCATTTAAGTTTCGATTTTTTTCGATTGTTATATCTATTCTACGGTATTAAATAACTCAGTACTTTATCTGTGCAGTGACGTAACCTTAAATCTATCAATGATAAATAGTTTATGGGTAAAGTTGTGTAATTGGAGGGCTAAATAAGCTTTAAAATTTGGCATAAAATATAAAGTTTAATATAAAAAAATGAAATACTTATTGTGTGCACACTGCACAGCTGTATTGATTTAAGGGGTACCAGGGTTTTTTTTATAAAAGCTTTTGACACCAATTTTGTTGACATCGCGCGCTATAAACTGAAGTCTACGCGGACGAAGTCGCGGGCAACAGCTAGTTAAAAATAAATGGAACTTTATCAGTGGCGGATTTACAAATTTTCCGCCTATTCAATTTTTACCGCCCCTATACTGACCTTTGAAATTCAATACGTTAGTTTAGTTCGCAATCATATCTCAACAAAAACATTTTTTGAAAATTTTTGCTGAGACGAATACACTAGGTTTTGCACTGTGCGGTAACGAAACGGCGAAGCCATACATATTTACTGGTATGTAGAATTTGTTTAAGTTAGGGTCAGTAGAGTTAGGCCGTGTAGTAAATTCAGAAGCTTGACTCCACATGAGATCTTATATCTTTTTCACAGGTTAAACCGTAAACCTTATATTGTGGTCATCTCGGCAATATTGTACAAGAAAATTAAATGTTTCTGGTGGGATTTTTTATTTCTGTAAGATAAAAAATGGGGCTAAATTTGTCGCCCCTCTAAATCTGCCGCCCTAGGCTCCAGCCTATTTAGCCTATTGGTTAATCCGCCACTGAACTTTATAAAACAAAGTCCAATGTTTACGTTTTTCTACTTGAGTATTTTGAACGAATGTAATAATAACAACTGCAGAGCGATGACACTGCCACTAGTGACGAGTAGCCGAAACTTTTACGAAAATAGCTACGGAAAATTATATGAGGATTTCTTGAGAAATTTGAGTATTTTCAAGAATTATTTCAGTGATTGTTGTATTCCCAGATGTTCTAATACATACAAGCAATTTTTCATCATTGCATACAAGAAAATAAAGGCAAATCGAACGATGTAAAATTTTACTGTTTTCCTGCCAAAAGTATTCACATGCCTTGGCTTATTGAAAGACGAAAGAAATGGATGAAATCCGGTAAAAACATACGTAAGCATTTAAAAAGTTCCATGAATGTGATGTGTAGACTTGTAAAAACACTGAATTTTGTAGACTATAAACGTAAATTCAATTTTGATGAAAACAAATTGTTGCTTCTTTCAGTAAACATCCAAACTGGCTTCCATCTAAAATGCACGGACGTAAAAAAAGTAAAATGATATAGCCTATATCATATAGGTACATACATAAGCACCGCTCATTTAATTGGCATAAAGCATCAAAAGTAAGGATAATTTGGAGAAGTCCTGCCAGGAATTCAACACTGAGGATAGTATTGAACTTGAACCATCTTGTATTGATTCTCAAAAGATGATTCTTCAAGTAGTAAAAAGATTAATAGTGCAGTCTTTGTATGTTATTTAAAGTTGATTTAACCAATACTTATATAGTGTTTGCACTGATGAGGTACACTAGTTAAAAATAGTGACAGACAAAAGTTGTAAAGATGGTATCGAGCGAATCGCAGAAGGTTGATGAAATAAAAGCATTTATTTTAGAGAACTTGTTTTATTTTATTAATCCACAAGCATTTTCAGTAATTATTATAAGTATTTATGCATCTTCATTATTTTATTGCAATTTTTATCAAATTTTTACTTTCTATGCTGATGGATGCTACTAATTACTTTTTCAGATATTTTCTTAGATAACTAGATAAGCTTTATACATTTTTATTCACGCTTTCGTTCTTTGTTTACGGTTAGAACCTCATCCATACTCAAAATTATAAATGCGAAAGTGTGTCTGTCTGTTAGCACTTCCGCCCAAACCGCTGAACCAATTTTGCTGAAATTTGGTATGGATTTACTTTGAGCCCCGGGAAAGGACATAGGACACTTTTTTTCCGGGGAAATGTACGGTTCTCGCGCGATAAATGATTTTTGGCGCAACGAACTTGCGGGCGTCATCTAGTCTTTTACTTTAATCCTTCGATCGCGGATTTTTGGAAATCTGTTGTTGTTCTCGCGGCCGCATGTGGCAACTTGGGAGTTTAAGTATTAAATCATTCTATGGTCTAAAACATAAAAAAACACTTATAAACTAGCCGGGTCAAAGAGAATGCGAAGCCAAAGTCACTCACAAGTTACTTCTTTTACTCGCATCGTGTCGCTGCTGTCGAATTACGACGCCCTCTATAGTTTCTACACGGTCCCTACGTTTTTCTGTTAACTAATAAGTAATAACACGTAATAATTTCAACTAATAAAGGAATAAGTAAGTAAAAATCAAAAATAAAAATATACCAAAACGCCATCTAGCAACGAGTGGCAGATCCTATTAGTAATTACATCAAAAGTGACTCTTCGTGCTCTTGAGAACTATCGTATATCCAGGGGGATATTTGAAAAAGTGTCCAGCTGTACGCAGTAAATAACAGTTGAAAAATCCTCCAAGAGTGGCGCTAGCTGCAGCAAAGGGTATATTTAAAATGGAATATGAATGTAGCCGTTGGTGACAAAAAATAAATATATATTATTTAAATTTATTAAAATAATATATTTTGAAAAATATAACCTAAAATAGCTGAAATAAAAGCTGCTAAATGATTTAAAATTTAACCTGTTGCTACTGTAGCGCCACCCTAATTTAACGTATTTCCGCGGACACTTTTTACATACAGAGATAGTTCTCCTCCATCTACACTCCATACCAGAGTAGTCCATACTGTGGACGCTTACCTTTAGGCGGTACGTCACAACTGGGGGCCTACCACCGTCCACCACCTCTACTAAGCGACACTGTTTAACAGATAAGCAATATTACTTTAACGTCAAGCTACCGATCTTAAAAAAGTTGATATTTCACAGCGGATTTAACAATGTTTTGCATTTTTTACTGTTTTTTAGTAAAATTATATTTAAAAAGTGAGTACGGTAATGTTATTGTAATCTTACAACAAAGTGTTCTGGAAACTATGTCCTCACCTCACCTCTAAAACAGTTACATACGCCTGTAATTAACAATTGTGTTAGTTTAAAACAAAAATGTATTAGTTTTAAGCTACGAATAATAAAAACTATTTATTATTCGTAGGTTTTAAGTTATTAACGTTGTCACAATAATATGTTGTTGGTGTATCTTTTAAATAAATAAACATGAGTTTTAGGAAAGGTCGTGGTAGGCCCCCTGCAAGCGTCATAAACTGTCAACGGCTGCCGTCGACACGTGTCGTTGGTCTGTAAGAAGCCTACACTAAGGCTGAGTGATAAGAAATAATAAAACAATATTTTTGTAATAATCTATTCTATATTTAAAACTAAAACTGCACATCTCGGTTAACTAAACATTCATACTTTAAAGCTATCCTAAAGCAAAATAAATGCTTCACCAAATTCCGTAATGTTTATGGAACAAAAAAAAAGAAATCTTTTACAAAGAAATTATGAGGGCATCAATTTCGTATCTGGACTTTTAAATTGTACAATACAATGTAACAATATTATTCTCTTGGGCAGACAATAAAAGACTAGTGCCAATTCCACCAACCCCAGTTTAACTTTATTGATTAAATATCATATTTTCTCTCACTGATGAAATATTAATGAAAGAGAAAGCATGACATTTAGACAAACGTTTAACAGACGTTGCTGAAATTGGGACTAAGGATTATTCATATTATTCCGTTCCACATATTATTAACATTATTAACAGTAACAATAAGTCCTGCTACAGACTTGTTAAAATGCACAGTTTGGTCACAGACAATACAAAAAATTTAATGACGCCTAGTGATCGTTATTGCGATGCAGTTTGCACATTTGAATGCTCTTAGAATACGACGTGATAGAATGGAGCACGACCAATCGCATAAAACGCTGTCGGGAAAACGAATGACGAACTGATTAAAATCACTAACACGCGCAAAACATGTGCTAAACTCGTAAAAACCAAATATCGCATCCTAATGGCCCTTTATATATCTGATAAGACTGTATGCTTAGTATGCTATACAGGGTGTAACAAAACTAAGTGATAACACTTTAGGGGTTATAGGTGGAACTTGTATAGAGTTCACTGTGAAAGTAGGAGCACTGGAAGACCAAATATTTTTTGTGATTTGTATGGGCAAGTGCCTCACTGTCGCGATTTTCCCCATACAAAAGTAAAAAAAACTTGAGAGGTGTCAAGGGACACCCGAATGGAACGAGGTTATTTCTTATGTTCAAAAAACCTGTTCACTCAAAAAAGTAATTTAAAAAAAAATGCCAGTAGGAATACTAACAACGCGTCGCTGTTTATTCTCTAAAAACGCCATCTAGTTGACGCACAGGAATACTATCAACGCCCTCTGCCCCTACCATGCAGGTACTAATAAAAAAGTGTCGTTACAACTTTTTCAGTCTAGCCCAAGCCGCAACGCGCGATACGGAACTACGTTCAAAAAAAATATTGCCATTTCAGCGTTGTAACTTTTACAGTGAACTCTATACATGGGACTCATACACACCTATAGTATTATCACTTAGTTTTGTTACACCCTGTATATTCATTTTTAGTACATGTTTACTGTGACCAAACTATGCAATTATGTTCCGTCCGTAGCGGGCTTTAAGAATCTACTGTTTCCCAATAGTGAACTTGGAGATTCCCTCCAAGAGGTTGATGTATGCCGTGTGCTCGTACGATGTGCTGAAGTCCGACAGCTTCTGTACGAACTCGTTGCTAATCCCCTTCTCTTCTAGAAGATTCATCAACAGATCGTACAAGTACTGAAACAAATAATTGTATTTTATTATTTTATAGGTTTTTAGACTAAATCATTAAATGTTTTTATATATTATTTACCCTTCCTAATAAACATTGTATAAGCTTTGAATAGTTATACAGTGTTTTGTTCCTGTCACACAAGTGACATTTTTAATAGGATTGAAGAAGACAAAACACTGTATAACTATTCAAAGCTTATACAGCGTTTATTAGTAAGGGGGCAAAATGATAAGGTTTATCGAATAAATAGAACGTCTCATATTATGGTATAGCTTTGAATAGGTTTGGACCAATTTTTTTTAAAGCTTTGAAGTTTTACAGTCTTACCACAAAAGAATTAAACATCTATTGAAGTAATTGTTTTCAGAGCATTATATGTACTGAATTTTTTTGTAATCAACTGTTCAACAGGTGTTTAAATCTTTTGTAGTAAGACCGTAAGAGTTTGCCTCGCGCACACCGTTGACAGAATTTTCTGGTCTGGCTGGTTTTTCCACCATTTGCATTTTGATTTCTGTATAAGTTTTATTAATATGCCATGGTATCAAATACCATTCTATGTTAGATGATTGTTTTTGCATATTAATATTATAAAGTTGATCTTTCAGTCGAGCGTGCACATGCCCTTACATAAGAAAATGTTGCACTTCATTGAATACACTGCCTATGTGACAATGTAGCTTCAACTCCATGCGTCAATTTTCCCCATATTTGGCGCTTGCTGACCACATGAATCGTGGAAACAAGTGTGGCAGATATTATGGGGTTAGAAAAAGTGTTAGACATTTCTTGGGTTTGAACCTGCACCATCTTGGAAAATGGTAATGCTCATACCATTAGGCCATACAGCACTATGGGTATACAATGAATTTTACTATATCTATCCAGTGTAGGTGGAAAAATGTATAATATTGTATAGAAAATAAAAGTTGCGTGTTTCGATATTATGTTTAGTGTAATTTTAATTAAAAAAATTACATTGTTTAGGTAAAAGTAAGATCTTAATATTATCGCCAAAGTTAGACGCTGTTTTTTAAACTTCTATAACTACATAGTATAGGTGCCCTAGAACATTTATTTTTATTACTATCAAACTAATTTTAAACGCTTTTATTTAACTTGCTCTGTATGTATGTAAGTATGTATGTTACGGTGGAATTTTGGAACTCAATTTTAAAGTAGATATATTTAACCGATTCAGCTGAAATTTTGCATACGCGTTTAGTTTGGATGACCATGCACAATAATATGGTATGTGACATCACTCTAAATCCAATATGGCCGACCATCCAAGATGGCGAAATAATTACTTTCTATGCAGTCCTACAATATGGATCTTAATCTATCAATATACAAAAAAAAATCTGTAATCAACAAAACTTAGTTGACTATTGAACCCCAAAACGAAACCACTAAGATTTTTTGCAGATAAAAATGTTGTTCGTCTTATCAAAATGAAGCTACTCACAAATAATTTGCTCGATGGTAATAAAAAAAACTAGTTCTAGGGCTCCTGTACTAACAGTATTTTTATAATAATGATAAAATACTTACACCGTCAAGAACATCCCCAGCGACTGCATAAACTTTGTCAGACCAATCCCCCTTGTAAAGTGTCACCTCGTCAATTCCGAAAATGTCATCTGAAATGGAATAAAAGTACTTAACTTTGTATAAATGTTTCTTCAATTTTGTGTAAAATAAAGGGCCTAATGAATGACACATACATTTCGATTGGTCAAGTACAAAATAAGAAATCATACACAAGTTATACAAAAATGTTGGGCGAAACTAAAATATCTCTAAACTAAAACAAATTCTTTAAAAGGTTTATTCTTCTAAATATTATTGCAATAACACAGTTTAGAATTTTGATTGGCTAGGAATATAAGTTACAATGTAGTCTTTGGCTTCAAGTGATGATAATTGCTAAAAGTTTAAGTTTGTACTTTAGCAGTAATTTGTAATTACCTCTTTATGTAATACACCTAAGGCCTGTTTCACCACTTCCCGATAAGTGCTTAACTTGACAGATAGAGTATGGAAAAAAGTTGTGGATAGACTGTCCGGCACTTCATCAGGCCCTTAGTATACTTACTGTACTCTTCAGCATTGGTGCTTGGTGGGTCCTGCAGGAAGGAGCATGTAAAGCCGAGCGTTGAGTCACCCCTCACAATGTCCACCTCAAACTGTGGCTTGGACCTCATCTCCGAGAACTCCTGCTTCTCCGGCTGAACATCATCAAACTCTTCAGAATCCACTGTGTGGTTCACATTGAACGTGATTTTGATTCTGAAATTAGATATTACATTTTTTATGTTAAAAAAAAGTTTATAAAGTTTGAAGTCACATTGTATGATAACATAATACAACAGATTAAAAAAGTGTATTATCACTTATAATACCACAAGAGCTTCAAAATTATCGGGTATATGAAATGCCAGATAATTTTGAAGCTCGTGTGGTATTCGGGGGATTATTTTTCCATCCCAAATGTCGGCCAATAGAATTAGAATTTGTTTTTTATATATAGCAACTACCAGAGAAAATTTTCAAAAAATTATCAGTATAATACCATGTAGGTTGTACCACGCGACGTCGAATGGTGCAATTCTATTGGTCGATATTTGGGTCGGAAAAATAATCAGGATAAAATTTTAATTGTATCATTTTTAACAAGTTAGTCAACAAAACTACTTTGCTTATTTTATATTGTTGAATAGTGTGTTGTACACAACAAAATATACAGTAATGTTTTCTACATGTTAATAAGCTGTTTTAGACATTAATGCAGAGAAAGGGCAACTTACCCATAACTCTGGATGTGTGCATAAGTTAATATGACCCATCAACTTCTGGTGCTATTTACAAAAATAGCACCATAATATGGTTGATGGGTTATTTTGTAGATTTGTTTCTAAGTAAGATTTATATATTATATTAAAAAAATATATTGTTCTTGGATGAAACTTTAGTTATGATTAGTTCTAGAGACACCCAAGCGGTCAAATTTGACCATAATAACAATAGAATAATAATAGATTTCCAAGAATCCGCATTCGAGGGATTAATATTATTCACTTTTTTATTAATTGACTTAGTGAACAACATTTAGTACAGTATAAAAATAATACCAACAAAGTTTTAAAACATTAGAACTAGTTGCTTACGTTTCATCTTTGCCCTCTTTAGTAAGGACCACCTCTGCTCCGTCCCCCTGTACTTTGAAGCCCTCAACCTCCGCTGGCAAGGACTTGAGTTTCTGAGCTTTCCGCTCTGCAACTATTTCTTCTGTCAGGAACTCTACAAGCTCTCTTTCGCCTGAATTTTTTTTATAAATAGAATTATTCTTATTGTACTCAGATTAAACTATTCAAAATATACCTAACAAGGCATATTTTATTAATCAATTTTTATTAGTCAATTGGTACTATAATGACAAATCTAAGTCTTGAATGTCTCATATCTCAGATTACTACAATAAATAGTTAATTGCAATCTACCTATAAATATATATAATTATAGAAATATTTAAATAGTTACAATATAATACTATTTTTTATATTATAAGTATAATATAGGTACAATAAAGATGGGACAAAGCAAGGTGGTTGGGACTAGGACATTACAAAATATGATATTGTTTGGGAAAGGATGTTGCTCACCGACAGGTTTGTTTGGCGTTACAGCATGTTCGTCAACCTTATCTAACAAATGAAATTTGTAAAATAATAACTTTATAGTTATAAAGTATTTGAAAACCGTATTTTACGAATATGGTGCAATCATAACCTCAAAATTTTAGAACAAACCTTTAGTGTGTATCGCCTTCCCGCAACCGCAGCTGCATGTCTTGGAGTGGTTAGCGAGCAAGTTGGAAGCTGCCGATGTGCTGTCCATGCGCTTTGAACAAGTCATATGCCATATTCCTCTGGTGAAGTCACGTTTTACTGGTGCTTGAGTTCGAGAAATTATGGCTCCTTTAAAACCTGAAGTTTTAACACAGGACTGTATTACCCGATGAGCTGTTCTTACTAATCCGCTCATTTTAGTTAATTTCTGTCGATTATTCTGGAATTTAAAATTAATTTCAAGAAAATCGAAATATAAGGCACACTAGCCACTAGATAGCACCACAGATTACTAGTATATATTTGATAGCACACCGGTAACTGCACAGATTACTATGGGTAACTGTCAAACAGGGTCACAGATTATTAATATATATTTGTAACAGGGTGACCCTTATGGCGGCTCTCGACATAGGCGAACGCGTTGGCCAACGCGTCTGCAGACGCGTTGGCCCAATGTGTAGAACGGGCGTTCGCGCGTTGGCCAACGTCTAAATACCTACGGCCAACGCGCGAACGCCCGTTCTACACATTGGGCCAACGCGTCTGCAGACGCGTTGGCCAACGCGTTCGCCTATGTCGAGAGCCGCCATTATAGTATACATTAACAAGCTAGCTTGCTATAATGTATACTCTATGGGGTGACCATATTTTTTTTTTTAATTTATTCGGAGCTGGAAACAAGTCCTTTGCTCCAGAAAAAAATACAATGTTTATGACGTCAAATTAAAAAAAAATAATTAATGTCCTTCTTTTTTCTTCTGAGCACTATTTACACAACAAAAAAAAAAACACTATATACAATCAAATAGGTATATACTAGTAATCTGTGCTCGACAGTCGACACTGGCCATGGTTTATGGATACTAGTGTTTATGGATATATAGATTATAGCCGAAGTAAGAAATAAAATAAAAATAAAAAGTGTCATTTGTTAAATGGCGGTATGTGTCATTTTCACGTGTTGTCGTTCTTCGTGGATTTTTTAAATACAAATTAAAAAGGTACGGTACGGTACTTAACTAAAATGGGCAGAAAAAGGAAATTCGTACCATCCGAAGCTCCACTCAAAAGCACTTTACCTGTAGAAGTTGTGCTAGAAGATGTAACGACACATCCTTTATGTTTGCATGGACCGACGTTGCTGTTTTCTAATGAAAATGGTCGGTATTTCGCTTGTGCCTCGTGTAGGAACAAAAAAGATTGCACTATACACATCGACGAAGAAGACTGGAAGAAGGAAAATGTTAGGAAAAGAAACGAAAAATATTATAACCTTATTCCTAAGCTTGACAAAACTTTGGCTTGGAGAAACTTAAATGAGGTACATAAAACTATTCCTTTCAAAATTTTACCTTAAAATATTGTCTTATTATAAATCTCTATAGACCTCTGTGGCTCAGTTGGTAGCTCAAGCCGAGGGTCGTAAGTTCTAATTCCGCTGACGGAACAAATCGTTTTCTAAGTTTCTGGGTCATGGATGTATATTAAATATGTCTATTATTATAAAATAAAAATCTTAAATGCATGTATAGTATAAAAGTATTAAATATATTTCCGTTGTCTGGTCCTTGAGGTACTTACCACGGGGCGGGACTGACGTGGTGTGAAGCATCCATAGATATTATTAAGATATTAATATTCATAAAATAATTAGTACTAAGAAGTATTTATTAATTCACAGATCAAATCTCAACATGCTTCAAACAGAGCATACTGTGATAGTTGCAAGGAGTTGTATGTGTTGGGTCAAACGAGAAAACATATCAAAGAGCACAGAGTAATAACACCACTGACCGATGAGCAGCTTGCGAATCCCTCCTCGTTCCTGCCCCCCATTGAGGATGACCAGCAACAGGCTCAATATATCTTTTCAAAGAAGTCAGTCAGTACCATCCTTGGCATTTTGAGAAATAATCAAATAGGGTAAGTTCTATTAATATTAATTGTAGAACCTTTAATAACATTTTCTTGCCATAAGCTCTGTAAAACAAGATGTGATAAAAAATATTTTAATATTCTTATGATTTAGTTTACTGCTCATAAATTTTTTATTGTAACAAGACATCCTGATGGTATAATTATATTAGACATTGAAATATATCTTTTAGGAATATTCTATGCATTGGGACTCCATCAGTGCATGAGGCTGCCCAGGCTCACCCCGACTTTGATTCTCTGCTACTGGACTATGACACACGACATCACCTGTTCCACACACCCTCCAAGTACCTCTGGTACAACGTGTTCAACAATTACCTGTTCAATGGCAACGAAGATGAGAAAGTTTTAAAGAAATTCATAAAATCTTCTAGGTAAGTTTGTTTTAAAAAAATATAAGTATAAAAAAATATACTTATATTATTTTAAAACTACATACATGTAGCTTCAAAACATATAAAGAACATTTACAAAGCTAAAATCAAAGACTTTTCCATATTCATCTTAAAAATTAATAATTATGTTTAATAAAATGCATGTATAACAGTTTTATTTTAGGAAAATATTAGAAATGTGAAGAAAACGAAGAAAAGCTCAGAAACTGTAGGTAATAAAAATGTTTTACTATACTTTTTTTTTCAGAAATAAGGGTTTATGCATTGTCATGGATCCACCATTTGGAGGCCGCGTGGAGCCGCTAGTACAAACTATAAAAGAGCTGTCAGCTCAGTACAACAAGATTTGTGAGAAGGAAGACCAGCTGCTACCTGTTATTTGGGCATTCCCATACTTTTCAGAACCCTACATCTGCAACATGATTCCTGAGATAAAGATGCATGATTATCAAGTATGTTGCTATCACATTATACATGCAATATACCTCATACTTAAAAGGCTATATGTAAATGTTTACCTTCTGACCCCATGTCACTATTATTTCTGTCATATAATTAAGGGCATTAACCCTAATTTGCTTTTTAAAAGACATTATATAGAAGATTATTTGGTCCTGCAGCTTAGCATTAAATTGCAATTCATAACCAACTTTTAATCATCTGTTTCAGGTTGACTACCAAAACCACAAGAAGTTCAGCAGTAAAAAAGGTGGAAGGAAACTTGGCTCACCTGTGCGTTTCTTTACAAATCTTCCATTAAAAACCATAGACTTGTCCAACGACAGTGCCTACAAAATGTGTGACAAATGTAAATTTTGGGTTTCCGTTTCTAATGTTCATTGTACGAAATGTAAACAGTGCACAAGCAAGAATGGGATGAAATACAGACATTGCAATGCATGTCGCCGCTGTGTCAAGCCTACATACACTCATTGTAAAACCTGTGACCGCTGCTGCCAGGAGAAACATATCTGTGGCACAGTTGTTCAATCCCAGGTAAATTAATATTTTTAGTATCTTTACTATCGCAAAATCTTTATTATACTATTTTCCAACTTGTTTACCTTTTTTACCTAGTTCCTTAGTTTAAAAATCGGCCAAGTGCGAGTTGCACTCGCGCACGAAGAGTTTTGTACCACTACATAGCAGAAACAGGCTAAAAATTATGTTTTTTTGTATTGGAGCCCCCCTTATTATTCAATTTATTTAAATTTTATTATTAATTATTAAAGTACAAATACAACTGAGTATTTTGTGAACATTGCAAGTGCCTATGTGTTGCCATTATTTATATTGAGCAAAAAAATCACGTTTGTTGTATGGGAGCCCCCCTTAAATATTTAATTTATTTTGGTTTTAGTATTTGTTGTTATAGCGGCAACAGATATACACAATCTGTGAAAATTTCAGAAGTCTAGCTATAACGGTTTCTTGAGTTACAGCCAGTAGCCCTAGCATGGCCACCAGTAGAAATTCGAAAGTATAGACAAATTGTGGAGATAAACTTAAGATGCCGTTCCGATCTTTTTTCGTTCTATGACATACTATAGTCCTAAATAATAAAATAATATCCTACTTTATGCCATAGACTATAGTGTCATAAAGTGGCATTTTAATTGAATTTTTGTCCATCGCGATTAGCCGCGGTAAAGATCGGAATGGCACCTTAAGTTTATGTCCACAGTTTGTCTATATTTTCACATTTCTACTGGTGGCCATGCTAGGGCTACTGGAGACATACAGACAGACAGACATCAAAGTCTTAGTAATAAGGGTCCCGTTTTTACCCTTTGGGTATGAAACCCTAAAAATGGAACTTACTTTGGCATGTCATCACAATTTTCTGTATATTTTTATTGCTTAAAAAATATTTTATCATTATATGAATATATTTTTCAGGGTTTCCCAATCTTTTTGTTAAGCTCCTCAAATTGCAAATGATCCACTTGATGATATTGCCATTGCCAAAACACGTACTATATTAATAAATTATTATTTTAAATATGACTTTTTCTTTTCAGTCTTGCTACAACTGCAATGAAAAGGGACACAAACAAGCCGACTGCCCAATGAAGGAAAACAAGAAACGAAAGATAAAATGATTCTTTATTTACATATTCTAAATATAAGATTTATATTACAAAAAGTAATGATTATTATTTTCCATGATCAAGCTTAAATACTAACAGTATAAAAAAGTAAGAGGTAATAAATTTTTAATCTTAAAATTACAAAGAAAAAATACTATGGTCTAAACCACGAGGCAAGTCACAAAATTGCATGCAAATTTTGACATTCAACAAGTTTTTGTGATTCTTAGCAATTACATAATAATTTCTTAGATGTTAACCTTAATTAACACAATGTTTAGAAAAGTATCAAAACTGCATTTAAAATCATTGTAACTATATTCTATTAAAATCCAATATGATCTATAGAAACATACAAAATTCAGGTTTCAAACATTTAGATTAAAGTGCTGAGTGTGAGTTTTGGTCACTCCTCACTCCTGCAATTTGTATGGCGTTGTAACAAAACTCTGGTGTTAAAAACATTGACACAACATAAAGTTTCTTGCCACAGAAGAAGACAAAAAGACAGACAAAAAAGAAACCTTTTGATTTGTCCCTAATTCATATTGTGGTTATGTTATGCTTGCAAATTCTAATTTACTTTTACAATGACTTTAAGGCAGCCCCTAAATGATAAATGTTATTGCACAATGTAAGAATTGTGCAATATTATTGACAGTTTAGGGTTAATATTGAACATTGTGCAATGATTGAACCAGGGCCTCCGCCACCATATGTGCAATGTGTGCAATGCACACGGGCGTCATCCTCTAGGGGCGCCAAATCGCCATCTTTAGGGGCGCCAAAACCAAGGACCCAAAAATTTGCCTAAAAGGGGCGCCAAAATCATTTTTTTTGCACATAGGCGCCAGTAGCCCTTACGGGGGCCCTGGATTGAACAAAAGTTTGGGTTACTTCTGATTAACTTGCACCCTGCTTGAACATAGGATGAGTGACATCTAGTCATCTACCAACCACCAGACTTACCTAACATTGAGTGAGTTGAGTATGATCTGTGAGTTAGCGTACCGCGCCTCGACCTGCGCCGCCCGCGCCAGCCACGCCCCCCGCACGTTCGTCCAGCGCGCCATGTGCGAGCGCAGTAGCTGCTCGCGCGACGGCAGAGGCGCCTCACGCTGTCAAATATTTTTTTATTGTTAGAAAAGGCGACAAATTATGGTTGCTTTATAGCAGTGGTATATATCAGCTCTTGATTTTTTATTGTATTAAAAGGTGCCAAAATATTGTTGCTTTAAAGCAACCATATTTTACTTACTTTTTTTTATTTGGGCCACGAATAGTAAACACGCTTTAATCTTGATGTCGTAGGCCGCAACCAATATTATTCAGGGGTAAAAATATGTTAGGCACTACAAAATATTCAGTTTCTCACTTATCTTGAAACAATCTATGTTTTACCTTAACTTCATATGGCCACTGGTTGAGTACAGCTGCTTTAAAGTCTCAGGATATAATAATAAAATAAAATAGAGAAAACTTGGGTCATTCATGTTAATAGAAAACATTAAAACCTACGTAATTCAAATTAATTTTGTCTACATCTTGTGACTTCAGCTGCTCCGGCAGCAGGTCCGGTATTTTGGATATAGGCGGTCCATTCGGTCCAGGCAAATCTATCCCTTCCTCGATTTCTTCCATATTTTCAGAATCTTTACTGTAAAAACAATAATTATTCACTTATTTTTTGTGTATTTTAAATATAAAATAAAATAATAAAAAAAATCAGCTATTTTTTTAGGCGTGAAAGTTGCCACCATAGAAATCCCATATCACAATTTGATACACTTTTGTATACTATCAAAATACAAGAAAAACTCTTAGTCCAAAACAGAGCTCTAAACCACTGCAACATTATAACAATTTGAATAACTTACCCAAAGTCACTATAGTTAGCTTTAGGTCTATTTGCGATCCACGCTCGGCAAATAGGATACAGCGGAGAGTCTTCACTGAACTGTGACAAATCCACACTGCGGTCAAACAGTTTCAAAACATATGACTGTCTCGGTGGTAATTTATTTTGTCTGCCATCTTCTTCTGATGTATAGTCATCTTCTTCTGCACTGACTTTTCTGAAAATAAAGCAAGTTTACAATAATTACTATTTATTTTAAGTTTTTAGTCTGCGATTAGATATTTTTGTATTGAAAATAGGGAATATTATTATTCAAATATTTCTAAAGGAGAGAGTGAAGCTTTTTTTTGTACATGTATATTACTCATATAAGCATAGTTACCTTCCTTCCTTCTTTACAGGAGTGTTTTCCATGGAAGTATCAGATTCTTCTGCTGTGTCCAAAACATCCATCAGTGCTCCTTTCAACCGTCCTCTGGCCGTTGTCACGTCATTCTCGACGCTTGAAGATTTTTCTGTAACCGAATAGTGAACGACATGCTTAATACACAGTTGAATAAATGTAATAAATTTATATCAAGCTTTGCGTACCTCTAGCTTCCATTGCTTCTTTCATGTGCTTTGTTTTTCTTTTAGGAGTAAATATTCTTTTACGTTTGGGTAGTGGCATTTTGATTTTTCGAAATTAGATTATACTTATTGGAATTAAATTGATAAAATTAAAACAATTCAAGTAGTAAAAATCAAAAATTCAAATTCTAAAAAAATGTTTGCTTTTTTCAGTAATCTTCTTCTTCTTTTAAAAATGGCCGCCTCGGTGAGTTGCCAATGTCAGAGTGGCGTCATTTCAGTAATCACTTGCCAAATGCCCGTTGCAGACGATGCACAGTAGCTTGCGCGAGTACTTGCGCAGGTACTTGCGCCGGCGTTCAAACGTAAAAAGATCACGCGAAGTAGCTTTGTATAGTGCCAGTGCATAGTAGGCAACCATGGACAAGCGTATGGTTTTGAATAAACTTTTTAAGTGCCTAATTCAAGAGCTAAATGGAGTGATAGCAGAGGAACTGATGCAGGAAATACAGAATTTAGAAAAAGGAAAACTGTATAGTTTTGTCTGAATTCCATTTATTCATTTTTAATTCACAAACTTAAAACATTAAGATTCAATAAAACAACCAACTCCCCAACAATCTAGTGGTAGGTTTCTACATCTTTACCAAAACAACAAACAGACTAAACTGGCGCTAGTACTGGCGCTAGTACTGGTCAACGCATGTTCAAACGATGACCAGTGAAGTAGCGCGGGGGTGAAGTAGACGGAGCGGGGGCAAATGAGTCGCACTTGCGCGAGGACCAAAGCGAGTGCTACTAAGCAACTTGCACTCGCACTTTCACTAAGCAAAATGCGTTCACACGATGAAAATATATGCTTAGTATTAGTACTTGCGCAAGCTACTGCGCATCGTCTGCAACGGGCAAAACTCATAAGTCACAAGTGTCAAGTTCACAGATTACTAGTATATATTTGTAGAGTCAAGTTGAAATTGACAGTTTTTTTATGTAAATCGCAAGTCGCAACTGGATGCGGACCAGAGTAATCACAGAGTACTTTATTAGAGTTCTACATTCTACAATCTACCTATGTAAAAAGTGTCCGCTGAAAATTGAAATGCGTTAAATTAGGGTGGCGCTACAGTAGCAACAAAGTAAATTTTAAAGACACGTTATCAAAAAATAACGTTCCGTCACACGTAACTTCAAACACGTATTAAAAAAAAAAACTATGCATCTCCTAGACACAAATCAGGTGTCATTTGAAAGGGGTAACTAACCCCTATAAAATGCCTGCCCGGTGTCAGTGCCAAAAGCTTCTTGGCCAAAAGCAAAAAAAAAAAACCCCGACCTTTGTAGTTTGTCATTTACTTGTCAAATACCAAATTTTTGGATGCCAATAGGCAAAGACGCTTTGTTTTAAAAATAGATTTGAAAAACTCGAAAAAACTAAAATAATCGAGAAAACATTACACATAAATATATAAACTGCACTTAAAAAGTTTTAATACTTTACACTTATGAAGCGTTATGGCCACCACTACCGCATATGAACTGGATGCTGATGGTAAGAAAACAACAGATTTCTAATATATAAATCGTCAAGTCTAAATAATTTGTTGAACTTAAACATAGCTACATATAAGAAAATTTTTACAATAGAACTTTAAGGCAGCCTACTTAAACGTTTTTTTTTCAACTTTTTAGGTGGCAAGTACATTCCCGCTACACAGCGCCCTGATGGGACCTGGCGGAAGCCCAGGCGCATACGAGACGGCTACGTGCCGCAGGAAGAGGTGCCGCTGTACGAGAGCAAGGGCAAACAGTTCAAGTCCCGCCAAAACACAGGAATACCAGTAGGACTCACTCCGGAAATCGTGGCACAGGCCAAAAGTAAAAAGAGCACTACACAACCCATACCAGGCATGATTATTAATGTTGAGAAAAGGAAAAAGAAGAAGAAGCCAGGTAAAATTTAAAAATACCATTCATTTCTCTTTACAGAGTAGTTTCTGATGTTAAAGATTTATTTGCAGGTAAGTTACATTTGTATTGTATGTAATTGTTACAGCTGTCGAGGAAGCCACTGCAAAAGTTGCCGAAATGAAGATAACTGAACCAACCTTTAGCACTCCTTCCACTAATGAGCCACCAACACAAACTGATCCAGCAAAACGACTCAAAAACCTAAAGAAGAAACTCAGAGACATAGAAGCACTGGAGGAAAAAGTAAAATCAGGCACTCTTAAAAATCCGGACAAAGATCAAAAGGAGAAAATGTCTAAAAAAGTAGAAATTCTTAAAGAAATTGAGTCATTAGAAAGTAATACATAATATACACCAAACAATTATTTTAAGACATTTTTAAAATAATTTTTTAATTAAGGAATATGAAAAGCAATGAAATCAATAAATTTTTATTTATACTGACTTTCAGTTTGTATTAATTCCTTAAAATTGATGTTCCATATTATTCTGTCGGTGAACATGGAAATTTAAGAAGGTGCTATAGTAGATTGATCAAAATTGCATATTAACTCATAAATCCCCAAGCAGCAGCCGCATAACAATTGTAAATTTATTGTGTCTGCTATATCTACGATGGAGGTGTTAAGACACAATATGATTCAACATTTTTCAATAATATATCATGAGAATGGCATTTGGCAATGCAAAGTTATGTAAATAAAAAATGTTAAAATGTAATATACATTTATTTTCTATTAGAAAACATTTTAATGTATTACAAAATACATGTTGTGATGATATACACAAACAAAATGAGATAAGTAGGGAATCAAAAGTAAAAGTAACAACCTTTCACAACAAAAAGATTGAACATTATAGAATGGCAAAAACATCTTAGATCTTATGTTCACATTTAATAAATTATTTTGAAAGAAATTAATATTTTCTTTTTCTTAATATAAAAGTATATAAAGCTTAATCTACTTGTATTTGGAGGGGCTAAAGTTAAAAAACTTTATAATATGGAAGTGAGGTAACATAATATAACATCTTAAAATATCTTTTCAAACCAATTTCTTGACTTTTATATTATAATTGTTAAAGCTACCAATACTTTCATTACATTAAAATATTCTTTTCAAAAATTAATAGATTCTTATGAGAGATTAGTAGATTATTATGAGAAATATAGAATATTTCCATTGCAAGCACAAAATGAGAAATTTTTTTCTCGCAATAAATTAGGATAAGGAGTGGCGTTCTGATTTTTCCATCTTAAGTTCCTGAAGTTTTTTTTTCGTAAATAATATCCCATAACCATAGCTTTTGTTTACCGCCACGTCGTAACTTATCTAAAACTGAAAACAAATAACTTTAAACTTGTTTTCTTTATTTGATCTGTTGAGTGATGTCGCGTGCATTTAGCACTAACAGTAAATGGACACTGATGAAGTAGTTAGGAATTACCTCTATATGAATTCATTTCTCGCTTTCTGCCTTGCGTAATTGCCTAAGCATGCGAAAATACCAATTACTGCAATGCCGAGTCCTATTACTGTGGCTAGGAAATCACCAAAATCGTACCCTTGGGATGCTTCAACATTGCTTACTGCAATTAATGCTAGTGTTAGAATTATTAAATTGATATACATATTGCTTGAGTTTTTAATAACAATAAAATAAACGCAAATTAGATGACTTCAAAGTTTTGGACTTTCAATTTTTTCCTGTGATTTTTTTCACTTGACACTTGACGGTTGCCTGTCAGCTGTCAGCATGACAGTCTATATGCTATGGATATAAATCTAGCAAAGCATGAAGGTATAATAATTATATATTAAGTCTATGAATTTAATCTATGTAGCAAAGAGTTTTTTTACGCTCCTAATTACGCTCCGATGTCCAATGACCGATTCCGATAATCCGATCCAGATTCCGGTCGTTCCGGCTGATTCCAGTGGACGCGCAGCTTTAGTCAGTAAATAAAAAAATAAAGCTCTCACTTTGTTCGTGTCTATGATAGCTTTTGACATGTTTTATTGATGGCAAATTGATAGTTTTTCACAAATATATACTAGTAATCTGTGGTTTTTCAATTTTTATCCAAAGAGAATATAATCACTACGTTTTTATCAACCAAATAAGTACCAACGAAATAAATAATTTAATAAAAACATTGTATAAAATATTCAACTCTATGTAATAATTAAATGACATACACAAATTTTCAAAAACTCGCATAAGTTTTCTTTAGTGCTATCACAACATTATCGAGCATACACGAATGAATATTACCTGCGGAATCCGATCATAATAATCATCCACGATGAGCTATAATGCGGGTGGCGGGAAAGGTTTTGGGTTTGCGGGTTTTTCTATGCCCAAAAGGAACCCGTCGAATGTGTCTCTACATGCGGTGCCGCCCCCGTCGGGGCCCATGCACGCAGTCCCGCCACCTTCGGGGCTCTCCAAGCAGGGCTACTCCACCATGAATGCCATCACACAAAACGCCGTCACCGGTAACTGGGGACAAATAGGCAAGAAGAGATCTAAAACAGAGGACGAGTAAGTATAACAAATAATTAGTCTAATGCAATGCATTGCTGTACAATGTTATATTGTACTTACTAAGTTATGTTAATTAAATGTTTTTGAAGAGTATACTCAGTTTATTTGCATTCCAATATCATTCTAATTCCAGTCTTTTGACTTACCTACCGACTAAATATAAACTTGAATTGTTTTTAGGTATTTTGATGATGACGATGAGCCACCGACCCCTGCACTGGCCTACATCCCGGCTCCGGGAAGCCCCACACATCAAGCCTCCAGCTCCAAAGTAATACAGGGTGCAATTAAACCTTCCTGCCAAATTTTTTCCAGGGCTTAGGTATCATTAGGAGAGTCCATTTAACCAAAAAAATTGGGTGTTATTTTAGTGACGCACGGGGGCACGTCACGAGCAAGCGACATGTACATATGTATTGTTACGGTACATGGTATACGGACACGTAGTGCCATCTAGCGACAAACCAGCAAAACTTACCGAGGGAACACAGGCAACATAAATCCCTACTCAATACTAGATGGCGTTAGGTGCGCTAGTACATACTCGAATAGACTGTGCTCGAACTTTCTAGAAGTGTCTTGTTTACGTGTTTACCGGTTTATTTTGTTTATGTTTACTTGTTTATGTTTATTGTGGTACATGCTCGAGCCTCCTAGAAAGTTCCCACGGTTGTTTACTTGTTTATGTCAATCGGGAACTTTCTGGAATTCGTCTCGCCATATAAAAAGCCGCAGGTAGACGGCTCGGAATTCAGTTCGTTTCGAGCTATCATCAAGGTGACTTCTGAGTGAACACAAGTGATCAATAGTGAGTGAACCAGTGAAACCTGCGACTTGGCTACGACCTAGGACAGTGATAGTGCTTAGTGTTTTGGACTTAGTGCTAAGTGTTGTGACCTAGTGTGTGCTTGTGTGACCTGGACTTAGTGCATAAAGTCTTTAAGAGAGTCAGCAGGTCTTTCTCTCCAAATCCTCGAACCCTAGCACGTAACAGTATGTATGTATGTCCATTAACCCGTCAATCGTGGAAAATGAGACACAATAGAATTTCTATTGTGTCTCGGTCACCGGTGACCGTATGGGGCTTGATGAATTAATTGTAGTGTTATTTCTCAACATTTTAGTACTGAGTGATTATAAAAGAAAAAATAAGTGTATTTTTATTTTAACAAGGATCAATATTTCAAAATTTGGCAGGAAGGCTTAATTGCACCCTGTATTTAAAATAAGATCTCCAATTATTTCCATAGCTGGGCATTAACTCGTTAATCCGTTAATCGTTAATAAACGAAGTTAACATTTTGATTAACGGATTAACTTTTAAGTTAACTTTTAAAAATATTAACGGACTGGTTAACTTCCGCTAATATGCAGAAGTCCGTTAATCGTTAATCCAATGCCTACTATTTACCGCACGGCACCGCGGCGCGGCGCGAAAACAGGTTCAGACGAAACAAAAACAATACTAGCTGATATACATTTTCAGGCGCGTGCGAGTGAGAAGAGATTTGTTTCATCATTTAATTACTTAGCGCCGGTGCTTATAGAGAGAGTGATTTGTTTATTGTTATTATAAATCATTTGCATATGGATAAAGAAGAGTGCAGTATATTTTAGTTACCTAACTAAATTATACTGCACTCTTCTTTATCAACATGTAAATGATTTATAATAACAAAATACTTCTTTAATTATTGTATTCTATCTAGAGTACAATAATTATAGAAGTATTTTGTTTTGTCCCTAACCTGTTAACTTCCAAAACCTTAAACCAGCAGGTTTTGTATGTACACTAACGCAATGATATAAGTTACAACAAGGCCATATTACACATATTAACGGATTAACGATTAACGTTAACTTGCGTTAATTCGTCCGAAATGTAATGCTTTAACGTTTAACGAAGCTAACATTTTTTTTAACGGATTAACGATTAACGAAGTTAACTATTTGATTAACGGTGCCCAGCTATGATTATTTCGAATATGTTTCAGCAACCAATCCCCATTAGAATAAAAATAAAATAGTAATATAGGGTATTAGTGCTAAAATATTTAATCTACACATTATCTAGTCCATCTTGCTATCATTATCTGACAAGTGGCTTGTTGCATTTGAAAGACAAAATTATGGATAACTATAGGTGTGCAGAATATATTTGATACATTGAAATGTTTTAGGCTGAGGATGATGAGGAGGATCCTCTGGACGCATACATGGCTGGTCTCGAACAGCAGGCGGCCAAGGATCTGATCATGAGCAAGGAGAATGCGGTTACAGGCAAAGGGGACGGAGCGAGAGGCACCAGAGGTGACATTGACGATATGGACGATGAAGAGAGTTATTATAAGTAAGTTCTATTACAAAGTTTAAGCTAAAAAATAACACAGTGGTATAGTACTTTATCTAAAATATACAATTATTATAAATAAGTCCTTTATTAGCTCGTCTGTCAAGCTCCCAAAATGGGCGCCTTACTCTAAAATTATTCAAAAGTAGCTATTTCTACTTTGACCACTGATTTATTATTTTGTTTCAAATATAAAAATATGTGTATTTGCGCCACTATAGCACAATAGACATAACTACCAGTAGTTCGACTGCAAAGAAACGGACAGGTTTCAATATCTGTCAAATTCGTCGGGTTTCACTAGGATTATGAACGGAATGTGCCTCGCGCTGGCTGATATACTTAATTTATTTTTAAATATTTAAAATGAAGATTTCAATATTGGATTCTGACAATATGACCAAAGAGGAACACATCCAGCGAATATGTCATAGTTTTAAATTCGTAGGTAACAATTTAACAACCCTGGCGACGATTTTCGTCATAATACGTCAAATTTAAAAATTTCAACATCAGTTCTAAGCATAAACCTATAATGCTAAAGACCAACAAAGAGTGCGAGAGAGAAGAAAATCCTTTATGGAATTATAACAAGATGAAAAGAGAGAGGCAGTCTAATGAAAATTGTTACAACTTTTATTTGACAGGTCGTCAAAAGTCGTCAATCGTTTTTATGCCCTTTCGGTATTTCCAATATATTGTTTAAGTTGTTTGTTATTTTTAATAAATATTATTATATTTAAAACTGGTGACTTGTGCTGTAAGTGATTGTAGTGTAAATCATAAGAATAATCCTGAAAAATATACATTTCACAGGTAATTAATCTTCATGTCCTAATTGCAACGATGTGTTTATTTTTGCTATATTCTGTCTTTAGTTATCTATTTCAAATAAAATATTGTGAATCCTCCCTTTTACTTTCATATTTTGCGTAACTAAAGGTACTATTGTTCTTATATTCAGTGTTGCCAGAGCTGTATGTTCGAAAGTTACTTATTGTCATGCGAAAAGTAACATTTTGAGGGGAAAAGTAACATTTCGTATTACTTATATAATATTTTAAATGCGGGGGGGGGGGGGGGGGGGGGGGGGGGGTATCCAGAATGCACGAAAACATACTATACATATAGAGATGAAGTGATTTTTTGGATTCCGTATAATTATTTTATTATTAAAATTATTTATATACCTATTAAAATGAAAATATAATAACATAAGCTCTTATACAAAAAAACACAATTTTTGGCCTATTTTTGCTCTATCACGGTACGGAACCCTTTATGAGCGAGTCAGACTCGTGGCCCCGCCCACGAGTCTGACAAAGACTCTGCTTTTAAAGACGCTGCTGATAAAGGAGAACTGTCAAAAATTTGTTTTTGTATGATGGCAGCGTTAGTTGCTTTTTTCGCTCCTTCAAAGCATTGTCAGCTGTAACGACAAAACTCAATAAAACTAAGTGTGTTTCGTTTTCGCATTTTTGGTTTCAAACATCTTTTTTTTTCGATTACCAAAAGTAACATCTGTAGTCATGGCACATGAATGTAACATGCAAGGGTCAAAAGTAACGTAAAATGTTACAAAAGTAACATTCTGGCAACACTGCTTATATTACACAAATTTTGAATAAAAATATTTCATCAATTTTTTTTTACATATACGCTAGTGCTTGAATCAAATTTATCGATATGCTTTTGGGGATCATTGAAATGATAGGCAGATATTTCTATAAATGAAACTACCAGATCTTCAAATCTCACTGAAATATAATATTTAAAAAATGCGTGTTCACAAAATCAACATCTAGCTTGTCGCTAGCCATAATAATTTTTAACAATTTGTCAACCAACTGTCTTCCGTACATTTTTTTCCTCTCCAGCCTTAAAATATAATATAAGCAATAGTGTCATAGACTACAAACTAATATTATCAGATTTAAATAACGATCATTAATATTAATTAAAATTAAGCTCGCAGGTGCGACAGAGACGCCACACCACCCCCCCACGGAGAAAGCAAACCCCGGGGGCAAACTAATCAAACAATCTGAATCGCACTCGTCTGCCAGACCTTGTTGTGTAAGGTTCTTTGGACAGATCAGTAGAAGGTGAAGGCTGAGGAGATGAAGTAACTGTGGACGAAGGAATGACAGGGCCAGGAAAAGGTAGATTTGGAGCTACAGAGGAGGGATCATCATCCTGAACTATGTACGCTGGTTTTATTCGGTCGACACTAACAGTGACTGACTTTCCCTTGATAGAGACCGTAAGGGTCTTACCGTCGGTAGACCTATCCAGAATTTTAAATGGTCCGCTATACGGTGGCTGAAGGGGTCGACGAACAGCATCATCGCGTAAGTAGATGTGCGAGGCTGAAGCTAGATCCTTGAAAATAAAATTGGATTTATTCCCATGACGAGAAGCAGGTGTCGGTCGAATTGAAGACATATGCTGGCAAAGGCGCGTCACGAAATCAGCAGGATCTCTAGAGGCAACAGGATGAAGAGGGGGAACTACTAATTCGCCCGGAAGACGCAGAGTTTCGCCATAAAGCATCTCCGCAGCAGATGATCCAATGTCCTCCTTAAAAGCAGAACGGATGCCCAACAGTGCCAGGGGCAGGGCAGTAACCCAGTCCCCTCCGTGACACATGATGGAAGCCTTTAACTGTCGATGAAATCTCTCGATCATTCCATTCGCTTGTGGATGATAAGCGGTGGTTCTGATGCGCTTAGTGGCAAAACTCTGCATCAACCTACGAAACAAGTCCGACTCAAATTGAGTACCTTGGTCAGTCGTAATGGTCGATGGTACACCAAAGCGCGAGACCCACTCACGAACAAAAGTTTCCGCTACTTCCTCAGCTGTTATACCTTGCATTGGCCAGACTTCGGGCCATCTAGATACCCGATCAATGGCAGTTAGGCAATAACGAAAGCCTTTGCAAGGAGGAAGTGGACCGACAATGTCGATATTCACATGCATAAATCGACCAGTCGGAGTGTCGAATTGACCAAGTGGAGACGAATTGTGTCTCGACACTTTACTGCGTTGACACGCATCGCATGTACGAGCCCACTGCCGGCAATCTTTGTTAAGAGACGGCCAGACATAGCGATCAGCTATGAGGCGAGCCGAACACTTTATGCCAGGGTGGCTCAAATTGTGCATTTTATTAAATACTAGGCGACGTAGATCCAAGGGAATATAAGGACGAGGCTTGCCAGTCGAGAAATCACAGAATAAAGAGAAATCAGTACCTGGTACGCTTACTTTTGTAAGCTTTAAACTGGAATTTTTCAGAAGTTGGGACAACTCTTTGTCTGTCTCCTGTGACTTGGCAAGTGCCTCATATTCCTGTTCCAGGGATATTGCGTCGATACGTGACATAGCGTCTGCAACGATGTTGTCCTCCCCATGAATGTATCTAATATCAGTCGTGAATTGACTGATAAATGACAGCTGGTTCAACTGTGGTGGAGGGAGCTTTTCGCGACGTTGTACGAAAGCGTACAGCAATGGCTTGTGGTCCGTGAAAACAGTCACGTGTTGAACCTCAACGATGTGCCGAAAGTGCTGTACACTTTCGTACACAGCCAAAAGTTCGCGATAGTACGCTGGCCACTCACACTGACGAGGGGTCAGTTTTTTACTAAAAAATGCCAGCGGTAACCATTGCCCATCGATATGTTGCTGTAAGCAAGCGCCGATATGCACACTGGACGCGTCGGTAAATAAACCGAGAGGTGCATTGGCGACGGGATGATGGAGCATTGTTGCAGCCGAGAGGGTCTTCTTACACTCCTCGAAATTTTTAAGAAGTTCTGGTGACCAAGGAAATGGCTTCGAGCCTTTACTTTTGGTAGCAACCAGGGCGTTAATGAGAGGCGCCTGAAACTTAGCAGCTTGGGGAATAAAACGCCTATAAAAGTTAATCATGCCTAGGAAACGACGCATCCCCTGGATATTCTCAGGGGGCTTAAAATCCAAAAGTGCTTGGACACGTTCCTGTGGAGGACGAGTGCCATCAGCACTGATGTGATATCCTAGGAACTTTACCTCGCTGACACCCAGGATGCACTTGGAGGGGTTTAACACGACACCATACTCCTGGAGACGCAAAAATAGAGTGCGCAAGTGCTCTTTGTGAGTACCCTCGTCTGGTGAAAAGATCAGAATGTCATCCACATAAGGGAAGCAGAAATCAAGACCCAGAGTGACCTCATCGATAAAACGCTGGAAAGTTTGACCAGCGTTGCGCAAACCGAAGGTCATAAAAGGAAATTCGAAGAGGCCAAACGGAGTCGTGATGGCTGTCTTCGAAATATGGTCCTTGAAGACCGGGATCTGATGGTATGCTTTCACCAGGTCGAGGGTACTGAACACCTTGGCTCCAGCGAGGTTGTGAGTAAAGTCATTAATGTGCCTCACGGGATACTTATCGGGAATGGTCCTAGCGTTCAGGGCGCGGTAGTCGCCACAAGGACGCCAGGAATTGTCCTTTTTTACGGTCATATGCAAGGGAGACGACCAGGCGCTCTTAGAAGGTCTGGCAATGCCACTACGTACCATGTCCTCGAATTCTTTTTTAGCAGAAATCAATTTCTGAGGCGCTAACCGACGAGGGCGGCAAGAAACTGGGGGACCATCAGTAGTCTGTATGTGATGCACAGTATTGTGCTTAATGACTCTGGGCAAACCAGGCGGTCGGGTGATATCCGGAAATTCGGCGAGTACAGACACAAAGTTGGAAGTACCGGCGACGATGGCTTTGACGCTGGGCTGCTCGACGGATGCGCAGGATGCAGGGCAAGATAAGCCGGTGATACCATCTATCAATGTCTTACTGCGACAATCAGGTAACAGGCGGTAATGTGCTAGAAAATCCGCACCTATTATCGCCCGCTGTACGTCAGCAACGACAAATAGCCACTCAAAGTCCCGACGTAAACCTAAATTAAGCCGGAGGTTGACTGTACCAAAAGTTTTGACATTACTTCCGTTTGCAGCTGTTAACACGTAGTCAGGCGATTCTGCCCGTCTAGGAAGCCAGCTATGGGGGAAGCAGCATAAATCCGATCCGGTGTCAATTAAAAATTGGCGTTTAGTTACCTGGTCAGTAACAAAGAGACGGCGGCTAACTGATGAACAATCAGTCTCCGCCACTACTGATTGCCTCTGGAGTTTTCCGGGGGCTCGGTCCAGGTGCACGGCTTTATGCATTTGGCACCTTTAACCCCGAAATGCCGGTGGTACCAGCAAAGTGTACTTGGAGCTGGTGAGTTCGCACGAGAGTTCCTAGACCTTGACCTGTTCCGGTTGCGGACACGGGGTCGGTCACGTAAGGAGAGAGCATTGATCCGTTTGCTAAGTTTCTCGATTTTACCCATCAAACTGACCAAAAGATCCTGGGAAGGAGGAAAGGAGGGTAAAACGCTGGCTGACGGCGCAGCTGTAAAGAACACTGCCGAAGGTACTAGATTAGCTAACTGTTGTGACAAATCCGGCTGAAATGTGTCACCTTCACCCTCACTGTCTGCCATATTGAGAAAAAGGAATAACCAAAACCGCGAGAAAAGAAAAAAAAAAAAAAAATTGTGCACCAAATATGTCCCAAGTTTATGTACAAATGGTAACTTAAAAACTAATATCTTATTTATAAAAATTAAAATTAAGTTTCTCGCACACAAATATTTACAAAGGAAAGGTTATTTCCCAAAAACAGCATTCAAACACACAAAGAAATGCTAAAATGAAAAGAAATGTTAAACTAAAGGCAATAATGTTGTAAAAATAAAAGTTAGTTTGTTAAAATTAACATTCAGACTTTACAGGCAAAAACACATGAAATTAGTGCAAAAAAAAACCTTAATTGCGTAAAACTAATGTAGTGCCTGGCGTGAATTGACAATATTACTATTAGTTTTTAGCAAAATAGCATAATATATGCATAAAGTTAAGTTTAAACCGGTAAGAAAACAAAATTAGTCTATGTTAATGCAATGTCCCAAAAATGTGATTAATTGCAAACAAAACGTGCCAAACATTTACCAATATACGTTTATACACATTATAACTACGTACTAACTAAATTGTCCTTTGAAAAAAACCTAACTAACTTACTGTTAAAAGTTCGAAGAAAACGACATAAAAACTCTTTTCCCGTTATTACCAAAGTTTGTTTACGTTTTTCTCACTTGACAGATATTGACGTACCACAAACGACAAAAGACCGTTCCGAGCATAGATAATAATACCATATGTTCCGAGGTGTAAAAGTCACAGTCAAAGATTCGGAAACGTATGACAAAATATTATGTCACTAGTAAGTACGGCCAACACTATAAACGAATGAAGTGAAAGCGGAAGTAGACAACTGTAGGGCCACACCACCGAATTAATGGCCAGGGAAAAGTCCCGATTCTCGACAATATAATATGGCGAATGGCTTGATCGAAGCTTCTCAAGGGAGATTTTCTCTTGATGGAGTCTTCTTTCAATGCCGGAAAACGGAATGGTTGAATTACAGCTAGGAGTATGCCGATATAAGTTGATTTCCACCCGAAATCCAGCGAAAATCTAGTCGCGGAACGGCAGCCGGGTCGTTAAAAGGAAAACAGATTTGTACTTGGTAGCGGCGAAGATGACGGCCGAGATAAAAAACCTCAAGGCAGCCAGCGCAGGAACCAGGAACGTGACGGTGGGGACTGTAGTCCTCGTCTCCGACGTCCTATGGCATGCGTCGTACACGGCCGCTGCACACAATGTTCACCCCCGACAATGGAAATCCAACTTGAACGTACGGCGTCACCACTTTGGAGGATCATTGAAATGATAGGCAGATATTTCTATAAATGAAACTACCAGATCTTCAAATCTCACTGAAATATAATATTTAAAAAATGCGTGTTCACAAAATCAACATCTAGCTTGTCGCTAGCCATAATAATTTTTAACAATTTGTCAACCAACTGTCTTCCGTACATTTTTTTCCTCTCCAGCCTTAAAATATAATATAAGCAATAGTGTCATAGACTACAAACTAATATTATCAGATTTAAATAACGATCATTAATATTAATTAAAATTAAGCTCGCAGGTGCGACAGAGACGCCACATGCTTATCGATATTTAATATTTTACAATAACATAAAACTAAAATAAAAATCATTCACTTATCTTTATATTTTTCACCTTTTTAACGTTGTTAGTGGCGGCCGAAAAGGAAGATCTTCCGACCGAGCGAGATAGCATGCTCGGTCAGGCCGAAGCCCACTGACGTCATTTCAGACGTTGTATATATCTTGCTGTTCTCCGAAACTTCGATAGCGCGATGCAGGAATGTTAGGCGAATTGTGGGTACCGCCACATCACTCTCCCCCGAAGACCTGTGGTATTCTTCGATGCGCTTGTGTTGTCAGGTGTGGGCCGAAGCTACGCGTGCAATGACCAGGAGAGGGACCCCGTGCTCTGCTTGTTGACCGGTCGTTGTAGCCTATGGCTGCCCCGTTCAAGCCAGACACGGGTTCGACCAGCGCGGACGCCCAACGCGGCTTATGGTCGAGGCGACCCGGTTATGCTTGATGTCTGCTGACGTGGTGCGGAGGGGCGGGGAGTGTTGATGATGATTGATGTCCAGAAAGATGCGTGTTCTTGTCGGTGGTCACCAATTTAACGTTGTTCGTGGCGGCCGAAAAGGAAGATCTTCCGACCGAGCGAGATAGTATGCTCGGTCAGGCCGAAGCCCACTGACGTCATTTCAGACGTTGTATATATCTTGCTGTTCTCCGAAACTTCGATAGCGCGATGCTGGAATGTTAGGCGAATTGTGGGTACCGCCACACCTTAAACCCGGCCGCACATTATCCGAAATTTCTGATCAGAAAAATTCGGACGCCCCGCCCCGCTCATACATTTTGACACGTGAGAAATTCTGATAGTATGCGGGGTCTACAACAAAATGTATGAACAGCGTGCGTTCCCCGGGCGTCCGAATTTTTCTGATTATCCGAATTACCTTTGAAATGTATATTTTTCAGGATTATTCTTCTGATTTACACTGCAATCACTTACAGCACAAATCACCATTTTTATGATGATGATGATATATAGATGAATGTAATTATCATAGTAACTTATAATTTTGGTTCTTTAAACAACTCTGAAACTCCCAAACATGTATGTATAAGGAATCCGGAGTTCTGTTCAGCACCTTCGGAACCGTGGTATACCATGGGGAAAAACCTTACTTTTTGGTAGCATATAATCAAAATACATCATATAAATCCAAAATAACCATATGTTCCCATTTGAATATCAAGGAGTCACCTCGATTTCTCATGGTTTCCATCATCAGACCACCACTTTTGTGAACATGGTACCTACTCGGAACAATACAATGTACAACAAAAGAAAAATTTTGAAAATCGGTTCACAAACGGCGGAGTAATCGTTGAACATACATAAAAAAAGATATCCACAGCCGAACGTCTATCCTCCTCCTTTTTGGAAGTCGGTTAAAAATATTATGATATTTTATGATATGTATTTAATTGAAGAATAAAATATAATATTATACTATGTGTGTTGTTTACTTCCAATGTACGGGCTGATTTAGATAGATTTTACCTGAGTAATAAATAAGTAACTTTATAATGTGTTATTTACCGCTATAAGAACCTCATGTCATAACATATCCGACGATTGAAAAATCATTCCAAACGAAAATGTGTATCTACTTTTCAATCGTCACCTTTTTTGCCAATAATTAAAATTTATGATACCTAATTTGAAATACAAATTCTGTCAAAGTTGCATATTATTTATTTCTTAAAGAAACTCAGGTAAAATAACTCGAACGGACTATACTATCGATAGCAAAATACTATACTATGGATAGTAAAATATACATCACTAGCACACGCACACATTGACAGATCGAAAATGGTCACGCATTTTCGGGTTGTCAGGTGGTCTATACGACAGTATATATTAAGTCTATGGTTCTAAGTCGGCATACTCTATAATTCTGTCTACTCTGACTATAGTTTGTGCGTTTTAAGATGATATGGGTGACACTTCTCATATTCCTTGCTATGGGTTTTTTTACAAAAAAACAAAAAAATCAAAATGTAATAAATTATATTCCATCTACAAAAACAAATGTTTCCTATAATTGTAATTGAATAAAAATGAAAAGTTGCAAAATGCTAACTTATTAATATAAAATTATAAATTTTAACTGTGAATAATATTGTTACGAAAATATTTGAAAAATGTCAGATGCATGAAATGGAACTTATGCCAATAGAGATTGACACTGTTGAATCGAAATCAAATCGATAAAAAGGGCGGCTATTTTAAATCGCCGGTGCCACTCTGAAACGTCAGTACGAAATCGATAATTTTGATTGCAATTCCTTTACGAAGTGATTCGATATTTTTAAATTATCGATTAATTTTCTTAGGTAACTTCCCTACTATTGTCAATTATAATGTGTCACCCATATCATCTTAAAACGCACAAACTATAATAGCTTATTTATTAAAAATTCTAATTTTATAAAAATTATATGTAGCTTTCATGGTAATATCTTTAGATAATATATTCAGTTTCATGAGAGTAATTGGAAATTGAAAAAAAATCGAAAATTTATGGTCATATCAGCTAAATGCTGCTAGATCATTAACAATTAATAATAAATAAATATTATACAAGAATACATTTGTGATTACAATTTGTGTGAATAATTTTATTTGCATAAAGTTAAGGTCAAAAATGTAATTTAGTAAGTTATGGCCGTAAATGACAAATTGATTTATAGCATAGTCTAAACTCTAAAGCACTAGTTCCCAACCAGTGGTCCATGGACCACTAGTGGTCCGCAGTCAAAATATGGTCTGCAAAATTTGGAGGAATTCCTGATCTAAAGTGTTAATGATTTTAGGTATATGGAAGAAAATCCACTGACTACTGGTGATGATGGATCTGATGTGGAAATTGAATATGACGAAGACGGCAACCCCATTCCACCACCAAAGAAGAAGTTCATAGATCCCTTGCCACCGATAGATCACTCCGAGATAAAGTATGAACCATTTGAGAAGAACTTCTACACTCCACACGAAGAGATTGAGAATTTGGATCAGCAGAAAGTTGAAGAGCTGAAGAAGAATCTTGGTGTTAAGGTACTCAAAATCAAAATATTTATTTCCAAATAGGTTAAAACAAAGTTAACACTTTTAGAACGTCGCGTCTACATGAGGCCTACCACAGGTTCGGGAACTACCCCGCCGAGAAGATCCGGCGTATGAAACTCGCGCGGGTCCACCTCTTACCAAAAAGGCGGAAAATTACAATAATATCGCTAAAGCAATTTACAATAGGTATGTAAAATGTGGTACATTTATACACATAGAAGCTATGGTCAGTCAGCTTATTTTTCCCAAGATGTGCCATCATTGAGAAAATCATTTACCCTATAATAAGCCTTAGCATACAAACATTCTTTAACAACTTTTTTATATTGAATGAAAGATTTTGGACGTACTAATATCTTTATTATTGACTAGACGACACCCGCAACTCTGTTGCGCCAAAATTCGTTTATCGCGTGAGAACCGTAAAATTTTCCACTATAAAAAGTAGCCTATGTGCTTTTCTTGGTTTCCTTTTGGTATAGCTTGTTTAGTATACTCTTAGTATACCAAATTTTAGCTAAAGCGGTTCAGCGGTTTGGGCGTGAAGAGGTAACAGACACACAGGCACACTTCGCATTTATAATATTAGTATGGACTATTCTTTTGCTATAAGACTCACTGCACTTTCTTATTTATTTTTACATGGAAATTTACTAAAATGGATTCAACAAGCAATAAAGATCCTTTATTATCCAGTTTAATGAGCTTTGATCTAAGTGTAAACTGGTTATTGAGTATGAATGTAAAAGCACTTACACATATATTATTGAGGTTTTATTATATTCATTATTTTTAATATTTATTTATTCATTTTATTTATTTATTTCTTCACAAAAGTATACATATTACATGAACAAAACTCGGTGTCACAAAAACCTGAAGGGTTTGTCCGTACACCGGTGCATCCATCTTCAAATGCTCACTGTTATACATAATACTTATCAAACTATATCCGTACATACAATATATAAATAAACAATTAATTATTCATTCAAAACACAGAATGAAACCATTAGTACTGCCAGTTATAGGCGGGCAACGAATGGGCGAGCATCTCACACCGCACGCCTTGCGCGCTGCGTGCGCCTCTCGACCCTTGAGATAACAAGGCGATAACACAACCAGTTCGGTGTTACACCGCACGAGTAATAAGTAATTAAATATTAATTTAAGATTATTATCAAGATAGCAAAAGCACATTTATACTAATTTTTGGTTTAAAATTATTCCAGATCTCGGGTCCTGATCCCCCTAAGCCAGTCAGCAGTTTTGGCCACCTGGGCTTTGATGAGCAGCTGATGAAGGCTATCAGGCGGTCGGAGTACACTCAGCCTACACCGATTCAAGCAGCCGGCATACCTGCAGCTTTGTCTGGACGGGATCTTATTGGTAATTTAAATTAAACTCTTAATTCTTTTTCTAATTTAGACAATCCTTACTATAAAACTATCATCAGATTTGTATGACACAGTCTCAGTCTTGAGTTGTAGAGTATTTGTATGTATTTCTAAAGCATATTTTGTATATATAGAGAATCAAGAGTGTTTTGACATACTTTTGTTTTGGCTGACTCTGCTCTAGCACGTCAAATAGATGGCGCAATGTGTAGCTTAAGCTGATCGCAAATGGGTCGCACCGCGCCGAACGCGCCGCATTTTAAAATTCGTTGTATGAAATGACTTCACGCAATGCGGACACATTCATTCGCACCGTACGCGCCGCATTCGTGACGTCACTTCATACAACGGAATCTGAGATGCGTCGCGTACTGTGCGGACGAATGTGCGATCACCTGTGGTCTTTTGTGGTTGCCGACACGTTGGCGTACAAATAGCCTAAGTTGTATTATAATTTGTCAGGTATCGCGCGAACCGGTTCGGGTAAGACTGCGGCGTTTCTCTGGCCCTTGCTGGTGCACATTATGGACCAGAAGGAGTTGGCACCGGGGGACGGACCTATAGGCCTAATTCTTGCACCTACGAGGGAGTTAGCACAACAGGTATAATTTGTTGATTCTTTTAAATTATTTTTACCCTCAAAGGTATAGCAAAATTTTCTCAAGACACGCAATAGCATAATAGAACAAAAGAGTAAACTTACAAGAAAAAACATAATATTCTAATTCTAACTATTTTTTAATCGTTTTTGTATCTATTTCTAGATATATATGGAAGCAAAAAAGTTCGGCAAAGTATACAACATTCGCTGTGTGTGTTGTTATGGAGGTGGATCAAAATGGGAGCAGAGCAAAGCTTTAGAAGGTAAATCAGTTATTTAAAACAATTCAATAAAATTATCTTATTGTCTAAAGTCTAAACCAGTGGTCCCCAACCTTTTTTTTCATGCGGGCCGCAAACATGTTTTGGTCTTGGTGTCGCGGGCCGCATCAATTTTTTTTAGGGTTAAAAAATAACATTCTTTAAAATTAACGATTTAAAAAGTGGAAAAAATAGGGGGAAAAATATTTGGGGGCTTTTTAGGGGAACTTCAAAAAACACGTCTAATACAGTTTGTGATTTAGAATGTCAAAACTAATCTATAACCAAAGTCTTCTGTAACCAAAACACAAATTAAACTTACACCTATCAATCAATGCTCTATTATAAATACTTTTTGTAATATCCCCATCATTTCTCAACATGAAAAATCCATGCCACCTTTCTTTTAGTGAGGGTATTTTAGGGGATCTAGGGGATTTCTGGGGGGAAATCAAATTAGTTCAGAGGTACGTCGCCGAGACCATCTGGCAACACTGAGTTGATTAATCCGATTCGAATTACGCATTGTGAATCCGGCCCCAAGTTTGATGATTTTGTTATAGATAAATAAATGAGATGTTTTTTTAAACCGATCCACATAGACCCTTTTGACCGTAATACTGGAAGCCTAGGTAGAATATTATTTTAAAAGTATGAGCGGTGACCGCAATTAGAAAGATCTTCCGATCGAGCGAGATAACATGCTCGGTCAGGCCGAAGCCCACTGACATCATTTCAAACGTTGTACATATCTTGCCGTTCTCCGAAACTTCGATAGCGCGATGCAGGGCCCTTACCACGAAACGGTTTTGAGAGTCCTGTCCGCGTCCTGCTCTAACAACGTCATTTCACGTTTGTTAGAGTAGGACGCAACATTCTCGTACGATTGTTTGAGTCTCAAAACTATTTCGTGGTAAGGGCCCTGCATCGCGCTATCGAAGTTTCGGAGACGGTTTCGTAGATTTGTAGTAGGCCTACAGGATTGTGGCGCTAATACGGTACCGCCACATGATACAACCTACAGATTTTTGTAACACTTTATCATGTTTTGATAAGGTATTTTAACCTTTATTGTCATTGCAGGAGGGGCGGAAATAGTGGTGGGTACACCCGGCCGAGTGATAGACATGATCAAGTGTAAGGCGACCAACCTCCAGAGAGTCACATACTTGGTGCTCGACGAAGCTGACAGAATGTTCGACATGGGTTTCGGTACGTGATTTTTACTACTTGTTAGCTTAAAACCATCCAACAATTCTTTAATTTTCCACTGTACACATACAATATTACAAGGATTTTTTGTTTCTTGCCTTATAAGTAAGTTTTACGAACAAAGGTACAGTTAATTGACGATCATGTACAGTATATTGTATGTCGAAAAATCTATAACCTAAAACTAACATTTATGGTTAGTACTCTTCTTTTGTCTATGGGCCGGATTTATATTTTTATGAGTACTTTAATTTTGCTGCCTCTATGTACGAACTATGCCGCCATCCTGGGACGCCATAAAACGCTGGCGCCCATAGGCAATGGCCTATACTGCATAAATCCAGAGCTGCTATGGTCGCACGTAACTCTATTGTCTATAACAGAGCCGCAAGTGCGGTCGATCTGCGCGCACGTCCGGCCGGAGCGGCAGGCGCTGCTGTTCTCTGCGACGTTCCCGCGCCGCGTGGAGCGGTTGGCGCGCGACGCGTTGCACGACCCCGTGCGCGTGACGCACGGCGCTGCGGGCGAGGCGTCGCATCTCGTCACGCAGTATGTTAGGTGAGTATCAGTGCCGTTTTCGGTGCTCAGGATGCTGGTGTTGCTGAAAAAAATGGCGCCCCTTTTGTTTTTATCCGGCGCGGGCGGTCGCTTAGCGTCATAATCTGAAAAAATCTTATTCTTAGGGCCTGTTTCACCACTTCTTAATATGTGCCGGATAGGCTATCCACCACTTAACTTGATAGATAAAGTTGTGGATAGCCATATAGGCACTTTATCAGGAAGTGATGAAACAGGCCCTTATTGATGTAAAGGTCCGTAGCAGTAATGTTATTGAAACCATCTTTTAAACCCATCAAGATCACCATCAAGACTAGTGTCCATTAATTTATATTCGTATTTTTTTATATTTTGACGTGTTACTAAGTGAATTATGACTTTTTTTCAGGATATTCAACAAGCCAGAAGAAAAATGGTCGTGGTTGTTAAAAAATTTAGTGGAATTCTTATCAGCTGGAAGCGTTCTTATATTCGTCACTAAAAAGGTAATAATATTATAAATAACTATTATATATAAAAGAAGTCGTCATACTGTGATTGTGACGTAATAGAATGCCACATTGCAGCTAGACGCGGAGCAGACAGCGGCCAACCTGGGAGTGCAGCAATACGACGCGCTCTTACTGCACGGTGACATGGAGCAGGCGGACCGGAACAAAGTCATCACGGCGTTCAAGCGACAGGAGTCCAACATATTGGTGGCTACGGACGTCGCGGCACGTGGTTTAGGTGAGATACTCAGATCGATTTAGGTCACTGAGGAATTGTCAATTGTTATAAAACATTATTAAATTCTATAAAATGGAATTTATAAAATTATCCCTCAGATATCCCCCACATCCGCACCGTGATAAACTACAGCGTGGCGCGCGATGCGGACACGCACACGCACCGCGTGGGACGCACGGGGCGAGCTGGCGTGCGCGGCGCCGCCCACACGCTGCTGTTGCGACACGCCGACCGCGAGTTCGCCGGACACCTCGTGCGGAACCTCGAGGGCGCCATGCAGGTACACACACACACATATCACACGCACACGCACCGCGTCGGACTCACCGGGAGCGCACGTACACGTGCACGTACACGCACACGCGCACGTACACACATATACCTATATATACATTATACACACGCGCGTCACTTAAACATACGCTTACATAATATAACATTTTAATTATTAATATTACTTACGTTTAAAAAAATGGCGATAACTTAATATCCGGTACACGGAAGCATACTGGAAGGATGAAAGAGGAACCATTAGTTTCTCTTTCATCATTAGATCTCCATTTCAACAAATTGACTTAGGGCCTGTTTCACCACATACTTACACATGTAGAGTATGGAGTATCTGTCAGATAAGTTGTGGATAGCCTATCCGGCACTTATTAGTAAGTGGCGAAAAAGCCGTTAATCCACCAATCATGTGGTGTATGTCTAAAAACTGTAAACTGTTTTGTATACAGGACGTGCCGGAGGAGCTGATGCAGCTGGCGATGCAGTCGTCGTGGTTCCGCAAGTCGCGCTTCAAGAAGGGGAAGGGCAAGAACCTCAACATCGGCGGCTGCGGACTCGGGTGAATACTTTGCTTATTACTTAATTTTTTAATATTGTTTCTTTTGATTAAGTAGACAAGGTGTAACTTCCCACTTTCACAGTGAACTCTCTACAAGGAACACATTCATACCCTAAAGTATTATCACTTAGTTTTGTTACACCTTGTACAGTGTGTAACAAAAATAAGCAAACATTTTTTTCACTTTTGTATGGGGAAACTCGTGACGCTCGGGCCCTTGCCCATACAAAAGTGAAAGAAATTTTTGGTCTTTCAGCGCTGCCACTTTCACAGTAAACTCTCTACGAGGAACACGTACACACCCTAAAGTATTATCACTTAGTTTTTTTACACACTGTATATGAATGAAAACGGTTTAGTAACACCTGTGTGTAATCTTAACAGGTGTAATTAAAATTACGACACACGGAATGTCATACAAATTTTGAAGTTTTATATTATGAAATGCCTCAATTGCCCTTAGTTAGCTTTTGCACTTTAGCACACAATTACTTATCGCACGCGTCAGCATTCTCACACATTAGCTTTGTCCACACTGTGCCTTTTTCTGTTCGTCAAGGGCATGCGTTATAGCGCAGTCAACAGCGATCGTGAGGCATGCCCGCGACGCACGCCCTCTGACCGTATCCAAAACTTCAAAAATGACAATATTGGCGTTGCGTTCCTTGATGCATTCAATTATTGAATGCCCCAATATGAAAGTTGATGACAAAAATGAAAGTGCACAGTGTGGACATAGCTATTATTTGTATTCATGGATTCAACTACTGTTATCTCGCCGCTAAACCGCTTGTTCGGGAGGGAGCGTATAAATCCAGCCTAACCAGGCTTCCATAATTTACTGCAGGTACAAAGAGCGTCCCGGCCTGCCCGCGCCGACGGAGGAGGCGGTTACCGCGGCGGGGGCGGCGGCGGGGGCGGCGCCGGGGGGCGGGCCCGCCACGGACCGCCTCGCCTCGCTGCGGCAGGCCTTTCGAGTGCAGTATAATCAGGTATTGACATTTCTCTTCATCTATTAGTGGCGAAACAAGGGCGATTACCGAACTGGCTTATTATTGAGTGTATTCGCACGGTGCGGTCGCGGAATATAAAATATCCCAACACTTTTTAGCTTAAAGTAAAGCAGGTACAGTCAAACTATGTTTCTTTTACCATCATTTTAAAGTCCTAATTTGAATAATGTTACTTCGTCGTTACCGTTGTTTATTGAGCTATGAGGACATCTTTTCTCGGGACTTGAAGCCCGAAAATTTCATCAAAATCAGCTTAGCAGTAACAAGAAGAGGTAACAGTAGACAGGTTCAAAACATAATTGAAAATATTTATTACGATACGCGATACATTTTCGCGTTATATTATTTGTATGGAATATGGATGTATATTTTCGAGAAGTTGATTCACAGGCAGATCGCTTTATGTCCTAGATGGGCGTCCACAAATTACGTGAGGTGTTTTTTTTTAGATTTTCTGACCTGGTGAGATTTCGTGAGATTTTATTCAACCCTCTCCTTCACCCCCCAATCTCACGTGAGATATTTCAAAATGTGGGTTTCTTACGTAAACGCGTTGGATTGTTTGACAGTCAGTAGATGTATAACTAACGTCACTATTAATTTTTTTGGCAGAGCAGGATATCGGCGGAATTATACATAGAATAAAAAAAAGTAAGCCAAAAGTGAGTAGGACTCGCGCACGAACGGCACGAAGAAGCAACCCTTAATTATCAGGGCGAACGAAGCAAGCCCTAGCATATTCCACAACCTGAACATTTTGTGGTAATTCTTTTTGCAACAATGAGAAAAAAATACGTGAGATTTGCCGAGACCCCCCCCCCTCTCCCCAACGTAAGATTAGATGAGATTTTACTCGATCCCCCCCTCCCCCCCCCCCCCCCCCCCCCTAAAGACCTAGCCGACTGGTCACGATTCATATTGAATTGACATAATCCGAATCCATCAATCAATTTATCATTCGCTAGCTGCGTTTGCTGAGCTGGGGCCAATTTTTGGCATCACACAGCATTATAACTTATTTAATGAAACTATATCATAATAACTGTACCACTGAATACTGTTTAATTATTATGATGTTTCGTGTGATGCTGGAAATAAAAGTATTCTTATTCTTAATAATTCAATAAAATATGTGTGTTCCAGTTCACGGCGTCGACGGACCACTCGTGGGAGCAGACGCGGCCGGTGCTGCAGCCCGGCGTCAACGCGCCCGCCGCCGACCCCGCCCCCGAACACGCCCCCGCCGCGGACAAGCCCGAGCGCACGCGCAAGAGCGGCAAGAAGAGCCGATGGGAGTAACAAGATAACTAGGGAGTTGGGTGGGCGCTGCACCCCAAATTCACAAAAGAACTAACAAGTAGGCCGACTTTAAACAAACTGAAGGATGACTCATGACGGGTACCGCTGTAATGCTGCGGCCGCAAATACGTAGCGCTTCGTGCTTGAGACGATACCATTGGACGATCTGCGTGTATCGTGCTTGTCTTCGTGCTTGAGACGATACCATCGAAGCTTCGTGATGATAGACGCATGTGCGGCCGCGGCATAAGTATGCTACGAACGGCTGAGCAACACAGTGTCACGGCGCGCGCTGGCCGATATGACATACTACGTTGAACGAGAACTTTTCTAAGTCGGCCTACTGGGTCGTTCTATCTATTGTGCTGACATGGAGGCCAAGGCTTTTCTTATACGAAAAAAACAGTTACAGATTGGCAAAGCTGTTTTGTCAGTCTATATTTTTGAATTTCAACTGCGTCTACAAGGTCTACTACTCGTAGCGAATTAAGTTATTTTAGGCGACGCAATACATTAAGTGTCTAAATACACTAGGCTGAATTACGCCGGTGTTAATTCCGCCGCGTTTACGCCGCATTTCAAATGCATACAAAATACGGGACGAACGCGAGGGGTGACACACTATTACGTCGCGTTCCGTTCGTATTTTGTATGCGTTTGACATTTGCGGTGGAAATTACGCCGGCGTAATTCAGCCTAGTGTGTTTAGACCCTAAGATCTCTCGGCGAAACCGAAGAGTGAAATTGCGTCATACAATATCCGCCAATAACGCGTCATCGTTTCATCGCGATCCACCAATAGCGACCCCCGTCTTATCATATTTCTACCAATAGCGAGTCCCCGCTCACTGCCCGCCTTACCAAAGTGACCTGTCATTGAACACTGCGCCTTCCTCTTCCTTTATGACGAGTAATCTTAAAGTTTCTCGCGGCCAATACAACCTGGATACTTGTATTTTCGGTATTTATTAGTGGTTTAAACTTACAAGATAACTGTAAGTCGAGTTTTTCGCCTCGATGTGAACTGTCCCGAAGCGATCGCTGGTGCCTACAAATAGCCTTCTACAAATTATTTTTTAAACTGAAAACATTTGTAAGATTAAGATCATTTGAGCTCGTCAAGTGTTTTTTCTTTATTTAAGACTGGCAAACAAAAAGGCATGCACATGAAATGTGTGGACAGACACAGTAGTAAATAAGTAATTTTTAATAGGTACAATACATTTATACTTGCTCATAAAGCGTATAAAAAATCGCACACACTTATACAAATGTACAAAATGTACGATAGCCCCTCAGATATAGTCCGGTCATTGAACAAAGAGAAAATTTCATTGAGGTCTACTTGTCTCTTTTACCATTGCGAAGATATTATTAATTAATATCTTCGTCCTGTTTGCACGGGTCGTAAAAACCGAGATAGCAATATTTTCCTAAGTGAAAGAGACATGTAGCGATTGGTCTATCTTTTTCTCTTTTCAATACCCGGACCAGATTTAGTTTGTTGATAAAATTATAATGTAAAGAATTATACTAGCGGAATTGTGTACCAAAATAATATTACTCTGGTAGTAAAGAAGAAGATATTTTTAGTATTATTAAATATTGTTCTATGTAATGAAATATAAAAATGCATCGCCAAATTATTATTGAAAATAAAAACAGAAACTAAACATGTTACAGGAAAATGCCAAGGAATAAAAATACATATGTGAATTGCAAGATTTTTCATAATTTCGTATAGATCAAAATTATTTATATTGCCGTTTTAAATTCATAACACGTTTTTTTGGAATCAATGTTACGGTTTTTCTTGTAAATTATGACTTAATAGAAAATGGCATTTAACAAAAAAAAAGGTATTGAAGGTTTTTTGGTCCTTTTATTTTTAAATTCGAACAATGTTTTTTTAAATATTTCTTAGGCCGCAGCCCGCAACGCGACGAGGCGCGGCGAAGCGCGGCTCGGCATAAATTTGTATGGATTTGACAGATTTCAACTGCGTGAGAGTTGAGACGTCTTGCGAATTTGTCAAATCCATATTTTAGAAATGCATTTACGCGTCGTGTTGCGGTCTGAATCTTCTCTTAGTAACTGAATGCAGTCAACAGTTTTAATCAGATAAGTTTAATGTGTTTTCTGTACATAATGTTAATAAATAATTACGCAAGTATACGATGATTTTTATTAACATAAGTAAGAGAGTCTTTCGAGTTGATTCCAGTTGTCCTTGAGTTAGTAATTATTTCGAGTTTATTCCATTGTGTGCGCAGTCGGCAGTACACAAGAGTGCTCTCTAATCCTTTACTCTCATAACCTCCACTGGGTTACAACTTATGAGAGTAACGAAGGACGGACGACCGACACGACTGGCGAGAGATCAGGCACAGGACCGACTTTTTACATGCCCATCCGACGCCTGGGTCATCTTACTTGTTAGTTGTTAGGGTCAATTTATATTAGCGCAGAGTCGAAGCGAAGCGAAGCGAATTTCCAAAAACCGAACACAGAAAATTCAACCTTAACTCTAGAGCGTAACGCATACATTACTTCAGCGAGGCCAATCAGCGTTGGTCGGGCGCACCCCGGCGGTTAATGCTTTGGAGTTAAGGTTGAATTTGTTATGTTCAGTTTTAATAATTAGCTTCGATGCGCTTCGACTCTGCGCTAATATAAATTGACCCTTAGACAATCAGGTGATAAGCCTACATTGTCATAACCAAACTTGAATATAACATGTTTTCAACGCGGGAATCGAACCCACGACCTCCGATAGCCACGCTCTAAACCACTGGACCACGGAGGCGTTTTTTATGGTTGAGACGTTAATCGTGGTCAATATGCGGTATACCCACGGTATACCACTTGTTTTATAATCAAATCTTAGAAAGGTCCATCATGAGCCAACGTAAAGAAACAGATTCTTTTAATAAGGGGGCGACTGAAGCCAAATCAATTTAATCAATTTTCGCGAATCATAATCTGTCTACGTCTAATAAAGCCCTCGCCCTCTTAATAATAACAAAATATTATAGGTAAGCTATCTCTATCAATGTCGGACATTAAACAACCAAAGTTTCGTATACAAATAGTTTGTTATCAATAGGAAACGAGTTTTGCTAATCTACCACCGTGTGATTCACACTATAAAGTGGGTAATTATCCGCCGGGGTAAGTTTTAATATATTCCGCAAACTGCCGCTCCTCACGAAGTCACTATCACGCTATCATTACGCGCACATTAGTCGAGCCGCATTTTCCGCACATTTTCAATCGACAATAATTACAGTACACATTTACCATGTGGAAGATCCAGTGGTTCATAAAATGTCTGTAATACTTTAATATTTTGCTATTGGTGCATACTTTGAAAGGAAAGAGTGCTTTTGTGTACCGCGCACTTAATTATTTTTGCGTAGCCCACGGTTTCAATAAGGACCTGCAGATTACACCTACCGAGTAGAGTGGCCATGGGCGTACCCAGGCGTTCTGGGTCCGGGGGGGGGGGGGGGGGGGGGGGGGCAAATTACCCAGGTTCTTGGGGGGGGGGGGCAAATTACGCAGGTTCTGGGCCGGGGGGGGGGGCAAATCAGATTTTTTTTATAAGCTAGGTGTTTATGAAGAATAAAAAAAAAAAATATTTAGTTGTAAAAATATTGTATTGCAAACAAATGGCAAAAAATCGTTTTATTATTTTTAATTACAGTATTATAAGGACAGGTAGAGTTTAAAATTTTGAATATTGTTTTATCGGTTGACGGGTCTTAGCGGGCCCGGTCTAGGGCCTAGACGAACAAATTTTATTGCGCAATATCACGTATTGCGTAATATTATTGAATATTGATAGTCTAGGGTTGATATTGAACATTGCGCGCCTTCAATGGAATTTTCAAATAATCTGTACAATAAAAATGCCAATCCGCGTGCTCCGCGTGGCAATTATGAGCAAATGTCTTTCATGAAACGCACCAGAAAAAGATGGCCCCTAGTTGCCGGTAGCGGTGCTATTTCTGACCACGGTAGCGGCCATAGTAGCGGCCATAGTAACGGCGAGGGGTGCTAAGAATCTCCGGGCTACGGATCGCTACCACCAACTAGACCTGGCGACGTACAACGGACAAACGCTTAGACTCGAAAAATGTTTCTGGCGAGCTTCCTGGTGTCAGTATAGGCGAAATCTAATTTGCTTTGAAACAACTTAAAGGAGGAAAGGCCCCGGGGAGGGACGGAATTATGATCGAACTTCTCAGGGCGGGAGGTGAACCCGTTTTGAGAGAGCTTCGTAAAGTCTTTAATTTTGTCCTTCGACGGGGAGTTTCCCCCGACGAGTGGCGTGGTTCTCTTTTTTAAGAAAGGCGATTACACCCTTCTTAAAAATTATAGGCCTATCTCGCTTTTGAGTCAAAAGCGAGATGGGCTCAAAAGTTTTGAGCCACATAATATATAAGTTGTTTTCAAGGATCATGACGAATCGCCTATCTAATAAACTTGACGAATGCCAGCCACCGGAGCAGGCTGGGTTTCGCAGAGGCTTTAGCACTATAGACCACATTCACACCTTAAGGCAAGTTGTACAAAAGTCACACGAGTACAGACAGCCACTGTGCCTTGCCTTTGTGGACTATGAGAAAGCTTTTGCCTCTGTTGATACCCTGTTCTGGAAGCCCTGCAACGATGTCAAATCGGTTGGCGTTACGTCGAAGTTTTGAGAGGTCTATATAATGCCGCGTCTATGTCCGTCCGAGTACAGGGCGTCACAGCAAGGCCACTGCTATTTGCATCGAGGAGTGGGACAGGGGGATATTATTTCCCCGAAACTGTTCACAAATGCGTTAGAGGACGCCTTCAAGACCCTAAACTGGAAAGGACGTGGCTTAAACGTTAACGGCAAGTAATTCTCACACCTTCGTTTTGCTTACGATATCGTCATATCGGCAGACTCGTTGGAGGTCTTGCAATAAATATAGAACGACCTAAATTAATCTTCACGGCGTATCGGTCTCGGGATGAACTCCCGAGACATGTTGTAGTAATTAACGGAGTTTCTTGGGCGGATAAGCTTCGAAATGAAACAATTCGTCAAAGAACTAAAGTCACCGATATAATGCAGAGAATCAGTACGCTGAAGTGGAACTGAGCTGGTCACGTAGCTCGAAGAACAGATGATCGCTGGAGTAAACTTACTCTGGAATGGAGACCAAGGCTGGGTAAACGGGGTGTAGGTCGACCTTCAACTAGGTGGGACGACGAGCGGGCCCATGTTGGATGCGAGTAGCAGGAGACCGGTCATCTTGGCGTTCATTGAGAGAGGCCTATGTCCAGCAGTGAATGAATATAGGCTGATTTGATTGCACAATACAATTGATCGTCTAGGGGCCGGCTTACAAAGTATTTCTAAATTCAAACACGTCGTAAACGGAAGTAGGGCAGCCCTAATAACTTTTTAATTTGATCGTAGCGAGTAAGAGATTAGCTGTGTGCTGATAAGACAACAGTTTAGGGCAGAACTTCAAAAATATTTCCTTTTATGAGTCATTTACTTTCAATATCTTCGAGAAGGTAGATATCGTGTTGTTTTAGTGTTTGGTTGCGAAAAAATAAGTATATATACTTACTCACGTTTTTAAAGTGGGAAGTTTCCGTAAACTAGACTACTAGGAGTTAGAGATTGAGAAAAATAGAGTTACCCTAGGTATAATATACCGTTATGGCCTAAGGGTTTTTTTTATGAAATAAGGGGGCAAACGAGCAAACGGGTCACCTGATGGAAAGCAACTTCCGCCCATGGACACTCGCAGCATCAGAAGAGCTGCAGGTGCGTTGCCGGCCTTTTAAGAGGGAATAGGGTAATAGGGGAGGGTAGGGATTGGAAGGGAAGGGAATAGGGGAGGGAAGGGAAGGGAATAGGGTAGGGGATTGGGCCTCTGGTAAACTCACTCACTCGGCGAAACACAGCGCAAGCGCTGTTTCACGCCGGTTTTCTGGTTCGGAGAACGTGGTATTTCTCCGGTCGAGCCAGCCCATTCGTGTTGAAGCATGGCTCTCTCACGTCAAATTCCGTACCACGTTAAGATGCGGTTTGCATACTGGAACGTAATATTTATATTTTATAATATCGTGTTCTCACTTCTCAGGCTTCCCATAGGCAGTGGCTTGGCAGCGGCGATCGTTCGCCATGAGGTGAACCGTCTGCTCGTTTCAAGACCCACATCTTTAAAAATATCTGTTTTATTGTTTTACACACTTTGGTATCACAGTAACTTAAGTCTGTAAATACATTAGAAAAACCAAAGGACAAAGAGTCCCTGACATTGTGTAAAACTTTACAAACTGATTTTCTATGATATTTACGTGAATAGGTAATTTTCATTGTTTGAGTTGAGTCAAACTATTAAAACACTTTACAATTTAAAAAATCATACAGATACGTACATAGACTTCGATCACTAATATTACATAGAGGTATTTGTATTACAATTTACAGATGACGCTACCAAAACATAAAACATACCGTTTAAAGTAAAACCAAACAATAGTAACAATAATTACGAATTGATGTTGTTACGATTTCCGTCCGCGCCGCGTCCGCGGGCACTCCACTCGCCGCTTTTGTTCAACGCCACGCGATTCCAGTGCCGAAATAAAAAAATGTGAAAAAAATATTCGTTCGTTCGCAATTCAAAATCGTAAGTGGCCATTCTCTCGAATATTTTTAAATTTATTTTAAAAGTATTTTTGCTAGTACGTGTTGTGGTAAGTGCCTAAATTATTTTATTTTAAATTAAAAAATATAGTTATACTATACTATACCTACCAACAAATAAAACCGATTCATTAGTGCTTAATTCAAACTAAGTAAGTACTTACAAGTTACGTTTAATATCTTCCATTATTCTCTATTAAGTTAAAAACAAGGTCACTTTTTGCACTTCTCTTAAATTCGTAAAATTCGAATTTTATTTTTATCGTGTTATTGCAAACGTATTTACAAGACACTATTTACTTTAACTAGTAGTTCAGCGACAGTATATTTTATCCGACGACCTCTGCTCAGTTGGTGGGCTGTTGGCAGCTCAAACCGAGGGTCGCGAGTTCGAATCCCGCCGACGGAACAAAAAGTTTTCAGTTCCTGGGTCATGGATGTGAATTAAATATGTGTATTATAAAATATAGCCGCGCGGGACATCTAGTTAAATATATTTCCGTTGTCCGGTACCCGTACCACAAGTCCGTCAGGTACTTAGCACGGGGCCAGACTGACGTGGTGTGAAGCGTCCATAGATATTATTATTATTATTTATAGCTGTTTTTAAATTCTGTGTATCTAAAAGTAGCGCTTTGCGGCATTCAATTTGTACAGTATTTTTTTACAGATCTAGGAACACTATTGCACTAGTAGCATATTAAACGTGTAACTAGTGTCTAGTCGCTAGTAATTATACGAGTTAGCCTTAGGAGTTAGGAGCGACCATGGCCTGAGGGAAAATCGCTACTAGTTTTTGACACGCACATGCGGCTAGGTGGAAATTATTCTAAGTGTCTAAACACACCATGCCGAAGTTCCGCGGCGGAAATTCCGCATGATTAGTGATTAGATCGTGTTATATTGAATGCGTTTGACATTGCTGGTCAAACGCATACAATATAACGCGACGGAATTTCGGCATGGTGTGTCATCGGTAATTTAAAATACATTACAGGCGGAATCAAGCCGAACTTTCGCCGCGGAAATTCGGCTAATGTTTTGACACTTAAGTACTCCATAGGGCAGGTGTTCGTTCGGGCATTTCTCATAGAGACATAGAAGTCAAAAGTAACTTTTTCAGCGCTGTAAGTTGTAACGTTCACAGTGAACTCTATACGAGGGACACATAGTTTTGTGTTACCAAATAGAGCAATTTGAATAATAATTATTAATTATAGTAAAACATAATTATTAATAATTACTAAAAATTTTATCTCAAAAGCCGGCCGGCAATGCACATGTAGCTCTTCTAATGTTGTGAGTGTCGATGGGCGACGGTAGTTCCTTTCCATTAGGTTTCCGTTTGCTCGTTTGCCCCTTTATTTGGTTTAAAAAAAATAATACCATTATAACTTATAAGGCATCACCCTGTGTTATATTATTAGTGTTACTTATCCTCATTCATCACATCTAAGACTGCTCGAAGCTATGGTCCAAACCATGTGAAAAGTCAAAAGTTCATTTTACAGATAATTTCTATAAAAGTGGTTTGTATAATAATTATACAAACCACTTTTATAGAAATAAAAAAAAAAAGATAATAAGTACTTAATATAATTATTATATTAAGTACTTATTATCTTTTTTTTTTCAGAAATAAAAATATGAAATACAGAGGCGAAAAAGATTATTTCGTGTCTTAATAATTATTCATCTTATATAACATAGGTACATTATGCATATTAAGTATTATTCATAAATCATAACTCACAAATCACAAGTGGACTTTGACTAACAAAAAAAAATACGAACTAAGAATAGGTATTATAATATATTTATAAACAAAATCTGTGTAAAACTACGAATGAAAAATCTTAAAAAGTGACTTAGGTACCGTGATGCAAATGTAGGCTCACATTTTGTAAAGTTTTAAGGATACCTTCTATATTTTTTACGACAAGACATCGCTTGACGAAAAGTACTTGACGGAGTCACTGAGGAGTTACAACTTACAAGTGCGTTTAATCCGTAAGATCCCCCAAACACTTTTCTAATCTAAATATTATAAGTACTTAAGAATCTTCATCAACATCGCGCGTCTTCAATCTAATAATTGTCTAATAAACTGTTCAAAAAAATTAATGCGTGATATGCAGAATTTCGTAGATAAATAATTGAATTATTCTTCCTATTCCGTTTTCGAGAATTCTTTCCATTCAAAAACTAGAAGTAAAATAGCCAATAGCTAAGTTCCTACGTGCAATAATAATCGAAAAAAAACTGTTTTTTTTTGTAACAGAAACATACACAGATTGCAATTTGCAAGATAATTAAGTATAAGTGCATTACATTACAAGATGTAACAAAACTAAGTGATAATACTGTAGTTGTGTGTATGTGTCCCTTATATAGAGTTCACTGTGAAAGTAGCAGCGCTGAAAGTGTATATTTTTACGATTTGTAATGGACAAGCGCCCCAGACTTATGTATTTGCCTATACAAAAGTAAAAAAAGTTGCTCTTTCAGCGCTGCTACTTTCACAGTGAACTAAGAGAGAAGTCTATATAAGGATCATACACACCCTAAAATATTATCACTTAGTTTTGTTACGCCCTGTAGTTCCAACGTCCAGGGCTATATTTGTCGTACAAATAAGCCTTAATAATAATTAATTAGGAAACGAATCTTGTAAATTCTCCTCGTCCTCCAAAGCATTAGCATATTCCGCGTTAAAAACGCGCGTTTTTGTGTTCCGTTCCGGCCGAGCGCGTCGGCCTCTAACGACATGTCGTTACTGTTATCTATGGCTCGTGATAACTCATCGTGTATACTGTATAGGCTTCTATTGAGCACGTGAGTCCAGTCACAAGGTCCAAGAGTTAGGCTGGGACTATAAGAAATCACATCAGAGACAACATAATTTAAACATAATTTTAACATAATAAATTACGAGGAACGAACTGTCACCTGTGCAGCAGTATTTCCGGACCACTACGACCTGCAAACCTTCAAGAAGAGAGCGTATTCCCTTTTAAAAGGCCGGCAACGCACCTGTGACTCTTCTAATGTTGCTAGTGTCCATGGGCGACGGTAGTTGCTTTCCATCAGGTGACCCGTTTACTCGTGTTTAATAAAAACAATAAAATAAGATCATTAAATACTTACTACGAATTTTCCTTAGCGTTCCAGACTTTGAAAACTTATAACCTTAGTAATATTATATTATGTATAGACTGTACTAGTGTGGCTTATTTCGACAATAGAATATACTGAATTTTATCCAGAATATACACTTTATTAATAATCATGTTTTCGTGTTCTTCAAAATAATTCATTCGAGTTTTCCTTAAGAATGATAATACAGTATGTAAATGAGTAATTTTACTACACTCGCGTAGACACTCGCTAAGAAAATGTTAAGTTATAGAATTTGATGGCTAAATATATCACGTTCCTTGATTACCCATTAATGGAAAAACAAGGCCTTGTAGTAACATCCTGTATTTTGCTTGTTGATAACTATGCTATTTATTTAGTAAATTGTTGTGTTAAGACGGTGACTAACAGTTCGAACATGCCAACTTGTAATCTACTTTAATGATGTTATCGTTAAGAATTTAAACCATTAAATATTTTGGAGTTCAGTTTATAGGATTAGAAATAGAAGACATTATACTTAGATGACTTGTCAACTTTGCCGCGCGGAAATTCGGGAACCATTTTCTGGGGTAAAATTATCATATTATGCCATTTCGCGGGACTCTTAGACTATAAACTGTAAAGTATAATATATATCAAAAACTGCATAAGTGGGAAGAAGCAAAAATACAAAAACACAGACAGATATGCAGATGGACAGACAAATACAATTTCGCATTTATAATGTACATAATTGACAGATAATAATATTATACTTTTTGGGGTCAGCCAGCCAAAGTCTTTTGCGTGACACATCATAGATCATCATAACCTTCTTCTCTTCAATTATTCTCGTGGCTGTATTTACTATTACTATCGACAATAGTTAATGGTGATTATTGTAAGCGGGACAGAAATGTGTTTGCGTCCGGCGGAAGTGTATTATGTGTGTCCGGTCATGCGACACTTCGTCCAATGTTCAAAGCGCCATGGATGACCATTAATACGTTATATAACCGATGGCCATGTTAGGTGCGTTTAGATGATAAATCTAATGAAATGTGAGGTCTGAAGGTGGATAGTTATGTAAAATAAGTAGACAAATAATTTAATACACACGATCTACTACTAACTGTAGAGCGAAGTAGAGAGATAGAGTTTCCATAACAAATCACATTCAATAATCACATTTTATTTGATGACAATAGATGATGCCCGCATCTCCGTTGCGCCAAAATTCGTTTATCACGCGGGTACCGTACATTTTCCGGGATAAAAAGTATCCTATTTCCTTTCCTGGGACTCAAAGTATCTCCTTGCCAAGTTTCAGCAAAATTGCTTCAGTGGTTTGAGCGTGAAGAGGTAACAGACAGACAGACACACTTTCGCATTTATAATATTAGTATAGTATTTAATAGCATGGATTCTGCAAACGTTGCTTCCATGTTTTCAGATGGGATCCGCTGCATCATCAGCGGGGGAGACGCCGGGCGCGGATCTGACGCTGCCGGCTTCCGGCCTTCACTTCTCCGCCGGCCAGCTCCGCTGTCTCAACGACTACGTGGACAAGCTGTATGAGGATGATCAGAAAGGTAATGCCTTTGTTCCAATCACGTGCCTGTGTTCTGTCAATGATAGTTGAACTAGTCCAGAGGAATGTGCATCACGATGGTCTCCTCCACAACAAGATATGCATAGAATGTTCTTATGATTTCAAAATGTCTCTTTACTATACGGCATCACTTGGGATGAAATTTGTCCCACGTGCCAAAGCTTTAACCGGTGACTTTCTCATACCTCTTGTTATTTACCGGTTTTACCTAAATTTTACTATGTCCCTCATGTCAGGTCGCATGAGCATCGAGGCGGAGTACTCCGTGGAGACTCTGGTGCAGCGGCTGGTGGACGGCGCCGGGCAGCGCGACCCGCGGTTCCGCTGTGCGCACATGATCGCGCTGCATCGGGGGAAAAAGGTGGGTCTTTTCACAAGGGCATAATGAGAGAGTCCTCAGTAATTCCTGTACCAGCTCGAAGGTCAGCAAACCACGGACTAAACTCCCACATACCATGTTTTGTAAGGTGACCAAGGTATTCCCTGATGCTATATCGGCTACAAAATATTTGGATCTACAGAATACTAGCTTCCGCCCGCGACTTCGTCCGCGTGGAATAGTTACTTTCAGCTAACGCTTAACTTTAACACGCGACTTCGAGTTTATATAGGTAAGTCAGACTGACTCCTATTATTTTACATCATATATATTGTAGGGTAATATCACTGAATGCCCTAGAATTAGAAAAGTTAATGCAATGTATAATATCTGGGCTTTTAATTCTAGATGCGGTCAAGGTCACTGGAGTACCTGATCACACTGGACGGTCTCCCGGCGCTGGACTCGGGCGGGTGCGCGCTGCAGGACGGGCCGGTGGGCTACGGCAAGATCCGGCTCGAGGGACCAGAAGCTGACCGCTGGGCGGAATTCATGACGCCTACAGGGTATCTGTGCAGGTACTACTTTTTCAAATTTTAGTTTTACTGACATGAATATTAGTCAAATATGTTTTCAGTGTTACTTGAAAGTAGGTCTAGATACAGCTGGAACGGTTTTAAACGTGGTTTGCCTTTATTTTATTACTGTAGCACAGTAGCAGAATTATATTATTACTGTTTGCTGACAAAACTTGTTTTCTTCTACTTGGAGTGTCTGTCGTAGGGTGTTTTTTGTGTGAAAGGGAGGAACAAAGCACCAAAGAGGAGCTTCCCCTCTTTGGTGCTTTGTTCAAACCAAACCCAGCCTACTTCGAAACGGCGCATTCGAATCTTCGGATCCAACCGAAAGCCGACCGAAGATTTGATACAAACCTTAGTCCGACGATACGATAGGGATATCGTCTATCGTAGTCTCGTGACAAACTTCGGTTGACCCGAGCCGAGTCTTTGAACGAATGTATTTCGGAGTAGCAAACGGCCCGATCATTCGGCCGAAACATTCAAAACTTGCACTCCGCAGTAGACCTCCTGAACCGAGCATGTATGTTTGTGATTATTCTACTCGGCTCAGTAGCCGTTATAAGAAGAATTATAAGACAGTTGTTCGCAGGGACAAGGTGGTAGAGCGCTGGGTGGAGCTGCTGGCGCGGTGCGCGGCGGCGCGCGGTGGGGGCGCCTCGCGCGCGCTGTGCGCCCGGGCACATGCGCACGCGCAGCCATACACCTACTGCTACTTGGAGAGAGGTTGGTTGAATAGATATAGAAAATATAAAGACAATAAATTTATAATATACCGACCTTCAAGTTACTAAAGGAGGGTTTACACGGGTGACTATAAAGCTGCACACCTTTAGCATATTATAAAATGTCTTTAATTTTTATCCCCTTTAGGGGATAAAAATTAAAGTTAAAAATTTTAAATAAATAACCCGGGGCTTAATAACTCAGTGTTAACGTTTTTAATTCTTAACTCATACTACATATTGCACCAGAAGAATTTATCACAGAGTCAACTAACCCGGGCTTATGTCATGTTCATTCATTCTTTTTACATCCAGCCAAATATGATAGATCGAATGCTGAATAATTTAAGTGTACTGCTCTCTCTCGATCCACAGTACTTTAAATAAGGCTATCTCCTTATGTCAGATTTGAAATGACACGTGGTTCTATGTCGCATTGTGTAGTGAATTGTGATATTTTGTGCAAATAAATTAAGCGGAAAATGATAAAAATTGGGAAGAAATAACACTTGTGTCCAATGTTTATCTAGTCTACCTATTTATAAAGGAGTTCACTAAAGACGCACTAATCCAATGATATTATTATTAAACTTTGGTAGGGAATTACTTTTTATGCTCACTTGTATATTGCAATTATTTTCAATTTTATTTAATAAAAAGAGAACAGTTTCTTTTTCTAAGCGAAATCTTCGATGGAAATCTTTGTCTCTTTGTGAGTAAATACTGGACCCTAAACAGATCGGTCCGTTCTACAATCCTTCTGTAATACGAGTCCGAACTAATGTATTCGATAATTTCTTCATCATCATCAGATAACAACCACTGATCATTTATCATGGTTAAACACAAAATAAAATCGGTACCTATTACTGAACACAACAAAGTACATATAAGTCATTTACGAAAAATCTCAGTTTTGATATTACTAACCCAGAGTTAGTTGATTTAACCCTCCGACATCGGTGGGTTAAAAATTTAAAAAATTAACTCGAGGTTAACTCCTAACTCTGTGGTGCAAGACATGATGTGAATTTAAATTCGAAGTATAATTTAACTCAGAGTTAAGCGTGTCAACCCAGTCTGGCGCAAGTGGGCCTTAAGGTGATGAAAATAAGATCACGTCTATTCTTAAATGTCAAATTCTTTGTTGCTTGTGAAGGTTCATAAGTAAGAAATGTTTTGGTTTTACCTTCTATGTTAGCAACAATAAATTATAGCTCTATTTTATGTAAAAACGAGCTTTTGCCCGCGGCTTCGCTCGCGTTAAGAAGTATTATTAAATACAAACTTTCATTCCCTATTTGAACCCCTTGGGGTTGGAATTTATCAAAATCCTTTCTTAGTGGATGCCTACGTTATAACATCTACCTGCATGCCAAATTTCAGCCCGATCCGTCCAGTGGTTTGGGCTGTGCGTTGATAGATCACCATGTCAGTCAGTCACCTTCGAGTTTTATAAATTATATAGACTACAATGAGACAAATCATAATGTTTATTATCTAATTAGAATCTACCAAGGATGAACCTAAAACGAGTACACGTAAACTACGTGCATCAGATGGTTCTTGCTACATTAGTAAGGACCATCAGTACTCTAGAAGATATTGATTCCTAGGCAGTTGACAGACCTTCGTCATTTGGTCGGTTTATGTCAATTGCATATTAGTCGTCATCTGATGGCTAGGTTTGATGTAACGCGACCAAATTATGTAGGTCAGCCATCAGCCTAGGAATAAACTTCTCGGAATATGCTTTGTAATTTGTAGGTCAGCACTGAAACCCGCGGGCATACTTCCCTCACACGGCCCCACGTCAAAAACTTCCCCAGTGGCGTGACGGAAGACAAATTAAATCCCCCCCTCTCCCTCCCACCCTCGCCCGCCGCCAAATCCGTTTACAGAATCAGTGGCTAATGGAAGTTCGCGAGGATCATAAAACATTATAATTAAGTCTACCCTCTAATTGATTTCATAACGCGTCATAATATTATGTCAGCTATACTGCCTATACAGGCTGAACCAGAACAAAGTGTTTGTGATGTTTATGTGTTGCTTAAATAGAGTACACTGTGAAAATAGTAGCGCTGAAAGGGAGTCTTTTTTAGGGTTCCGTACCCAAAGGGTAAACACGGGCCCTATTACTGAGACTTCGATGTCTGTCTCCAGACTGTAACTCAAGAACGGTAATAATAAATAAATAAATAAATTCTTTATTGAGAGCTTCTAAGGCCCAAATTGTTAGTAACAAATATCTTAAAAACTAGGTTAGTGGGTAGTATTTTATAAGTTTTGAGTGACATTTATTTTCTAACTAGAACCCTTAAACTGAATAACTTACGCATGATTTCCGATGTTGCATGCTGCATGACTTCTCCTTTAATAATCAATGAAATATTATGATATGTACAAAATATTAACTTGTATTGCATCTGATTCCCCCCCCTGCTTTTTGTAAAATTATAATAATATTTCTACATACTATACACCAAAATGAAGCCAAAAACAAAACGCCTAACACAAGAATCCAATCATAGTGACCAATCAATAGATGACTTAACGGGAAACACCATAAACCAGACAAGTGACGGATGTAGCCTTGTATCCAGTAGCCCCAAGACCACCAAGCCTGAGAAAATAACATTAGACAATATAAGCGTTCTATTAGATACCAAACTTGAAAAATTAAAATCATCACTAATAGAAGATGTAAAAAATATAATACGAACGGAATTTCATTATGCAATTGAACAACTTCAAAGTCAAGTTGCAAAAGATAGAAATACCCCTGGAAAAACTGTCCCTGTAGATGAGCAAATACAAATAAAAGAAAATATTACCATAACTACTCTTAACCAAAAAATAGAAACTATAGAAAAACAACTCGAAGATTTAAAAAACAGCAGAAGAATAGTGCTCTATGGCCTGAATGAAAAACACCACGAAACCGAGCATGACATCATAAACCATGTATCCAGAGCGTTTTATGAGATAATGAACATTCATATTGATCCTTACATCGAAAGCGTAAAGCGTATCGGCAAACACGGAGACAGAAGACCAATAAATATAGAATTAATGAATAAACGACTGGCTAAACACATCATTGAATGTTCACAAATATTCCAGAATACAGGTTTAGCTGTCAGCCCTTACATGAACAAAATGAGACTTGAACATCGAAACAGACTTCGGGAAACCCTGCGCTACGCAAGACAAAATGGAGATCATGCAGTAATAAAAAACAATATACTTTATATCAATGGAATAGAACATACCATCAATACAGAACATACTAAACCTGAAATTGATGTGACTACTAACTCTATAATTCAGAATAATAGGAACATAGACGAGACGTTACAAAACCAATCGTATTCTTCAACAGAACAACTAAACCAGGCACTGAATCCAACAAGAAACCGGACATTTCGAAACTAAGCTAAATATTGTTTTTCAAAATATCCAAAGTTTAGGAAATAAAATAGATTTAGTTGAACATTTTTTATTAGATTCTAAGGTAGATATTCTATTACTGTCAGAAATATGGAAAAATAAAAACTTCTGTGATTCAATTTTTATACCAGGATATAAGATAGTCTCGACCTTCTGTCGAGAAACACGTGAGGGTGGAGGAGTGTGTATAATACTAAAAGATGATATAGAATATATTGAAAGAAAAGATATAAATAATAATTCTCAAGAATATGTGATAGAATTTAGTGCAATAGAAATTCCTAAACTAAACTGTGTCCTAATAGGTTTATATAGAGCAGATAGGCATATTAATATATTCTATGAACAAATAACGAAAATACTTAATAAATTAAATACAAAAAATATGAATAAATATATAATTCTTGGGGGAGACTTTAATATAAATATACTAAATACTAACAAACAAACAGAAGAACTCATACATACAATGCGCTCATATAATCTTGAACAATTAATAAAAGAACCAACAAGGGTAACTAGCAATAGTTCTACATGTATAGATCTCTTATTTACAAACTACAATCCTCTTCTAAAAAAATGTCAAGTTGAGGATTATGGATTATCAGATCACAAAGCGCTAAATATTACAATAGACAACAATAATTTACATTCAAAAAATAACAGGCCGTGGTATATAAAGAAAAGAATATTTACAATAGAAAAAATGAACTCATTTAATAACGCACTAAAAGAAATTGAATGGCATAATATAATTAATGAAAAAGATGATGTAAATGTAAATTACAACAACTTTAGCTCGATTTTAAAAACAATTCTAAATAAACATATACCAATACAAAAAATTAAAATTAAAAATAAACCTAAAAAATCTTGGTTAACTACAGGGTTGAAAAAATCATGCAAACACAAAAGAATATTACGAACAATATTAAATCAAACAAATAACGATGTCATACATAAATTCTATAAAAAATACTGCAAAACGCTAAAGCGTACAATAAAAATATCGAAAAAATTGAGCTATAAAAATCAAATGGAAAAATCTGACAACAAAACCAAAACTATGTGGCGCATCATAAACCAAAAATCTGGCAGAACAAAAGACAACACACATGAAAACATCTCATTAAAACTCGATGACAAAACTGTAAAATGTCCTAAAGAAATAACAAACACCTTCAATAAGTATTTTGCAACAGTTGGTACCGACCCAAATAAAAAAATATCTGCAAAGGGCCGCCCCGTCGTTAACTCTCCCCTATGCTCCATGTATCTGAGTCCCGTAAACCGCAAAGAAATTATAAATCTTATCCGTTCTATCAAAAACAAACACAGCTGCGGTATGGACGACATTCCACCAACCCTAGTAAAACATTGCGCAATAAACCTTTCCGTACCCCTAACATACCTTGTAAACCAAAGTTTCCTAGAGGCAAAATTTCCAGATTCCTTAAAAATATCCCTAATAACGCCAATTCACAAGAAAGGTGACAAGCAAACTCCTAGTAACTACAGACCCATAGCTTTACTACCAACATTCTCCAAAATATTTGAAAAGGCCATGTGTATCAGACTATACAACTTTCTGGAAAGGAATAATATTCTGGACGATAGTCAAAACGGCTTTAGGCAGGCGAGATCTACGACGCTGGCAGTCTATAAATATATCCAAACGGCTCTCCAATACATAAATGACCAAAAGTACGTATTAAGTATTCTGCTGGACATGACAAAGGCTTATGACAAGGTGATATATGATATACTTCTTGAAAAGCTATCAGGCTCCGGTATACGTGGACCAGCATACTCATGGTTCAAATCCTTTCTAGAAAATAGAAAACAAATTGTACAGATAGAACACAACGATCAAGAAACACGAGAAATCACTAAAATAAGATCAGAGGAACTGGAGATGATATGTTCTATTCCCCAGGGAAGTGTGATAGGTTGTGTTCTATTTTTGCTCTACATAAACGATTTACCTAAAATCTTAAATAGCCAAATAGCTCTTCCGGTATTATTTGCAGACGATATATCGATCCTAATCAAATATGAAAATACAAACTCAACAGATGACGTATTGCAAAAAATATTAAAAGATGTAACAGATTGGCTTCGAGATCACAATCTGGAAATTAACTTTAAAAAGACAAAAACTATCCAATTCAGATCATATAAAAAACCAGCAATAAAAATAAATACAACGTTTGAAAACACTAATTTAGATACAGTAGACACATTCAATCTGCTCGGCATTAACATAGACACTCATTTAAATTGGAAAACACATATTCAAACCATCAAATCAAAATTATCAAAATTCACATACGCACTTTTTCATCTTAAATGCAGCACAGATACACAAACCTCTCTCACAGCATACTATGCTTATGCATACTCCTGGCTGCGATACGGGATCATACTGTGGGGGAACAGCGTAAACAGCCACGAACTCTTTATCTTACAAAAAAAATGCGTAAGAATAATAGCACAAATAAAAAATAGAGACAGCTGCAGGCCATATTTCATTAAATACAAATTACTTACACTTACATCCATTTACATACTAGATATTAGCTTATTTGTTTTCAAAAATTTCGATTACTTTACTAAAGTTAAAGATACACATGACATTAACACACGACACAAAAACAGACTACATTTACCATACTCCAGAATTAAAATGCTAAACGAAAGCCCATACTACATGTCAGTTAAAATATTTAATCACCTCCCAGATGCAATTAAAAATGAAACAAAACTATTATCATTTACGAGAAAATTAAAAAGCTACCTAAGTGAAAAATGTTTCTACTCGCTTGAAGAATTCTTTTCTAAAGAAGATTAATTATGGTCTAAAGAATAATGTTCATAAAATATATTAAGTACTTTCATTCATGTACTATTGTAATTGTTTATATTATATGAAATTAAGAAACGAACAATACATAATATTATGTTACTTATGTAAGTAGTTAACAAATTACAATCCAAAATATATCTTGTTAAGTACTATTTTATAAGCAACCGCCTGTACAAGGTGCTGAGTTTGTATATTGTATACTATACTTGGATGCTAATAAAGTCTTTGAATCTTTGAATCTAAATGGTGTTCTAGTATCGGCGAGTCGTATTTTTCAGCCAGCATCTTTAGAATAGCATTGGTACTCGATCGCAGTCTGCTCAGCAAGGACCATGTCTTTTTTCTTATGATTGCATAAAAGTCATCAGTATGCTCATTTGCAAACATACCCGACGCTGAGCAGAATCGTGGCAGTCCCAACAGTAATAGCTAGGGAGTTGATATTTTCACAGATTATGTATTTCTGTTGCCACTATAACAACAAATACTATAAAAACAAAATAAATTAAATATTTAAGAGGGGCTCCCATACAACAAACGTGATTCTTTACTATTTTTGCTCTATAATGGTACGGAACCCTTCGTGCGCGAGTCCAACTCGCACTTGGCCGATTATTATTTGAGATTCATGAGTTTGCCTATACAAAACTTACAACTTACAAAAAAATATTATTTCAGCGCTGCTACTTTCACAGCGAACTCTATACAGGGGGCTGAAGTCTGAACCAGGGCCGTAGCTAGGGGGGGGCATAGTGGGGCAATGCCCTACCTTAAAATCACAATGCCCTACCTTAAAAATTACCAATAATCGGCCAAGTGCGAGTCGGACCCGCGCACGAAGGGTTATACCGCGCACGTACCGTTATAGAGCAAAAATAGTATGGGACCTACCTATCTACCTAACCCTTAAATATTTTTTTTTAACTTTTATTATTATTTATTAAATTACATATATTATTAAGGCCTTTGTGAAAATTTCAAGTGCCTAATGACAGCAGCATCATTGATAGTTAAGCAAAAAATGTTAGAAAAATCACGTTTGTTGTATGGGAGCCCTCCTTAAATATTTAATTTATTTTGTTTTTAGTATTTTTTGTTATAGCGGCAACAGAAATACATAATCTGTGAAAATTTCATTTCTCTAGCTATTACCGTTCTTGAGTTACAGCCTGGAAACAGACGGACAGACGGACAGACATCGAAGTCTCAGTAAATAGGGTCCCGTTTTTACCCTTTGGGTACGGAACCCTAAAAAGGAAGACCTAAAGGACTTGCATTACAGGTATTAGACAACAGAAATATACTTTATTCTTATATAAACTATACATTATATAGTTAAGATTTTTATTATACCTTTAAAAACTTTTTGTTCCGTTGGCAGGATTCGAACCCGCGACCCCCGGATTAAGCTGCCACACGCCCAACCATTGGGCCACAGAAGTCGTCGATAATAATTCTTTGTTCTGTGTACAGATGGCATTTGAATCACGATTACATGAAGCGATGCGTCCATTTAATTATAATCTTAATGAAAAAAAAAGATGTAGTACTGCAGTGTGCGAGTCCACGTTTTCAACTTTAACTGCAATTAATAGGCCTCAAAGACTGTCAATGGGTCACGAAAGAATGGCTGGTATGGTATTTCTGGCCTTTGAAAAAAAAAGAACAATAAAAGTTGATCTGAACGAAGTTCTTCGCATTTTTAATAATATGGCGAATCGTAGAATTCAGCTGTTTTAAATATTTTATGTTATTTTATTATTAATTATTATTTTAATAAGTTTGCAGAAACAATAATAATCTAAATATATTTTTAGTCGTATCTATTGACTCGTATCACCCAACTCACTCACACGTGGATCGCTACATCCAGAAGTTTAACCATATTGTTCGCTTGTTCTTCGTAATTGAGGATTTAATAATATGTAGTTCTTAGATATAGTGCTCATGCTTTGTCACAGATTTTTTTTTAGTATCTAAGAATAACTATTGAATGAATTGAATACATCATTGACTAAATAATTGAATAGAGATAAATCAAAACAAGTACTAAAAACAAAATAAAATCAATATTTAAGGATTCGTGTTTTTTAGCCTTTTTTTGCTGCATATTGATATTAATGGCAACAGTAGGCACTGGACATTTTTGCGAAATCACTTAATTAATTAATAATACAATTAAAATAGCATTTATATTTAAAGGGGGCTCATTTATAAAAAATACAATTTTGGCCTATTTTTTATCTATAACGGTACGAAACCCTTCGTGCACGAATCCGACTCGCACTTGACCGATTTTTTTTGCTTCCGCCCTACCTGTAACCGACGCTGCCCTACCTCAAATTTGACTCTAGCTACAGCCCTGGTCTGAACACATCCTAAAGTATTATTACTTTGTTTTTGTTACGCCCTGTACTTTCTTGAGATTGTAAAATCTTGTTTTACATTAATTCTGTTAAGATCGTGATACTTATCGTGTATGTCCGCTACAAAACATGCATGGTAGGTGTAAATTATAAGTTTTTTTTTTCAAAATGAGTCTATTAGATTCTCGGCAAGGCATCTCATTTGTAAAATATGTATCTTTTAGAAGATGGCGCCTGCAACTCTGTTGCGCCAAAATTTATTTATCGCGCAGTAACCGTACATTTTTCGGGATAAAAAGTATCCTATCCGTCCTTTCCCGGGACTCAAAGTATCTCCATACCAAATTTCAGCAAATTCGGTTTAACGGTTTGAGTGTGAAGAGGTAACAGACAGATAGACAGACAGACACACTTTCGCATTTATATTATACGAGCTTTTGCCCGCGGATTCGCTCGAGTTAACAACTATTATTACATACAAACTTTCATCCCCTATTTTAACCCCTTGGGTTTAAATAGGGGATAGGAATTAATCAAAATCCTTTCTTAGCGGATGCCTACGTCATAACATCTACCTGCATGCCAAATTTCAGCCCGATCCGTGGTTTGGGCTGTGCGTTGATAGATCACCATGTCAGTCGGTCACCTTTGAGTTTTATATATATAGATAGAAGATAGAAGAAGTATGGATAGAAGCCAGTTTATTACTGTAGGTAAAGGTTATCAAGCCCCAAGTGGCCACATGCGGCAGCGTTAACAATATAATAGCTATAATTGTGTCTGGAATATCCACGATCGAGGGATTACGGCGTTTCAATTCTTGCAAGTAAATGCGTGAGTCGTGACCTAAGGAGTCGACATTACAAAGATTCAAGTCTTTTGTAGTGAACATCAAACGGTTCTTTGTTACAGTATTATTTAAGGTTAATAAATATATGAAATACATTATGTGATCCATAAAAATACTTTGGTAACATTTTAAGAAATACTTTTTACCTTTTCCACCAAAGGGCGGCATTTTATAGCCAAGGGCAATGTTATGGAAACTTTTTAATGTGCATTTTTTACATTTCGTTTTGATATTGCCCTAAAACGCGGATAGCTGGCCCCTTTTTAGGGTTCCGTACCCAAAGGGTAAAAACGGGACCATATTACTTCGTTGTCTGTCCGTCTGTCTGTCTGTCGCCAGACTGTAACTCAAGAACCGCTATAGCTAGACATCTGAAATTTTCACAGATTGTATATATTTGTTGCCGCTATAACAACAAATACTAAAAACAAAATAATGTTAATATTTAAGGGGGCTTTACAACAAACGTAATTTTTTTGGCCTTTTTGCTCGATATCAATAATGGCAATAGGTAGACACATGAAATTTTCACGAAGGCCTATAAAATATAGGTGTACTTTAAAAATAAATAAATTTTTATTTTTAAAAAAAATAAACATTTAAGGCGGCTCCCATACAAAAAACACAATTTTTGGTCAATTTTTACTGTGTAACGGTACGGAACCCTTCTTGCGCGAGTTCGACTCGCACTTGTTTATATAAATAGACCGAGAGTCTTATTCTTATTGTTTTCTCGATGATATTGTTTCTCCGTCAGGTTTCGATCAATAGTAATTTCAGGACGAATGGCAAGGGCGTAGAGGCTTTTTGTAGAGCTTCCAAAATCTTAAGGAAACCAATTGAGAAATAATTTCAAATATTAGTCAGATGATTAAGTAGGTAAGTTCCAAAGTTTGTATAAATCATTATAAAAAAACGGTCAAGTGCAAGTGCAACTCGCGCACAAAGGGTTCCGTACCGTTATAGGGCAAAAATAGTCCAAAAATTGTGTTCTTTGCATGGGGCTCCCATACAAAGAATACTATTTTTGGACTATTTTTATAAAACCTGCCAGCCTGCAGACAGACAGACGGACAGACGGACAAACATCGAAGTCTCAGTAATAGGGCCCCGTTTGTACCCTTTGGGTACGGAACCCTAAAATTTTTATTTACAATATTAAGGGCCTGTTTCACCACTTCCTGATAAGGCTATCCACCAATTAACTTGACAGATCAAGTATGGAGAATCTGACAAAAAAGTTGTGAATAGCCTATTAGGCACTTTATCAGAAAGTGGTGAAACAGGCCCTAAGTATAAATGTTGTGCGTGTGGACCATTTAATGATGTAAAGTAGTATTTTCGAATGCCCGAGTCCCGCAGAGTTCTTACCCCTCTCTTTTGCATCTTATTAGTTACGTCACTTACGAAACATTTATTTTATTTTCAGCGGTTTAGGCGTGAAGAGGTCAACAAACCACAAAAACTGAAAAATAGATTAATCACCCAAACCAGGCGATTTATGCCACCTATTTTGCAAAATATTTGCACCCGACAAAAGATAATGTGTCCTGTTTCACATTGTATGTACCATCTAATCTAGTCATGGTCGAGCTTAGTTCAAGCTCGAAGAACTAGCGGGCAACGCCCATGTATGGTATTACAGGAACCTATCTACCATATATTTTAACTATTTTTTTATCTAGTGTCATCCGCCCAGCCGCCTACGGAGCGGCGTCTGGCCATCGTGGAGGGCGGCGCGTGGGTGATGGTGAGGGCGGGCGACGCGGAGGCCAAGCTGATGCTGGGCGCGCGCGCGCCGGGCTGCAGCGCCGCCGCGTACGCCACGCGCGTGCCGCTCACGCACCCGCTGGCGTTACTGCATTATACTAGTGCCCAGACGGTGAGCAGTAGCGGCGTTGGGAGGGAAGACGCTAGGTGACCGCCCAGGGCATAGTATATGACATTCTCTTTGGCCCAGGGCGCAGTATACAAAGAGGGCCCTGGCAGATAAAAAGTGACGCCTGCGGCTCAGGGCGTTGGTAGTGCTAAAACCGACACTGACGGTGAGGGGTCCACGATCCTGATTCACAATACGCAATTCGTCTCGGATTCGAAAACATTAAATAAACGTTCGCCACATTGGGCATGGACCAATGACCGCACGTGAAAATTTCCGAATCCGAGTCAAACGGAAATAGTGAATCGCTCTGCAGGGATTAAAACGTGATAGATACCTATATACAGAATGCAACAAAACTCAGTGACACTAGGGCGTGTGTCCCGTGTATAGAAATCACTGTGAAAGAACTGAAAGAGTTAATTTTGTCTTCTTCTACGCAGATCGACTGCTCCTAGGTAGACTATAATCGTAAGCACTGATATTAAGAAAAACTCTTCTTGTTCCAGGGCTACTACGCCGTGGCGGCTGCTCCCCCCTCCTCCACTGTCTGCGGGGAGCGCGCGGCGACCTGGCAGCTGTGGCACCCGGCGCTCGAGGCCAGCCTGGACGCACACCATGATCACCTGTCCACCGTCGCCAGGATCACCGGAGCCCTGAACTGCCTGGTGGATAGGATGAGGGAGGGGTCCTACCAGGTTAGTCCTATAGCTTAGGCAGCGACGTGGCAGCTGTGGCACCCGGCGCTCGAGGCCAGCCTGGACGCGCACCACGCGTCCACAGTGGCCAGGATGGATAGGTGCCTGCCTACCTGGTGGATAGGATGAGAGAGGGTTCCTATCAGGTTAGTACCGTAGCTTAACTGCGTCAGAGCTACAAAGCTGTGGCTCCCTCTGAGGAGTCCCGTTTCTTTTATCATGTCAGCCGTTACTCAAATTGCCATCGCTAATCGTTGAATTCTTCTTTGTAGTGTGCGTCTCACCTTCCAGCTCCTGTATGTTAGGCTAAGTAGTTAGTAAGGCGAATGACCTGAATAAAGGTTATTCACGAGCAACACTCATCTTTAAGACTCCCGAAGTCTGACATTGCCTCTTTATTGGTTTGCTATAACCAGTTAGTAGTTTAATTTTCTATAGCCCTCGCTAGTAAGAGTCAATTCGGACCGCAACGCGATGCGTACATGCATTTCTAAAGTACTGAATTGACAGATTTCGTGAGCGTGAGACGTCTTGCAAATCTATCAAATCCATACAAATTTAGAAATGCATCTACGCGTCGCGTTGCCGTCTGAATTGCCTAGGTCACAGTGACAGTTTCTGCAGCGTATCTTTCCTACAGGGTTCCCTGCAGCTGCTGAGCCGGTACGCGTGCTGGTGCGCGGCGGCGCGGCGGCTGCTGCGGGCGGCGCGGCTGCGGCTGCCGGCGCGGGCTCTCCCCGCCCCGCACAGAGCGCATCACCTGCTGCTGATACTGGATGAGTGAGTTGACGGTTAATACCATACATTTATAGGTCCAAAAACAACGAGCCCAGACAGCGCTAAATGCGGCAGCGAGGCCCCAGTTGCAACTGCGCGCATCACGTGCTGCTTATTACTGGATGAGTGAGTTGGCTCACTGTTAGTACCATACATAGGTCCAAAAAAAGGAATCAGGACAGCGCCACCAGGCTAGGCATGCAGTTGCCATCGCTCGAATTACGATTTCGGGAGTTAGGTTTTTCTGAAAACTATACATATAGGAGGTCGAGCTTCTGCCTTAGATAGTAATAGGGGTAAGTACACCACATACTCGTATTATCATTACTACAATAACAACGGATACCAATCACAAGACTTTCTTAAATGATCTCAGGGTGCCGAAGAGTCATGCAGTATTCAAAAATGAAGCGTGTTACATTCAAAAAACATAATATATCCTTTGGTTTTCTAAAGACGTCTGACAACTTACTGAGGTTTGATGATATGCAGTAAAGATAAGTTGATTGTGGTATAGTCTGGTGCAGGTGTGCGAGCGGGACTCAGTGGCGGGCTTCGTGTATCCGGTGGGCCGGGCCTCACTAACGCGACGAGGGGCGAGAGGTCCCCACTGGGCCGGTGATGCGGCCGCGATCCGCGCCTGCTTGCTGGAGTTACAGGCTAGGGCAGGTGAGGATATCTGTAAAATTGGCTACGACTGGGAACCAAGTTTGGCAAAAATATAATAAACTCTTTGCCTATAATTGCACAGAGATGGTTCCGCATTCAAAAATAACAATTTACATTGGGATACATCATGCAAGCGTATCAGAATGACATGCTCTAAACTCTAAACCTTCCGGAGAGTCACAGAAGTTTATAAGAATTTAGACATTAAATATAAAGTTTTGTGATTTGCATGGTGGTTTGGACCATATCGCCGTAACCAGGTTTAACCCCCTACAACCCTTAGATAGAATAATCACAGACCGATCACAGCTAATTCACATAAGCCGACCACATGACGTAGTAGGTCCGTCAATTGCTTAGGAATCAATTTCCTCGATGGTACATGATGTTCTAACAAGTTCACTACCTAACATAATTACGAGTATTCTTTTACAGAAGCAACCGAACCTCTTCCACCGACTCCATCGGAAACCCTGGAAGCAGCCCTCCTGGGCAAGTGGGAGGCGGTTTGTCGGGAAGGTGGTGGCGCGACGGGCGCGGGCAGCTACACGCGCCGCCAGCTGCACTATCTCCGCCGGCTGCTGCACGAGCTGGTCGCTTGTAAGGAGGCTGTGCCGTATGTAAGTTTTTACATCGAGGCTTAAGGCGGGGATTAATCTCAATCCAAAACTATAACTTCGCACACAACCAAAGACCAAGCGTATACGCATCGCAATAAGATTCATTTTAGCTTAGCATAAAACTGAAGTCACTCAAACGGATTTTCTCTATTTTTCATGTTTTTTTTTAATATCTTTGGAAATAAACATTAAGAAACAAAATTGTTCGGTTAAAGAATTTTTAATATAGATTTAGGTACTAACAATTTATTCAAATAAAATGTATAATTATCCTAGTTAATACTTATATTTCGATGAAATAGATTTTTATCGGAGGTGAGTTTGTAAATTAATTACAGCCAAAGTATTAAGTTTTATTAAAATGTTTATGGTTTAAGGTATTTTAAATATTGTGCTTTATACCTCATATTTTTTAAAACTTCGTTATTATATTGGAACTAGGTAAACCGGAAGTCGTGGAATAACAAATTGAGGTTTATCCTCGCCTTAAACAATGAGGAACAAATGGCGCTATGTAGCCGTATAGGGTATATCGTGTGAATTGTCGTGTCAAACAACTGTATATGTCACGAAATAGCTTCCACATGTCATTCCATATTATAGCTGTTATATGTCTGTCTGACACGTCATTTGACACGAAATACCCTACCGTCCCTCTGGTGGCAAATGATATATTGAAAACCTTCGCCACCATCTAGATTCCAGAGTCTGGATGGTAGTAGTATTACTTATTATGCTAAAAAACATAGTTGTTATATGTTGAATGAATGAAAAAATGAAAAATGAATGAATGTACGAATGTTGCTTAAAGCTTGGAAGGGTAGACAGCACTGTCGTAGTGTACTCGTACTTTGATACCATATTCCAGAATTTTTGAAGATTTTTTGGTGTTTCAAATTTCCACATATATCCCTTTCCTAAGATAGGTCAGGATCATCTTAATACGTATATTTGGCTAAAGGCTCTTTTTGTGATTGAATATGAATACCGACCAGCAACAGCACACCATGTTCCGGATGAACCTGCTGCAGGCGACGTCCCAGCACCAGGAGTCGCTGGAGCGCCTCATCCACCTGCTGGCCATCATGCTGGACCAGGCGCGCGAAATGTACCTCACTAACGTCCACGCCAGACTAGACCTGGACAAGGAGTTGTCCAATTACAGGTAAGTTTTTAAAACATTGTTGGAAAATCGTGACATAAATCGCTTTGTGTTTTAGAAACCAGTTTTATGAAAACCATTTATTTACGACGAAAATATTACTTAGGCTTCAGTCTCGAAATCAGCCGGCAGCGGGGCGGGAGTTCGATGCCAGTTCCATATAAATCTATACATTGGAACTCGCCGCATAGCATAGCATAGCATAAAGTAACAGTAGCAGCTATAGTTTCAATCTAAAGCAACTTGGGGTCAATTCAGAATTATTGTGTTAGCTAATAAACTTTCCAAAAAACCCACGCCATGGCCACCTCTTTGCTTCAAAATATGCTCTGTTATAAGATCTAAGAAATGGAACAAGCTCCGTGACTACTACGACGCATCGTCCGCTCTCCTCGTGGACGCCGTGCGGAGGGACCCCCACACGCGGCGGGAGGACCTCGCTGATAATATCACGTTAATGAAGACACTCCTTGGCTGGTTGTATAAAGGTATCCATACTAATATATTATTATAAAGGCGAAATTAGTGTTTTTTTTATTAAATAAGGGGGCAAACGAGCAAACGGGTCACCTGATAGAAAGCAACTTTCGTCGCCTATGGACACTCGCAGCATCAGAAGAGCTGCAGGTACGTTGCCGGCCTTTTAAGAGGGAATAGGGTAATAGGGGAGGGTAGGGATGGGAAGGGAAGGGAATAGGGGAGGGTAGGGAATAGGGGAGGGTAGGGAATAGGGGAAGGTAGGGAAGGGAATAGGGTAGGGGATTGGGCCTCCGGTAAACTTACTCACTCGGCGAAATACAGCGCAAGCGCTGTTTCACGCAGGTTTTCTGTAAGAACGTGGTATTTCTCCGGTCGAGCCGGCCCATTCGTGCTGAAGCATGGCTCTCCCACGTCTAAAATGTCTCTGTCTGTTACCTCTTCACGCCCAAACCGGTGAACCGATTTTGCTGAAACTTAGTATGGAGATACTTTGAGTCCCGGGAAAGGACATAGGAAAAAGTTATGATTGCCGCTCGATAAACGGATTTTGGCGCAACGAAGTTGCGGGCATCATCTAGTTTACAATATAGCAACCGGGCTTACAATAAGCAAAAGCGTATATGGCATCTGCTTTGATAGTTTCTTCAAAACAAAGAAGCCAAATCCTCATAAGGACCTTTCTCGGCTGATTGCATACAAGAGGCATTTAGCAACCACACAACACGCAGTGAACTCGAAGTGAACTCGGCACCAGTTTCCATAGATTTTCCTTAGGAGGTGTCTAGGCAACTTCTGCGTGTCATGGGTTTGACTAAAGTCTTAAACAAACAACTATGTGTGATATTTCTCTTGAAGGTCTGCTCGGTAACATTTGATCGTCACAAGTGCGGGCGGTACAGCCTAAAACTTAAATAAAAAATCAGGGGACGATTTGGTTCCTGCCGCCTGCACCTTTATCCAAAAATTTTTTTCCGAATCCGAATCAAATAGCATTGTGAATCGAACCCCTTATATTATGTCATGTTTTTGCATTATTGCAGGTGCGAAAGAAGACAAGAAATACCTTAGCCCGGTTCTGAAGCCCTTTCTGGACGAGCTCTACTCCTCATCCCAGGAGAACTGCTGGTTCCTGGAGGAGTTCGACGCCAGGAGGTGCGGGGGGGAGTTCCGGGGGCTGCGGGAGTACTGCATGGGGGTGCACAATGGCGTGGAGCCGTGCGAGGGACTGATGGAGGCGGCGATGAAGTATGCCTGGGCGAAGGCCATGGTGGACATCGTGGATCGGTATAGGCATACTGGTGAGTGTTTTACCGCCGTACTCAGAGACATTTAATTATGATTAACCTTCAATTTAATGAAGAGTTTGACATATAACGTATGGGGCTTATGTCTTTCGAAATAATTACATTTATTAAGAAATTAATGTTCTTGTTGAAGCGGCAGTTGAAGTCAGATTTGGGATCAGGTATATTCTACTAAAAGAGTTTACTTTTTTGTACGGGAATTGTTAATATTGCTAGGATTAATCATTTTAAAATTATTAAAGGGGCTATTCCATGTATGAATATTGATGTTTAGATACAAACTCCACTATCATTTGAATGCAACATTATTGCAGCTCTCCTTGTTTAATCTAGTCCAGGTTCCTATGAAAATATACAGCGTTATTCCTATGAAATGTCTAAATCACTACATATTATAAAACAAAGTCGCTTCTTTTTCCCTCATGTCCCTTTGTTCCCTTTTATATGGCCCTTTACAGCATAATTATATGATTTAAATGAATATTTTCGAAGTTACAGATTTAAAAATTGCGGGACGTAGCTTTTGCGGCGGTACCGACCAATGCGGGCCACGGATACTAAACAGTAATGAATGTAATTAAAAAGTACTGAATCGATTTTAATCATTTCTTCAGTTAGTGACATAGGCTATAATATATTTTATACCTGTGCGAAGCCGGGGCGGGTCGCAAGTAATGTTAATATTTGATTAAGAAAGCAGAGTTAATCGAACAAGAAACGAAGCCGCTTTGATTTAAATTAGTAAATTGAGGGTACTGATTAAAGTCAGAATCATTTTTGAAATAATCAAATGCGGTTTTCAAATGTATAATAGTAGATATTTCTAGAAATTCAGGCCATGAATAATATTTATACCTATCATGCCTTCTATTATACCTTTCTAACCTTTTATTCAAAAGTGTTTTCGTCTAACTCTTAAAATATTATGGTATAGTACTATAAAATCTAAGGAGCTTGGCTTTAGGAAACCATAACGTTTAGCTATAAAATCTTGATATAATGTCAACCCTATAATCTTTGAGCACCTCGACCACCTGATAAAGTTAAGAAAACTCTTGGGAAATCTTCCGAATTTGCTGTTAAGGAGGGATGCAAACTTTTCAATTATTCACGCACATAATCCATTGCCCTTTGTTTATAGGCCCTTTTCATGAAGCTAATACATTTATTTTTTTTATTTTAATATTTAATAATAATTTTTTATTTTAGCTTCGTGACCCTTTTAGATATCCATACTAATATTATAAATGCCGGTAGGAAGTATATTGAATGACGATTGAGAATTGACGCCTTCGAGATGTGGTGTTGGCGAAAAATGCTCCAAATACCATGGACCGCCTTTCGTACCAACGTCTCCATCCTTAGTGACTTAAAGATAAAAACAAGACTGTCGTCAATCTGCCTACGTAGAGTTTTGGATTTCTTTGGTCACATCGCAAGAAAGGATGGCCATAACCTCGAACAGCTTGTGGTTACAGCCAAAGTTGACGGTCGCCGCCCAAGGGGCCGAAGCCCTATTAGATGGTCTGATCAAGTGCGCACAACTCTAGACACCGGCCTCCATGATGCTCTCCATTCTGCCAAAGATCGCCACAGATGACGTAATGTGGTCGTCACTAGTTTAGTGAACTCCAAAAGGGGAATCACGACCCTCAGCAATGAGGAACACGACGCGAGGAGGAGAGGAAGTATATCTGTCTGTCTGTCACCTCTTCACGCCAAAAGCGCTGAACTTATTTTGCTGAAAGGTGTGCAGATACTTTGATACCCGGCAAAGGACATAGGATACTTTTTATCCCGAAAAAATGAACGGTTTCGAATGAAAGGAATGTTGGCACACGTAGTTGCGGACACTATCTAGTGCCTATAAATCAACTTTCCTGATAGTACAAGACTACAATACTGATATAAAAGTTCGAGTTAGTGCATCTAACTCGAACTTTTATATCACTATTGTAGTAATAGTATAGTGAGTGTGGCAAAATGCGCCTATCCGGCATGTGCGCCATGTAGCTATTATTCCATACTGCTCATTTCCACACTATAATATACTTTTGAATTTTTTTTGAAATGCGTTTTCGTGACCTCCAAAATTTCAAAACTGAAATGGTCTGGTAATAACTCAACTCAACTCAATTTTGTGCGCGCGGCTTACACACAAAGTAATCTAACTTCATACTTTGCCACTTAATTGAATGTTTTCCGAGAGCATTCTTCAAGTATTTATCCCATTTTCCTTTAGTTTGTGGAGAATGCTTAGTCGACACCGTTCCTCCCGGGGATTATACAAAAATAAAATGCTTTGAAGCTAAGGCCAACTTGTACAAAATTGGGTTTATGCTTATCGTTTCTAGAAATCATCATTCATCGTTTCTAGAAATCATCATCATTTTCTTTATTAAAAATACAGTTATTGTTAAAACTTAGAGGAAGTTATTCGTACAGGTACTTGAAGTGGTAAGGAGTTAAGTACATATCTTACACCATTGCATTGCCCTCAGATTATTTTCATTAATATCAGTAACGCAATACATAGTGTGATGATCAACGGTTAAGTTTAACCCAGATTTATTCCTAAATGTGAAGCAGGCCTCAACAATGTGGCAAACTTTAGCAATATTTTCTCTTTATCTTTGTATGTCATCGCTGAGATAAACCGTAGCCTGGATTAACATATAAACACACTATACAGCTTATTTTTTATCGAAAAAAGTCTGTCTATTCTCGCGGGAAATACTTTATTTTTGCTTATAAATAAATTGTCTAGCAGTATCCAAGTGTTACTATCTAATGTTTCTTGTCTTCTTTTCCTTTATATTATTTCTTGTATAGACGTCATTCGCCTAATACTGGTCCAATCCGTTCTGTAGGGTTACTCTGGGATGCAAATCCCTCTGGTGTAATATATGATTATGCAACCAGTGAGCGTGAGCGAAATGCCCAAGATTATGGTATCGAATTACATATATCAAATGTTATCGAGCAAGCGATACCGCGATGTACAGGCCGAACAGCGCCATCTGTTATCCAATCGCGGAACTAAATTTACTTATGAGTTTACAAATCTCAACACCTAGTATATGTATGTATTCTGTGTTCTAGTGTCTTAATTTTATGCCGTTAAAAGGGCGCAAGTCCCTTATATAGAGTTAACTGAAACTAGAAGCACTGAAGGAGTTAGTTTTGACTTCTACATTTCTATAAGAGATGCGTAGTCACGAATTTGTCCATACACTTTTTAAAAAAGTTGATCTTTCAGCGCTGCTACTTTGACAGTGAACTTGGTATAAGCATAAAGTTAATATTATATTAACTTTATGGGTATAACTGCTGCACTCAGTGGAACATTAATTACTTAATTGTAATTAATTCAAAATTTTGTTGTATGTTTGTTGTATGTTTATATCAAGTTTGTTGTATGAGAGGCCCCCTAAAATACTTAATTTATTTTGTTTTTAGTATTTATTGTTATAGCGGCAACAGAAATACATAATCTCTGAAAATTTCAACTCTCTAGCTATTATCGTTCTTGAGTTACAGCCTGGAGACAGACAGACGGATATACAGAAGGACAGACAGACGGACAGACAGACGGACAAACAGACTGACAGACAGATGGACAGACAGACGGTCAGGAAGACGGACAGACATCAAAGTCTCAGTAATAGGGTCCCGTTTTTACCCTTTGGGTACGAAACCCTAAAAAACACACTTTTGAAAATCGGCCAATTTTAGAAGCTCATAGCGAGGCAATGATTGGAGATATTGCAAAGTGTAAAGGACAAAGTTGTATAGAATTTAATTAGCTTTTATTATGTAGTGAAAGAGAATTTCGTACAAAGCACCGTTTTTGATGAGTAAGCAAAAACCAAAAAACGGGACCTTCTTTGCCCCCCCTCCCTCGGGCTCACCTCGGAGGGGTCAAGACTTTTAGTATGTTTATCTCTTAACTATTCTAAACAAAGTACCAAAGTTAAAATTTCTGCTTTCGACTTTTCCAAGCAGACCCCCATTTTGGGCATTCGTTTACTAGGCTAGTAAGAGACACGTATGACAGCTAGAGCGTTTGTGCACTACACTGAATTTTACCGTCATTAACGTCGATTGAAATTGAAATTGTCGTCGTCATTTAAAAGATGCGTACGATCCATGTGCAACCTAAAACAATCAGATAGTTGTCAGTCATATTTCAAAGACCTAAAGATATTAACGTTACCGTGTTTGTATATATATGAGTCTTTAGTATTCCTTAAGAAAAGTAATATACATTTATATGAAAAATTCAGTAGCACACGTCACAAACGGAAATTAAAAATGCCACTATCAAAAACTACAAAATTTAACAAAAGTACGTATGTAATGATGCCGAAACTTTACAATAAATTACCCAATGAAATTATAGAAATTGACGATTTAAATAAATTTAAGATAAAATTAAAATCATTCCTAATCAAAAAAAGTTTTTACACAGTTAAAGAGTATTTAAATGAAATTCAATGATAATGAATAAAGTATTGTCCTGTAATGTTCAATTCCATTTTAATGTATTCCAATTTGTATGTTAATTAATATCAATGTTACATATTTACTTGAGAATCAATGAATATTTAAATATTTTGGCTGTTATTTAGTGAATTTAGAGGATCCTATTTATTGTAATATTTGCATGCCATTAAAACGGCAAAACATGTACTGTTTTCGCAAACTTGTAACATCTTCTTATCATGTTTTGTGCAAATAAAGATATTGAATTGAATTGAATTGAATTGAATAGTATTATTACTTAATTTTGGAACACATGTAAAGCCCAAACACATTAAGTTTTGAAAGGGAGGTGTTTGGCTACCCGGTTGGTTTTGGATCTCACCTACAAATTACATTCGAATAAGGCCCTTGATAGCAGGATACAGCAATGTTTCATTCTGATAAGAGCTACCATACCACGTCACCACACGTCCCGATTTCGGCGGGACAATCCCGCTATCAGGCCGTTTTTGTTTGAAAATGTCCCACTTTTCGTTATAAAGCAAGAATAATCTAGTAATACATACTATTAAGCTTCTTATAGAATCGCTTGGAGATATAAATAATATAGAGGTAGAGGCCGTTCAGCGAAATCTTTTGCCAGAGGAACACTTTTTTCGACTCGTTCCCGTGTCCTGCGAAGTCAATGTTGTCTATTGGCAAACTTCTACTAAATTGTACAATTTTGTATCGTCTTTTTAAGTAGAATTCTAAATGATAGTGGGACTACCTAGATGCAGAGTAAACAGAACTAACAAGTAGGCTGTCTTAGAGAATATCTCGAAATTTATACGTTTGTCATATCGGCCGGCGCGCGCCTTACTAATGCGACAAAGCATTGTGAAACATGTTGAAATTGACACTCACGCTCGCGTATATCCACCCGTTTGTTTGAAGTCGAGGTACTCATTTGTTCTGTCTACTCTGCTAGATGTGCCGCTTTGGTAAGAATATAATACGGCCACGTTAACCATACCGCAGAGTTCCGTCTGATCTTCCCGACGGGCGGGGGTCTGGCGGTGTCGTACGCGGCGCGGGTGCGGGCGACGCGCGCGCTGACGCTCAGCCGCCGCGACCGCGCCGCCGCCAAGCTGCGCCTCGCTCGCCGTGCTGTTGCCGCCGCCTTCCACGACGCGCTCGTTGGCGACAGGTCAGTGACTACTTGGGCTCCTTACAGATAGCAGATAAAACTGCAGCCGCCGACAGTTATTGAGGCTTGCAGTTGTGGTGTGCCGCGTATAACGGGTTTTTTAATGATATATGGGGGCAAACGAGCAAACGGGTCACCTGATGGAAAGCAACTTCCGTCGCCCATGGACACTCGCAGCATCAGAAGAGCTGCAGGTGCGTTGCAGGAATAAGGTAATAGAGGATGTTAGGGATGGGAAGGGAAGGAAATAGGGGAGGATAGGGAAGGGAATTGGGCCTCCGGTAAACTCACTCACTCAGCGAAACACAGTGCAAGCGCTGTTTCACGCCGGTTTTCTGTGAGAACGTGGTATTTCTCCGGTCGAGCCGGCCCATTCGAGCCGAAGCATGACTCTCCCACGTATGAAAGTTTGTCTTTTTTTTTCTATAGTGCAGTAGCCAGTTGTACCTATCTGCCGTTGGCAAGGGCCGTTCGTCTGTAAGGAGCCATTTGCCATTGGTCTTTAACTGCGGCATCTGCGTTAGCCTGCGATGATTACGTACGTGCAGACTGCAGAGGGGTTTTCGTTTATGGGTTTCTCTGACATTAGGCTTTGATGGCTAACCGTGATGGCGCTGCTAGCTAGCTATGCCGTATAACGTGAAGAACCCGTATAAAACCGTCACTTTGTGGAGTTGGGCTTTTAAAAACAGATTGATGGCATCAGCATAATTTCGAGTAACAGATACGTATTGATTTAGTAGATCACTACTATTATTGTGAATAGGAACACATAATCATTGCATTGAAGAATAACTCTTTATAACGCGGACAGATTGTATCATCATTAGTTTTACTCTAGAAGACATATTGTGCGTAATAAAAAGCTTTTGATTCATTCATTGTCGACAATACTCATAGTAAAACGTTCGTATCACAGAATGGGCAGTAATTGGGCGGTATTAACATGCAGCGCACTGCGGCAGTCGTTCCGGGCTGATTGTGTGGGACGTGCTCTATACGGGACCTGATGAGCCAACATACCTACCTTATCATTATTATTAAACTCGATAGCTTTTAGTTGTGACAATTATGATGTCTTTTGTGTTGATTTATTTTTTGCTACAGATTTTAATTGTCAACAATTTAACCGGTCACGCATAATTTTAAGATCGCATAATTGAAACTCGAAGTTGGCACACGTGTTCATTAAAAAAAATTGTGCACGCACCCATCCCGCTCCATTAATGACACAAGAGACAATCAAACTTACTAGACGACAGTAAGTGATACAGATAAAAATTGTCTCCTTTCAGGTACCACCACAAGCGCATTAGCCAAAACACCGACGAGATCCTAGCCAGCGTGAAGCTCGGCAACTACTGGCGGAACAGCACCAAGCCGGACGTGATCCCCCCACCAGAAGACCAGCCCCGAAGACGTCGCAGTAGACGCAGTAGACCGCTCACCACCGACGGCTTCCCGGAAATCTCCATCACGAACCAATCAGACACCAAGACGATGAGGAAGAAGTATCATACGTTGAAGAATTTGGTGTACACGGAACCCGTGGAGAGCATCAAGGAGTTGAAGGAGAGGCCGCGGTCTGCCGGGTCCACCCTCAGGAAGAAGGAGGCGCTGACCAGACCGAGTATACTGGAGACCCTGGACTTTATTAATACTGTCAAAGATTCTCTATGTGGTGAGTGAAAACTTAAGACCCCACCTCTACTAGTCTATTGCAACTTTCCTTATTCGGTCTAGTCAGTTTTTAAGCAAATCAGTATTCTCAATATCAAACCAACGTCAAACTCTCTCTGATTGGTCAAAAATTCCATTAAAATCAGTCGTTTAATCAATTTGTATTTATTTTGTAACCATTTTTTCTGTTCGATAGGATTCGAACTAGGCAACAAGGAACGAAGCTGTATTTTTGCAATAAAATAATATCATCGGGGACTCATATAGGCTGTTAGGTGACCCAAATCGTGGATTTATTATAGGAATACAGTAGATCCTCGCTTATCCGGCCCCTTCCTAATTTTTATTTATTAAAATTTAATTTGGGTAATACAAAATTTAATTTATTTTTTATTTAATCAATTAATTTATTTATTTAGATCAGGTATCTTTGCCTTATAGACTAACATACATAGCATTTATACTAAAACTAAACTAAACTAAACACGTATTGTCTGTGACGTGGGGCGCGACGTGTTCGGAAGTCGTCCTCAGAAGCTCCTGTAGACGACTCCAATCGGCCAGAACTCCTCCTTTTCGAAGGTCGGTAGATGATGCGTCGGGACCCTCACCACAAAGGAGCTAAAATTGACTTTGTGGCGGGACTCCAAACGCTCGACCCTCAAGACGAAGTGGGTCTTGCTCCTGATGTAGTCCACGACCTGCTCGACCGTCCTGGACGTACGTGACAGCGGCGTCGCGAGAGTCTCACGCCGCAACAGCTGCTCGGGTCCTTCGGGTGCGGTGCTGCGATGGTAGCGGACGACGGGTTTCTTCTTCTTCCTCTCCACTCTTATAAACCCGTCATCATCACACTTTCGGTCCTTTTTGGAGAGAGGACACTCTTTTGCAGGAGCCTCCTTTTTCCCTTTGTTTTTGAAGGCAGGGGAGGAGGCGGGGGGCAAGCGGCGACACTTGCGTAATTCTGCCGCGGCTCCGTTGCAAGCGGGGAGCGGGCGGCGGGGACAGCGGCGGCGGCGGCGATGACGTGCTCGTGCGTTGACCCGTCTGAAAGTGCTGACGGGCTGAACGTGATCGCCTGCCCACCACGACGGCGAGTGACGAACGCGGCATCAGACGACCTACATATTGAATTACCACTCTTTAATTGTGATAATTCATTACGTAGATCGCTGATCGTAGACTCTGATGCCTGCAGTCTACCTCGAACTTCGCCAACTCTTCTTTCAGGAGCTTGATGTCCTTTAAGAGGGTGACGACGCCGACGTGGTCCAGCGTCACGGGCGACAGCTTGTGCAGTTTTTTCGCCACGAAAGCCGGCACCTCATCCGGATCCGTCTGCTTCAGCAAGGATATTATATCCTGCACGCTTCTTTCAGTTCCATCCCTCCGTCGCGATGGCATATTCGCGCTCTGACCGAGCGTCTCGTACAGCAACTGCTTTCCCTGGGCAATCTCCTCGCTGGTGAACGAGGACTTGCAGATCTGCAGTATGCTGATCTCGTCCATTGTATCGATCGTGCGCTGGATGAACGCCAGCAACCCATTCGCCACGAGCGCCATGGTGACGTGCAGCGGCAATCAGCCGCGCGGTTCGCGAAAATATTAATTAATAATTAATATTAGCTGCGTAGTGCATAACGTGGAGCGTGACCTTCCGCTAGCTCAACACATTACACACTCGAAATTTAAAACTAAACGTCCAGAAATAAAAGCTCCTTTAAGCTGGGTAGGTACCATGGATATATGAGTAGGTACCTAGTTTTCGGAAAATTATGTATAATTTTGATGTATTGTACCTAATATGTGAAAATCTAAGCAACACCTACTCTATAATCTGACAAATTCGAAACGTTTGTCGGATTTAGGGGGGTCTACTGTAATTAATTGTCAATATCTCGCGTTAATCACTGTCTTTATGCGCTGCTCAGATATTTCTAATTAATATACATCCATTAATACTGTTATTAATTCCCCCGCGTACCTGACATGATCATTTATAATCCTATTGTTATTTTCCAACATGCATAAGCTTGATGCTCTACTTTGTAGAGCATCGTTGCTTATATATTGTTATGTTGTATTTTATTATTGTTACGTGCTAGGGTTCGAGGATTTTTTTTTATGGCCCCTATATGGGACCGCTTGTTCCCCCTTACATAATAAGGGACAATTATTTGCTGTTATTACATTGCTACATTTTTCATTGTTTATTCTTATTTACTAACAGTTTTTTACTTACATCATTAATCTTTTTCTATTTCATCCTTTACTTTCCTTTTAATACACTTTACTTCAGTTTCTGAACTTGTAATTTTTTCAATAACTACCATATTTTACATTTTTATTTATTTCCATATTTTCTATATATTCCTTATTTACTTTACGTTACATCTGTATTTACATTCACATTTTGCTTATTTCTATATTGTAGATATTATATTTTCTTAACATTAGTATTATGTATTCTTAATTTTAAATCAATACATTTGATTTCTGTTTTCAACTATAAATTACATTCTAATTCGTTTTTACAATTCAAATTGATATAATTTTTGCTGCAATTTTATTCTAAATATTATATCGTTCTTTGCTCTTTATATGGCAGAGCCACTATTCAGAGTACACATTTTCAATCTGTTCCTTCATTTGGTTGTGCGCTTAACTGGGGATACAAGGGTTTTATTCAGCCCGGAAGTCCCGGCAAGAGGTGCAGTTGCTAGCAGGATTATGGCATCATAATAATGTTGCAATATTTGTAGGGCGCTATAGCGCGCGCAATCTTAGGTGGTAACAAGGTGTTAAAACTAGAAGTTGGTAAAATTAATATGTTGTGCATGGTTGTCGTCCATCTTATGCTTTACATGCTCTCTTATTTTTAAAATAATATCATGTAATTTTTTTTTTTTTTTCTTTCGGGTTCGAGGATTTGGAGAGAAAGACCTGGTGACTCTCTTGAAGACTTTATTAACACTGCACTAAACACTAGGTCACAAGTGTTGCACTAAGTCCAAACACTAATCACTAGGTCCAATCACTAAGCAGCTGTCCTAGGTCGTAGCCAAGTCGCAGGTTTCACTGGTTCACTCACTATTGATCACTTGTTGTCGCCTCGAAGATCGCTCAGATCGAACTGACTCGCCGGGCCTGCCTGCGGCTTTTTATATGGCGAGACGAATTCCAGAAAGTTCCCGATTCACGTAAACAAGTAAACAACCGTGGGAACTTTCTAGGAGGCTCGAGCATGTACCACAATAAAACTGCCGTCCTTACGATAAGTGCAGTAAGTTGAATTTTTTGGTAAATTTAATTTAGACCTTATGGACTCAGTCATAAGGTCTAAATTAAAACACGTAAACAAACATTGGACCTTTCTAGAAGGTTCGAGTATGTACTTGCGCACCTCATGCCATCTAGTATTGGGGATTTATGTTGCCTGTGCTCCCTCGGTAAGTTTCGCTGGTTTGTCACTAGATGGCACCACGTGTCCGTATACCATTATGAATTCAATCAGAGTGCCATTTTGCTAGGTTTATTCCGCCGCGCTAAAAGCCCGCGATATAAATTACCATAATATTTGACTTTGTGATCATCCTCAGTATCAGAGTCCGGGACATCCGACACGGAGGACTCTGGTGGGGGATGGGGCGGTGCGGACGCGTGGGTGGTGTCGCAGGCAGCGCCGCTCAACCTGGTGGCGGGCCGCGCCGGCGCTCGCGCGCTCACACACACTGCCGCCGACCTGGTGGAGGCGCTCATGGCCAGGGGGAAGTTCACGGTGAGAGACTAAGGGCCTGTTTCACCACTTCCTGATAAGTTCCAGATAGGCTATCCACAACTTATCTGACAGATAGAGTATGGAGTATCTGTCAGTTAAGTTGTGGATAACCTATCCGGCACTTTTAAGGAAGTGGTGAAACAGACGCTAAATTAAAGATGACATTAGGCTTCAGTCCCGAAATCAGCGGACAGCGGCGGCGGCACGTTCCAAAGTTAACAGAATACAGTGCGAGCATTTTTCACAATATAGCTCCTAGGCTAAAGAGGCCAATTACCGTGGGTGCCACCTTAAATTATTTTGAGTATAGAGTACGAAATTGGCAAGAAATCGGTCTAAGTATAACAGTCCTCTGTGTGTTGTCAGGTGCTGCAGGAGCTGTGCGGGTGGCTGGAGGGCGGGGAGCGCGAGGCGGCGCTGTTCGCGCTGTACCGCCTCGCGCGCGCCGCCCGCGCCCGCAGCGCCGACAGACACAAGTACGTATCTTAAACAAACTGCAGAGCGGGTCACGATTCATTGGAGTAAAATAACGGCTCACCGTACGGTACGGTACAAAGCCGTTTCTTTGAACGAAGGTGCTCAAAAAGATGCTGGACGTTTTACTAATACAATCAGTATGGCAAAACAACAAAAACAGTAGAATGATACTGTGGAAATATGCTGGCAAACGCAATAAGTTGTTGAAATGTATAATTAATTCAGATGTAGTATATAATATATCCGCGTTGGCTTCAGAAACTTCGATAGTGCGACTTAGGACTGTGCACTATTTGGTCCGCTACATACCTTAACATAGTGACGGCTATCTGCCAATTGCAGAATTTTATATCCATTTACTTACTTTCAGCACGTGGCATCTCCCGGAGCCCGACGAGGATCTGGTCCCGCAGCGGTACCGCGCGCGCGGCCCCGACGAGTTGTCGGGGGATGAGGCGCCGCCGCAGCCGCCGCCGCTGCCGAGACTCACACCTCCTGCGCCTGCCCCGGTTAGTGCCATCACTGCCATCACAGACTGATATATCACTCGATGACAGGCAACTTCGTGGCACCAAAATTCGTTTATCGCACGGGAACCACACATTTTCCGGGATACAGAGCCTCCTATGTCCTTTCCCGGGACTCAAAGTAGCTCCATACCAAATTTCAGCAAAATCGGTTCAACGGTTTGGGCATTAAGAGATAACAGACAGGCAGACACACTACGCATTTATAATATAAGTATGGATTTTCTTTGATGTACACATGGAAGTGACAACGTGTAGGTAGGTACATTTGTCTAAAGTCGAGAACGCGCTAGGAGACATTACGCTGGAGCGATGCAGTACTTCACGTTCCGTACCTGGGCCTAGAGATAAGTGTCAAGCGATTATCGTAAACGCCAACAAAATGTATGGGATTTGGCATTAGTATTCGCTAGCGAGGCGATGACTTATGTCAAATCGCATACATTTGGTTGGCGTTTACGATAATCGCTTGCCACTTGTCTAGTAGGGCTGATGATTTGTGTTGCGTGACGGCGCTGCCGCATATGGGGCTTTGCACGTGCGGTTTCAATTTCAAGAGCACCCAGTTCAAAATTTGAACTCTTGCATGTGTATCTCTGTGTTTATTAAATTAAGTTTAATTAAATATTACTCTCTTTAACTTATTTCAAAATTTCTATCCCCAGCCTATCCAAACCGAAATACCGCTGCACCAAAACTGCACGGGGATTATCAAGACGGTGCAGATGCCGAATAAGTTTACCGTCAAACGCACAAAGTCGCTCGGCCGGAGCTTCTCCAGCCGCCAGCACCCGGATGTGGCCCGGTACACCGTCTCCAGGAGGAACGACGTGGTCACCGCCATCACCGGCACCAGCGGGGAGACGGCCCTGGACGGGAGGAACGGGAGAACCAGGAACGGTGTTGGGGAGTACCGCCTCAGTAGGATTACTATAGATTGATGATATTGTGATAATTTAGAACAATGTTATTTCAAAAAAATATGTTGAGTTTTTATTTTAAGGTGTTAACGTTTTAGGGTCAATTCAGACCGCAATGCGATGCGTAGTCGCATTTCTAAATTTGTAATGAATTGACAGATTTGCATGACGTCTCACGTAATCGAAATCTGTCAAATCCTTACAGAAATGCATTTACGCGTCGCGTTGCGGTCTGAATTGACCCTTAAGATTAAGGGTGCTCCCATATATCAGTTACATAACGTTATATAACTGCTGTATGTTTTAACATTGTGTAACAGGATAACATTTTATAACAGCGTGTAACATATGCTACAACAGGCGGACCCAAATGGCGGACCGCGGTCCGCATCCGGACCGCCGACCCATTGTGTGCGGACCGAGCATTTTCGAAGATGAACTTCGTTAAAAATAAATTTCGGTCTCGACTTACTGTACACATCTTCAGGATTTTATATCAATAGCTTGCACCAGTTTCACTTCAAACATCCGATCTTTGTAATTTCCTTAATGACTTAAATAAATAAATAAACGATGACTTACTTTTGTTTAATAAATATTTTTTATAAAATGTGCGGACCGCGAAGGTCATTCCTGAAAATGGACACCGAGCGAAACTAATTGGTGACCCCTGCGCTACAACATGTCAAGAAATAAACGTGTCTTTTGTTATAATTTGTAAAAGAAAAGTTAGACAACAATGTTATCTAACGTTATATAACAGCTGCTGTGTGGGAGCACCTTAACTGCTGTCTGGGAGCACAAGGCGTCACGTTGGTCAAGTTGCATTTAAAAATATCGTTCATATATACAGTTAATTTAAAATGTACACAAAGAAACAATAGCGCGTTACTACGAATTTAAATGTTTCAGTCTCTGTAATTTGATCGAATCTTACCTTTTATCTATGTTTAGATTAATTGGATTTCGACAGAGTTTTAACCAAATGTTATTATTCTTCTCAGATTTTGTTGGAAATTTTTGTTAACAATAAGGTTATTGAAAAGTGAAGTTTTTCTGATCATGTTCTAATTTATTGCAGATTTTTCTGATTATGTTTTAATTTTTGATTTAGTTGTCCTGAGATGCACCTAGGCAGTCTACTTTGGCTAGAAATCCAAAGTAAATCGAATAAATAATTTTAACATAAGTGTTGAAAAATAAAGGCCATGAAAACTCATAAAACTTTTATTTAATTTAAATCTCACTCTGTGGGCTGGTCTTTAATAGAAAGAAAGAAAGAAAGAAAACCTTTATTTGTGCAAGAAAACATACATAGCTTAGTTACAATAAATAATACATAATAAATTAATGTTTTCGAGCACAAGCCGACGCAGCTCAGCATATGCTTAAAAATTGGGATGAATAATTATAGTAGTTATTCATTCCAATTTTTAAGCTTTTTAACATCTGGTTCCACTAGCTATAGTCAAAACAAGTTATGGGTGGCACCAGCGGTCATTGACTGAAAATTCGTTTATCGCGCGGGAACCGTACATTTTTCCGGATAAAAAGTATTCTATGTCCTTCCCGGGACTCAAAGTATGTCTGTTTGAGCGTGAAGAGGTAACAGACAGACAGACAGACACACTTTCGCGTTTATAATATTAGTATGGATATGGATTAGAAACACCTGTCACTTAATTGGCAATTTCGGTTTGTATGACTAGATCCTTGACAGGGGGTCAACAACCGCTACGGACAGAATTCAGCAATTTGAGAATATATGCTATCAGCTAAACTGCTGACTAATCTAATGTCGTGCTCCAGGTGCATGCTATTACTCTGTGACATATTGCTCGCGCGGTCACGGTTGTGACCAGATATATTACATACCACTGTATGCATATTATATTGTGTTGTATTTGTTGCTATTATCACTCCTAAGTCCTAACTAATATAAATAATATTTTTGAATTAAAATATAGTATCTAACATACTTAAGTAGTGTATTTTGTCCCTTGTATATATTTCACTGTGAAAGTAGCAGCGCTCTAAAATGTACGGTTTCCGCGCGATAAACGAATTATAGCGCATCGGAGTTACGGGCGTTATCTAGTCTTTTACTAAAGTACATAATTATTAAGCTAATGAAATCCACTATATCTCACATATATTATAATATACTAGATCCTTTGAGACGAAATTACTAATTTCGATTATAATTATGTGTTATTCGTTCAATATATAATCGTCAATTCAATATATAACCGTCAACTGTGGAATGGTCCCTGGTAGTGGACGACCTACTAAGGGAACTGAACCTCAGTAGATATTACGCTCAAGGGTACGCTGACGACCTGGCGATTCTAGTGGTGGGCAAATGCGCATCAGTGGTCGCTGGGTTAATGCAGTCAGCACTAAGAGTCGTCGAGGATTGGTGCCGAAGGGTCAAGCTAACAGTAAACGCTGATAAGACGGTCTTGATACTTTTCACCAAAAAGAGGAAGTTGGAGGGACTAAGACCCCCAACACTCTTCGGAAAAACTGTTAAGTTTGCGAGTGAAGTCAAATATTTAGGAGTAATCTTAGACAAAGGACTCACTTGGAATAAGCACATCGAGTATATTACGAAAAAAGCTAGATGTGCTCTGGGTTCCTGTTGGAAGCTTGTCAGCTCTAAATGGGGTATTCGGCCGAAGGCAATGCTATGGATATATACAGCCATAGTGAGACTGATTACCACATATGGCTGCGTAGTGTGGCAAAAAAAGGCTGAACAAGTAAACTGTCGTAAAAATCTGAACAGCGTTCAGAGACTGGCATGCCTAATAATCACGGGTGGGCTCTCGTCAACACCTACCGCTTCCCTCGAGGCCCTGATCAACCTAACTCCGCTTCCTCTGCTTGTTCAGATGGAGGCCAGAAAGGCGGCTCTCAGGGCCAGGATGGCGGGCAGGACAAATTGGGCCTCCACCCCATTTAGACAGCTAGAACAGTCTCTTCGTGAATCACCCATCATGGACATGCCATCAGATGCCATGATCAAGGTGCATAGCTTTTCGAAGCAATATCAGGTTCTTATACCTGCCAGGGAGGACTGGGAAGGAAAAATCCCAATTGATGTTCGCCTTAGCGATATAGTTTGGTTCACGGATGGATCAAGGAAAGACAAACGTGCGGGAGCCGGATTCTACGGAGGCAGGCCCCCAAGAGGCAAACATGCCAGTTTGCGACCGTGGTTCGCAAACTGAGCAGGAAGCAATGGGTTGAGACCCCTGGCCTTAGACACTCTAAGGCACTAATTTCTGCCTTCAACAAGAAACTGTCAGGAATAGTGCTCACCATGGGTAGGAATCAATTAAGAATCCTTACCAGAAGCCTAACTGGGCACTGCAAGCTCAATAAGCACCTTAACAGAATAGGTGTTAGTAGCTCAATGACTTGCAGATTCTGCGAGGAGGAGGATGAAACACCTATACACCTTCTCCTTGACTGCCCTGCTCTACTACAGAGCAGGAACAGACACCTTGGTTGCTACGAACACACATCCACCGAGGAAATTCGTGGCACCAACCCCAGCCACATCGTTCAATTTATGAGCAGCATTGGGTTGGGGACGGTACTCTAATGCGAAGGAGTCACAATAGATCCTCAAGGGTCGCAGTGACATCAGGGCTACTTGACCTGCCTTCAGCAAAAAAAAAATCGGAGTTACGGGCGTTATCTAGTCTTTTACTAAAGTGCATAATTATTATTAAGCTAATGAAATCCACTATATCTCACATATATTATAATATACTAGATCCTTTGAGACGAAATTACTAATTTCGATTATAATTATGTGTTATTCGTTCAATATATAATCGTCAATTAAGTAGGGACTTTGACCCTCTGGGAGTAATTAGGATGGAGGCCTCTCATTACGGAATCGAACTCAATAATAAGCCGATAATTAATAATTAAAAACCCGTCGGAATTATCTCCGTTAGAGACAGAAAAAATATCTCGAGAGCTACTCACAGCAAAATCTACTCGCTAATGGCAATTTTCATTTTTAAATGATAAATTAATTATTATATGTACAAAAAAGCAATTTTTTAGAGTAATAAATAAATTACAAAATATCATAATTTAATTAAAAAAAAAGTAAGCAGTAACCGAAATAACAGCGTCGCAAAAAAAGCGAGTGATCAAAAGTAAAATTATTACCATGTGCACGTAAATGAATTCCAGAAACTCCTTTATCAAAAGGCTATTTAAAAGGAAAAATTAACAAAAAGGTTTTCTGAAACAAAAGCAGTACATTTTCCTTAATGGGTTTCCCGGGCTCGCCTCGCTTGTTCCTGGAGGAAACTCCACAGTGCATAATGGCGGGAAAACACACGCAAATCGACCGAAACTTAGAATTAGGACGATAGTGAAATTTTGTTATGTCATAAATTGTGTGTTTTGTGTTTACACATCGTTTCAATTTTTTAATGAAATAAGGGGGCAAACGAGCAAACGGGTCACCTGATGGAAAGCAACTTCCGTCGCCCTTGGACACTCGCAGCATCAGAAGAGCTGCAGGTGCGTTGCCGACCTTTTAATAGGGAATAGGGTAATAGGGAGGGTAGGGATGGGAAGGGAAGGAAATAGGGAAGGGTAGGGAAGGGAATAGGGTAGGGTATTGGGCCTCCAGTAAACTCACTCACTCGGCGAAACACAGCGCAAGCGCTGTTTCACGCCGGTTTTCTGTGAGAACGTGGTATTTCTCCGGTTGAGCCGGCCCATTCGTGCCGAAGCATGGCTCTCTCACGTATAAATCTCATTCAAAATCAATTGTTTTAGTGTGTGTAATGTGTGTTGCGCTTTGTCATAAGATGCGTTTATACCAAACTGACTATCAGCCGCCAACTGAGCAAGCCCACTAGCCCAAAAAGTTAGGATTCGTAGGTGCGATTTCACCAATGAAATTAAACGCTCTTAGTGGACACTGAACTGGTTCTAAACGTATAAACGCGTTTGTATTTTGACAGATGTGTTTGGTTAGTTTATGTATTGTTTCTTACTATTTTGTTGATAAAATAACGTGACACGGCTCCAAAATGACGAAAATATGTAAAATCATCGCGCGACGTCATGTAAACTTAGATTTATAAATCGCGATTAAAAGAAGATTGTGAAATCCATTTGAAACAAAACGAGTGTGAACACGAACACATGACCGGGTTCATCGTTGAACTTGAACAAGAACATTTATAAAACTTAGTTCTCATGAACTAAGTTTTATAAAAAGAAGTTTTAAGTGTGAATGGTGAAATCTCCACTTAGAAGCTGTATTAAAATAGTTGGATAATAGTACCGTTTTGCACTACGTCCGACCCGAACCCGTGAAATTACGATCTGGAATAGACGCGTACAACGATTTGTATGATAGCCCGGCTTCCGATACGTCATCTGATACTCGGTTGATCGGATTTTGATTGGACGTAGTACAAAACCGCTCTTATTCTAAGATAATATTTTTTTTAAATATAATATTTAGATAATTTTTATTTTATATCTTACTAGATGACCCGGTGATCTTCATATCACTTCCGTCCTGATATAAATTCTTCCTTGAACTTCCACGAGTATTTCAGGACTAAAATTAGCCCAATCGGCTCAGCCTCTCTCAGTTTTAGCGAGACTAACAAAAGTGAAAATTCATTTTTATTCTCCGTTGCGCCAAAACTCGGTTATCGCGCGGGAACCGTAAATTTTCTGGGACCAAAAGTATTCTATGTCCTTTCCCGGGACTCAAGGTTTCAGCAAAATCGGTTCAGTAGTTTGGGCGTGAAGAGGTAACAGAAAGACAGAAGGACAGACAGACACACTTTCGCATTTATAATATTAAGTATGGATAGATTATATAGACTACGTAGATGGTTCTGGAAGCGAGTGCATGTCCCATTGTGTTCTCGTTAGCGGGTGTCGGGCAGGGGCAGCACCTGAGCGAGTTAGACGTAGCGGATTATATCTGCCGGCGACGTGCAAATTGATCGACACCACTACTACTGGTTAGAGGTGCTCGAACATTCGAGACTAAAATTAACCGATTTAGGAGCCGAATAAGTGGAGCTGGGCCCTGATCCACAATGCGTAATTCGACTCGGATTCGGAAACTTCGTCGCGCGACGTAGAATATGAACCCAGAAAGCTTGAACGCGTGACCGCTGTCTGTCTGGTATGTCCCTTAATATACGCATTAGCGTGACGCTGTCTATGATTTTTGTCAATTTTTCTACACTTTCGATCAAAATTCAAGGCCAACAGCGTGCCAGTAAAGTATGAGCTTACGAAACTGGAGGGCCGCGGCAGTACCTTTGAAATTAACATGTTGAAATCGGCTCACATGTCTTATTTTGCTGTCAAAGTTATCGAATGCATTTTGCTGGGAACATCTTTTTGCTTTACATTAATAGTTTATTTATTTATTTAGTTTATCAATAGTTAAATAAAATATTAAAACAGCCTGAGGAGAAAACGCAGCTCACTGCGTGAAAATCTTATTAGTAAATTAATATAAACGCATAAATTAAAGTGAATACTTAATGAAGACTTAAAAACGTACATGCATAGAGTAACCAAATGTTTCCATATTTTCCATGTTAACGAACGAGTTTCCAGATTCGAGAATATGCAGTAGCGTCCCAGATTTTTCCGCATACGGCGATGATCGCGACAATTTAATAATCAACGCTCAATTCGCGATGATAGCTAAATTACTGGCATGGCCGGCGAGATTTATCACAACATGTTATTGCCAGGTGCGATTGTACACAACGTATGCAAAGAAACTGCTTAAAGTGTTGGTTCACACATTTTTGTTCCATGACTAGTTGACGCCGTTGCGCCATTTGTTTATCGCGCGGGAATCGTACATTTTTCCGGGATTAATAGTATCATAGTGACATACACACTTTTGTATTTATAATATTAGTATGGAACACTTTATCTCCCTATAATTATAGGGAGATAAAGTCATAGAGTGTCATTTGAGTTTTTTTTAATGAAAAAGGGGGCAAACGAGCTAACGGGTCACCTGAGGGAAAGCAACTTCCGTCGCCCATGGACACTCGCAGCATCAGAAGAGCTGCAGGTGGGTTGCCGGCCTTTTAAGAGGGAATAGGGTAATAGGGGAGGGTAGGGAAGGGAATAGGGTACTCCCACGTCTAAACTAATATACTCAAGTGACCGGCCTGACCGAGCATACCACCTCGCTCTTTCGGAAGATCTTCCTTTGCGGCCGCTACGTTACACCCACAATCGATACAACAGAACAGCTACATCGTCATAAATTAGAGCAGAAACCTGTATTTCGACAATAGGTATCTAATGATAATGAAAATACTTACAATGTCATGTTAACATTAAATCGGGACAAGACACTGCGATGAATTTTTAAATGAGCCATTGCATAGGTAACCCAACTCTGCGGGCGACAGGTTTGTCAATTTAATGTGTATCTTCTCGTGTAGCAAATGAAGTTCAATTTCGAACAGCTCATTCAAATCGCACTGCCTTATCACGCTGCAATGTGAACTAACCTTTAGAGTTAATACTCAAAGATACAAAGAAAATGGTTGGACAAATGAAATTTTAATTTAATTAAAAGTATGCCAAGTGAATACTAGCAGCGCTACGTTATTAATTAGGTTTTTAAAGTCAGGGAACCCTAAAAGTAGTTTCTCAACTCCTACGTGCCTAGACAATAAATTGAGTGGATTATATGCACTTATTTTCTATATATCTCTCTTTCTAATCGGTCCAGCGGCTGCCTCCGTCCCTCTCCGATCATCGCACATGCGCAAGAAGGCTTTTCCCAAAAGATGTGGGGCGCTCGAAGCTTCATATGCTGCTAGATATTTGTTGAAAATTGTGAATTGTGAATTTGCGGCTTTGTTATGTTTTCCTTAAATAACATTGTAGTGATATTACCGCGATATAAACAGTGGTAAAGACTCTACATTTGCAGTTACATATTACAATACAGTTGTATCTCAGTGATGTGTCAATAGAGTGATAAGTGGAGAAAAAATAATGACTGTGACAAGTTAGACCGTGTCACGAGCTGTAACAATCAGTGGGAATAGTTACGCAAGAGGAATGCGCAGGCTGGCAGGCAGCATACGCGGCTGCTAGCGCGTCGCCGCCGCCTGGCCTCCCGGGTCGCTCGCACGATCATCTGAATTATTAAAAAAAATTTAAAGTGCTGTGTTTATTCATAAAATGCATCTTGCCGCGCTGTCACTTTTGAATTTCGAACGATTTATTTTTTTAATACGCCGCCAGTGATTGTGATGCAAATACGTTATGTGTAGATTGTGACACACGTGAAAAATTTAAGGTAAGCGCTATTACTATGTCTGTGTTGTCTTAGTTTATATAAGTAAGTCGGTTATTTAGTAGCTGATATACAATTTTTAAAAACATAAATTGTTGTATGTTTCTATCTTTTTCTTACAATTTTCATTTATATTTTTTGAGACAGAAAAAATATGAATGAAAAACCTGTACTTACTATATTTTTATTTTATACAAAGAACATGTGATTAGTCATTGAATATTAGAATTTTTCTAGATATAAGTAAGTAAACTCTATTTGGAAAAGTGCCGGTACGAGAGTCAGCGATTATAGAAATTGTTTTTTAAAGATTTTTCTATATTGTTACACAAGAAGAATTATTGATAGTCTAACAAATATGTCTATTATACTAGTAGGACTGTTGTTACTTTCCATAGGGCTGTTGTAAGAGATTTCGTTTAGAAATAAGCAGTTCTTTTGTGTCGTCTTTCCATGTTAATTGTATCATTATTAGTTTCATTCGTACTATAAAGAGTTAAATAAATAAATAAAATATATACTCTGTCAAACAATTTTATTAAAATCACTTATAAAAATTTCTATACTTACAGTGCATAGAGATAGGGTAGTGTGCTAAATTGTAAGGAGACGTTAAATATAAACACGAGTAGGTACATAAAAATAAAAAAAACTTTAGCTACTATGCGAAAAATCGAAGATCGTTTTGTAAATGAGTATGATTTTTGTGATACGTGATCATGTTATAATATTTATATACTTATCATAAAAGCTTAATATATAATATCTAATAGGACTTAATATGTATATGATCAATTTACGCGGGAAAATGCACGGTTCCCTAGAATACTCTACTCATACGACGTACGAAGCCACCGGAAAAAGCCAGTGCGAAATAAAATATTATTTAAACAAAGTTCTAAAATAAAATATTATCTTATCAAAAACTTTTTTAATATCGAAAAGGGGAAATCTCAATTTTCTTAGCAACCGGGTAACGGTAATTTTGAGAGCCTTCAGTAGGGTGCGATTTCAAACTTTATTTTCGGTTACTCTTGATCATTTTTCTCCAAAATATTCAAAGATGATTTTCTGGTATGAAATTGGTATGGTATTTTGTGTTATTAATGAATTTTTATTTTTTTTCTAAATTTTAACCTTTAGAATTTGACCTTAAGTGACCTTCATTTCTAGATAGTTGACAGACCCACGTCATTTGGTCGGCTTATGTCAATTTAATGTTAGCTGTGATTGGTCGGATAGGTTTGACGTAACGCGACCAAATTACTTAAGTCCAATACTCCATCTGCCTAGGAATCAACTTCTCTGATAGTACCACAGTACATACAAACATACAACGAAAAAGAATAAACAATAATTATGGAATGGAACATGAATAAAATTTCTAACAAAACTCGAGAAATGCTACGAATCTCGTAGAGCCTCTACGCCGTGCTACGCGGTGCTACGAGCCTCCGTAACTTTTCAAGGCTGAATAACTACTTTACAGCGTAGAGCTTTTATTCTCTTATTTCAAGAAAAAACCTTTTCGCTTTATCATTGTGTGTGCAGAATGTATATTCAGGAGTAACTCACACAAATATATTTCCCGTCTATTCCGTCTGTCTGACCTAAGGGTCATATAGGTCTCTTCTTATAGTGAAGAGGTAAGAGCGGCCTGAGATAAAGTTAAGTATGGATAATAAAGGATGTACTTTGAGTCTCGGAAAAGAACATAGCAATTAGATGGTGACACCAAGGATTTTGTGTCACCATCTACGACCGGTAGACACCGGTAGTACATAATATGAAATCAGGAATTTTTAAAGAAGAAATGAAATTTCAAATTATTTTTTTACCTAAGTCCCTAAATGTTTTTTGGGTTCTGTAGCCAAATGGCAAAAAAAGAATCCCTTATAGATTTGTCATATCTGTCCGACTGTCTGTCTGTCCGTCTGTATATCATAGCCACTTAATTTCTCCAAAACTATACTGTACTGTTGAAACTTGGTAAGTTGGTGTACTCGGTGAACTTTTTTTTTAAACAATCTAAAGTGAAAAAGCACAGCTTTAAAATTTCGTTCCATCGTTTCAGAACGCAAAGGGAATTTCACGTCTTTTACATTTTAAATGTAATCCCGTCGGCGCTCTTTAGCGGCTGTTGTTCATGTGCTAATCCCGAAATCCTTAGAGAATAATAAAATACCAATACATAAGTAGCATTTAACATTATTTCGTTACATTAAAAGGGCAAAATTTACATAACATGAATATATATAGATCTAAATACATAAACACCGACTTTACATTATTATTTTAAGTACTTCGTCCCAAAACTCGAACTCGGTTATTTTAGAATAGGCTGTATTTGCTATACACAAAAGATAATATATACGCTGTATGTGTATAAAACTTGTTATATAAGAACTTTTGAGGCAAATGATAGATTATGATTAATGATTAGCAGACAAGGATAAAATTATTTTGTCAAAATAATGTATCTTTTTCCATAGTGTGATTTTTTATTAGTAAAAGGGTAACATCATTGTTAAGACTTTTAGAACGTACCCAAAACTCAAAATATAAGTAAAATGTTGCTTTGATAAAAAGCTAAAATCTAACCATCAGTAAAATGTTATTCAAAAACTCCGTAGAATAAATAGACCACAGAAATAGGCTTTACGATTTCGCGGGATAAAAAATAAATGGAAAACCAACGTTGCCTAGATAAAAGCTGGTTAGAAATGAAATTTTTAGTTCAAGCACTGGATAAAAATAACAAGGTCAGGGCTATTCTTGTGCTTTGATCGTAAGGTTAGAAGGTGCGAGAATCGAGCCCCATGTATTCAAAACAGAGCCCCTAGCCAAGACGTTTTATTTTTTGCTTCTTTATAGAATCGCTGATCAAAATTCAATTCAATTCAATTCAATATTTATGGAATATCTTGTATTGTATGGAAGGTCTTGGTTTTAGCCTCGTCCTTTAGGACGAGGATATTAACAGCTAGTTAGAAATATTAAAAATGTATGTAAAATCAAAGATCAAACGCACCATGCGTTATGTAAAATCCCATCTATTTTAATTTCTAACTCCGCAGCCAGTATCAAATGCAAGTTGACTAAGTACCCTGAGTATTTTTAAAGATCATGTGTATTTCAAGGTGAGCGTCAGAACCGAAAACAGCCTATACACAAACAATAGCGCGCTCGGGTTGGACTGTAGATGTATGAATGTTATATCAGTACTGATTTTTATTTTACGGTTCAAGCCACGAGACCAGTTAAATGTTAATATAAAATTAAAGACGTGAGTGGTGGAACCAGATAGCAAACATTTTATAACCTAAGAACACTTACTCATTTTTTAAAACAAGTCTTGTAACTTATCTACTTCATCATCTGGCTTATTAGCCAGATGATGAAGTAGATAAGATGATAGATCTGATGATAGCCAGATATATTATATCTGGCTATACATAAAATCCATTTTTAGGGTTCCGTATTTTATTTCAGGTCAATTTACCGACCCTAAAGCTTACATTTATGCAAAAAAATGCAGTTTTTCTAACTGTTACTTGCTTCTTCCACTCATGTCTTCAATTATATAATTATGTATATCTAGAACAATACCGCTTATCTTAATCTGACCACTTAAATATGGTCCCAGTTATTGTCATAAAAACGTAGCTAGGGCAACAAGAATCCTAGTTTGACCGACCTAGTTACTTTTTCATAGCATTTACCCTACGAATAATAAAAGCATTTACCTGTATTATTATAAAACCATTCCAAATGAACTACAGGCACACTGGCAAAATTAGCGGAACATAGGTAAAAAGGGCCAAAACTTGAACTCAAGTGGGTCGGGCTGTCTGAAAGCCTTTTTTATAGCTTCTAAGCTCATTCAAGAAATAAAATATTGAACAAAACTGGCAAGTTGACAGGTTTTTATAGCAATTATGCCCTAATAAGTGTTTTTCGATTATTGACGTTGTAAGTGTTCCTGATAAGAATGGCGTTTTAGCGGGGTGCAAGGTATGCTCAGCTCATTTGATTGTTTGGTTTTTGGAAGACCACATTGCTTAGATACAAAATTAGTGATTTCCCAGCATCTGCGACAGCTAGAGCTGTAACCACGATAGAGAAAGGTCACACCTACCGTCCGGTCAGTCAGGCCTTAGGTGTGTGGCTTCCGTGGTTCATCGTAACTTTCAACGCTTCAGAGAGATTGGATCTTACGTTCGGAGACGAGAACAAGGCAGATATCGGGTGACAATGGATCAGGATGACCATTTTGTAAGGAATCAAAACTTAAGAAATCGACCTCAAACTGTTATGTAGACACGAAACCTGTCGGAACAGATCCAAGATGAACGTGTAAGTGATTGTACAGTAAGAAGAAGACTCAAAGAAGTTAAATTAAACTCAAAAGTGCCAGCAAGGGCACCAAAACTTGAGACAGGACACCGAAGAGCCAGGCTAAGATTTGCGCGTGAACATCAAAATTAGACAAGTGAGTGAAATCTTGTGCTGTACAGTGATGGGAGCAAATTCTATATAAATTGTATTGACAGGCGATAAAGAATGTGGATAAATCATAAGGAAAGCTACAGGCCATCAAACTTACCGGAAACAGTGGCCTATGATGCAGGCTTCGTAATGGTTTGGAGTTGCATATGATTTGGAGCCCGCATGGAGCTGATGATTATAGATGATGGTACTTTGACAATACATGGCTATAGCACCGAAAACCTGGAACTGCATGGTGTTCTTTTTACACAGTTTTAGGTAGTAATTTCAATTTTATGTGCGTCCATAGAGTAAGAAAATCGGGCATTATTACCTAAACGATGCTGGCGTAGCCCAGGTGGAGAGGCCAGCGTGGTCTACGGATGTGGGTCCGATTGAAGACGTGTGGCACATCAATGGGTGAACGGTACGAGTTAGAACTCCAGCTCCAAAATGTGTCCAGGAACTCGAGTTGGCGCTACTGGAGGAGTAGGAGAATATCCCACAGGAAATGATTGACAATTAAAATGCAAGCATGGAATGGCGTATCCAGGCCCTCTTGAGATCCATAGAAGGCATTACACGCTTTTAACATGGCATTTCTTTAATAAAAATGGAGAATTTATCTTAAAAACTTACTACTGAAATTTCAAAGATTTTCTTAATTTTTTGATTTTTGCTGATTTTTTTCTATTTTTCACGTTTTTATGCCCTAAATTTATATAAACTTCATTTATTAATAATCAATTAGTAAATAAATAAATAAATATATAAAAATCAGTGAACAATTTGAAAAAAAATGAAAATTTTGTTATGTTCCTCTAATTTTGCCGGTGTGTTTATTTCATAATGAAATGACACATTTTTGTTTAGATCAAAACTGGTTATGTATAGGCATGAATATGTGTGATAGAAGTACTTACACTTTTACAAGTGAATCACACGGCTGTAACATTAGGTTAGACCATTGTATCGTTACTGAATCTGCGCGTTTATCTATAATGAGCGCGGCGTGAATGTTTTGTATGACGTGTACTGGTCCGATCATTTTCCTCTAGTAGTTGAATGTGATTTACATAAAATAAAATCTAAAAGTGTATGTAATGAACTATATAACAAGGTGAATATCTGTGTTGTGTGGGGTGAGAGGTCGGCGCAGCAGATTAGCGACTACCAAAACATTTGTAACTCAGTTTTGAGATTGATAGACATTCTTCAGGAGCTGAGTGAGTGCTGTGACCGGTTTTGTAACTGCATAGAACATCGCTCGGTTCTTGATGAAATGTATTGTAATTATATTGACACGTTGTCGCGCGCGGCTACACTCACGCATGTAAATAAAATATGAGAGTGCCATGTAAGCGAAGAGGTGGCTATATAACAGGGTGGAATAGGTACGTCGCCGGCCTGCATGGTGAGGCTCGGCTTAAGTTTCAGCTATGGGTATTGGCCGGTCGACCCCCAAGTGGCAGTGTGCATAGCGAAATGGTTAGGGCTAGAAGACGTTTCAAGGCCAAATTGAGGTGGTGTCAGAACAGGCAGGAACAAATTAAGATGAATATCCTCGCTACTAATCACCATCGTAAAGACTTTAAGAACTTTTGGAAAACGACAAATAAAATGAATATTAAGCTCAGCCTCCCCGTGTGCGTGGGCGGTGTTACTGACCACAAGCAGGTAGCGGATGCTTTCAGGGTGCATTTCTCTGTGCGCTCGCCTCTGACTTCGTCCGATCCGAGAATGAGCGATACTGAGGCCATGGTGAATAATCAGAACACTAAAATACCAGCAAAATTAGTGTCCAGAATTATCTCCAAAATGCAACGGGGAAAATCCCCGGGTCATGATGGTCTCAGTATTGAACATTTTAAGTATGCGGGGTTTCATTTGCCGCGAGTGCTGTCTCTGTTTTTCACTCTGTGCATAGGCCACACCTACCTGCCCGAACCACTTATGCGTACACTAGTAGTGCCTGTAGTGAAAAACAAAACGGGTGACACATCCGATATGAACAATTACCGGCCCATATCTCTCGCTACTACCGCGGCGAAGGTGCTTGACAGTGTGTTAAATGGTTTTCTCGCCGAGTATATCGAGGTCAGCGATGCTCAGTTCGGCTTTAGGGCAAGAGTATCGACTGAGAGTGCCATTTTTTCCTTAAACACGCTGTCAAGTATTACACCGCGAGGAGGACGCCGGTATACGCATGCTTCCTCGACTTGTCGAGGGCTTTTGACCTGGTTGCCTACGATATCCTGTGGAACAAGTTGAGGGGCTCGGGTGTGCCGGACCAGTACACCGCCCTCTTCAAATACTGGTATGCTCACCAGACAAACCGAGTGAGATGGGTCGGTACACTGTCGGATGAGTATATAATGAACTGTGGCTTGAGGCAGGGGGGGTTGAGCTCCCCATTACTGTTCAACCTTTATGTAAATCAGCTTATCGAGGAACTGAGCAGCACGTATGTCGGCTGCCACATAGACGGAGTGTGTGTCAATAACATAAGCTACGCGGACGACATGGTTCTGCTCAGTCCCTCGATAAGCGGACTTAGAGAACTCCTGTCGATTTGTGAGAGATACGCGGAGGCGCACGGCCTGAAATATAACTCTAGTAAGAGTGAAATACTCATATTCAAGGCGCCTGGGCTGTGTGGGAGGCACACAGCCCAGGCGTGTGCCTCCAGTCTATCTTAATGGGGTGGCTCTTAAGGTCGTCGATAGCTTTAAGTATCTCGGTCACATTGTAACCAGTGACTTACGAGATGACAGCGACATAGAGAGGGAGCGCAGAGCGTTGGCGGTGAGGAGTAACATGCTCGCCCGCAGGTTTGCTCGCTCCACTGCAGACGTCAAAATAACTCTATTTAAGGCGTTCTGTCAGTCTTTTTATACGAGCGGCCTGTGGGTGTCATACACGAGTCGAGCCTACAACGTTCTGCGCGTGCAGTATAACAACGCTTTTAGGATGCTGTTGCGACTGCCGTGGCGCTGTAGCGCATCAGGGATGTTTGCGGAGGCCCGTACTGATGGCTTTCACGCTATCATGCGCAAAAAAGCCGTCTCCCTGCTGCAACGTGTTCGCAACTCTCGGAACAGCATCCTAAAAATGATTGCAAGTAAACCAGATTGCCCTATACAAAGGCACTGGGTGGAGGTAGCACTGGGCCTAAAATAAACATTATAATATTGTTACTAACAATACTAACATGGATTAAGTTATGCATTGTTACTTATACACCTACTAATATTTTTATGGGTTGATGAAGCCTGAAATAAACATATTTTATTTAATTTTTTATTTATTATTAGTTTGTGTCTCATCTCATGTCTTGGTAATACCTACTAACTCCAAAGACTTCTATTTACTAACTCCCACACCGGTTTCGGTGACGATGGCCGGTTTCATTGAAACTAGGCCAGTTACGCAGAAGTAATTTTATAGTGCCCAAGTGTGTGCGCAGTACACGAAAACACTCTCTATTACTTTTTCCCATCCTCTCCCGGAGCCCCGTTAGACGAGAGTTAGGAGGTTCGCATAGCGTCGCCTCCGCACTCCCGTCCTACGCCGGCGGAGCGGCAGAGAGGTAGGAAACATAAATCTATTAACTTTAGCTTTCTTAGAGTGCTTCGACGGTGATTATAACTTAGTGGAAACTAACAACAACTTGAAACTAACAATCATTTTAATACGAGTCGTATTCATATTGAATCTGACAAACTTAATGTTGGGACGTTTATTATTTACTTTATCATGATCATTTCGACTAGGTATATTATTTAATTTGTTTGTTAGATTTGCGTTGCGCTAATATTCGTTTCTCGCGTGGGCACCGTACATTTTTTCGGGACATAAAATACGCTATTTCCTTCCTCGGGACTCGAAGTATCTGTGTACCAAATTTAAAATAACAGATAGATAGACAGACTTTTACATTAATAATATTAGTATGGATAAGACAGACAAAAACGCAATGTAGTTGACGCCTCCGTGATTCAGTAGCTTACAGCGTGGCTCTAAATTATGGAGGGTAGATGGAGGAGAACTATCTTATATGGGGGATATTTGAAAAAGTGTCCAGCTGTACGCAGTAAATAACAGTTGAAAAATCCTCCAAAAATGGCGCTAGCTGCAGCAACTAAACGTAGTGCATCGGCGATGTTTGCGCATGCCCACACAGACGGTTTTCACACCATGCTGCGACGTCGCATTACATCGCTGATGTTCCGCACACGAGGCAGCCGCAACAGCATTCTGAAAGTGCTCAGAGCCAAGTTGGACAGCCCCCCTCTGGGCCACTGGATCAATACACATATTGTGGATCTGCCCGGAGCGGTAGGAGGTGGCAAATAGCTAAACTAATTTATTTTTTGTATCTGACATTAACATAGTTTTTAGGTTTATATGTTTACAAAAAAAATATGGGTCCAAAAAGCCTTAAATAAACGTATTTTTTATTTTAAACTCTAAATTGTGGTTTTGATGCTTGAAATGCGTTGAAAATGTATCGTTTCCAAGAGTTTACATGTTTGGTTAGGGCAATACAGGCTGATCATCTGATTGTCAGGTAGGAAAAATGGTCCATACGTCGGATGGACATGTGAAAAGTCGGTCCTGCTTCTCTCGCTAGTCGTGTCCCACCAGGCTACGAGAGGAAAGGAATACCGAGTTCTTGTGTACTGCGCACACACTTGGACACTGTAAGGCCGGTATAAATAGTCAGTACTCAAGATGCATCTCGGTCTCAAGACACGGTTCATGCTCTGTGATTGGTTGGCTGTCAAAATTTGGACCAATCACAGAGCCGAACCTCGTCTTGAGACCGGGTCGCATCAGTACTGACTATTTATACCGGCCTAAGAGTAGCATTAGTTTCATTTTACCACCGTCACCAAAATCGATGTGTAGACCATTATATTGAAGTTTTGTCAAAAGATAACTTTTAGTTTCCAACAAGAGATAACTTTTAGTTTAAATCAACCTGAGCTCTCTACGGAGACTTTTTGTATGATAATAATGTAAAGTTCTATCTAGATGCGATAGAAAGCGTCCCTTGACCGTGCTAAGACTTTCACGTTTTGTTTGCTAAGGGTTAAATGTACCATCGAGGAAGTTGATTCCTATGCAATTGACAGACCAACGTTATTTGGTCGAATACGTCAATTCAATGTTAATTGTGATCTTACAGCTGGGTTTGACGTAACACAACCAAAATACTTAGGTCCCCGATTTGCATAGGAATCAACTTCTCTGATAGTACATAAGTTCTTTGCATAATAGTTTCGAAAGCGAAATAAGATAAAATGTATTTGATTTGACATAACGCATCGCTGAGGTTGTCCAGGTTCTGAAATAAAAACCCTGTATACAGGCCAGCGCTTTAGATGTCTTTCAAGTTGGATAGGGCAATACAGGCTGATCACCTGATTGTCAGATAAGAAAAATGGTCCATAGCATTGCAAGCGCACATATATTAATTATAATATACCTCAATACTTCTATAGTAATATTATAAATACGAAAGTGTGTCTGTCTGTCCGTCTGTTACCTCTTCACGCCCTAACCGCTGAACCGATTTGAAACTTGGTTTAAGATACTTTGAGTCCCGGGAACGGACATTTGACTTTTTATCCCGGAAAAATGTACGATTACCGCGCGATATACGAATTTTTGCGCAACGGAGTTGCAGGCGTCATCTATATATACTTCGAAACTATCGATATGACTGGCTACTTAGTCAATTCGATACCTATGTGGCATAGGTATAAAATGGCTGTGGCATTGTTTGCCGTGTTCGGACTTCGGAATGCTTGACGTGATATTAGTCTGTCCGGTGCATAAAGTTAATATTCCTAACTATATTAACTTTATGGTCCGGTGGGAGTGACACAGCGGTGTGTACCCCATTAGGGCCAATTTATACTAGCGCAGAGTCGAAGCGCATCGAAGCAAATTATTATAAAACTGAACATAACTAATTCAACCTTAACTCCAAAGCGTTAATGCACTTTATTACTTCTATAAATTTTTAATTTTAATGTGTTCAGTATTTGGGAATTCGCTTCGCTTCGACTCTGCGCTAATATAAATTGACCCTTAGGGGCGATTCCACCAAAGAAATGGAACGCGTTCAAAGCACTCTGAACCGGTTCAAAACGTATAAACTCGATTATAACATCAAAATGCATTTCACCAGCATAAACTGAACGCGTTCACAGCAAATCCGAGTTTTATCTTCTGAACGCCCAAAGTCCGAGGTTTAACGTCATAAAACCCGTTCAAGCCCTGTCATGGCGGAACGAAAAACATAAACAAAAGAAATGTCAAGATGACAGTTTTGACACATGGGTTTGTTAGTTTATGTATTTTTTCTTGCTATTTTGTAGTTAAATTAACGTGAAAAGGCTTTAAAATGATGAAGACATGTAAAATAATCGCGTGACGTCACGTAAACTTAGATTTAATAATCGCGATCAAAAGAAGTTTGTGAAATCCATACGAAACAAAACGAGATTTACGTTGCAGCATGAACGCGTTCAATGGGAACTAAGTTTTATAAAACTAAGTTTTATGTGTGTTTGGTGAAATCCCACCTTAGTCTGGCGCGGATTTAATGTGTCAGTTATTGCTACACAGTATTACGAGGGCTGCTATTTATGTATCCGGAACTGGCCACTTACAAGAACAATATTTAAAAAGTAATTACAACATTTGAAAATAGAACTCTTTGGTTGAAGAATACATTTTGTTTCATGTGACTGTCAATTATTTTTCCATTGTGGCGTCATTTTGAAAATTGCGTGTCTTCATTTGCCATGGATTTAACGCGTGAACATTTTCGTGCAATGATTTACTACGATTTTCGGCGTGGGCTAAATCAACAACAGTGCTTTATTCAACTCACCGCAACTTTTGGAGATGAAGCACCATCAAAAACCACTGTTTATCACTGGTACAGTGAGTTTAATCGTGGGCGGTCTATGCTCACGGATGAAAATAAAGAAGGTCGCCCAAAAACAGCTGTTGTCCCACAAAATATAGATGCTGTGCGGGAACTAATAATGCGTGATCATCATGTTACATATCGCGAGATAGAGGCGTCCTTAGGCATAAGTATGACGAGCATACATAAGATATAACACGAACATTTGGCTGTAAAAAAAATATGTTCGCGTTGGATTCCGCACAACTTGACAATCGATCAAAAACGGGCTCGTGTCGATTGGTGCAAAAAAATGATAAAAAAATACAACCGTGGTACGTCAAAAGCCGTTTATAATATCTACACAGGTGATGAATCTTGGATCTATGCATATGATCCCGAAACTAAACAACAGTCAACGGTGTGGGTGTTCCAAGATGAGCCGAAACCAACAAAAGTTACTCGTGCAAAAAGTACTTTGAAGCAAATGGTCGCCTGTTTTTTTGGAATTAATGGACATGTGGCTACAGTGCCATTAGAGAATCGTAAAACGGTTAATTCTGAATGGTATACGACCATTTGTTTACCAGAAGTCTTTGAAGAAATAAGAAAGGACAACCGACAACGCAGACTAATATTACATCACGACAATGCTAGCTGTCACACCTCAGCTGAAACAACTCAGTTTTTGGAGGGTCAAAAGATCGAATTGACTGGTCATCCGCCGTACAGCCCTGATTTGGCACCTAACGATTTCTTTTTATTTCCATACGCGAAGAACAAATTACGTGGTCAACGTTTTTCGAGCCGCGAAGAGGCTGTTGATGCGTTCAAAATGCACGTTTTGGAGATACCTCAATCAGAATGGAAAAAGTGCTATGAAAATTGGTTCCAGCGTATGCAAAAGTGTGTCGATCATCGCGGCGAATATTTTGAAAAGCAATAAAACCATATTAAATGATATATGTTTGTTTCTTTTTTTAATTCCGGATACATAAATAGCAGCCCTCGTATTTTAACATTTTTCAGCGTGTTTCGTTTTACAATAAGAATTTTTAAGGCTTTTTCTATCTGTTATAGCAAGGAAAAGGCTTGCGATGTTATGCTAAAACAATTTTACGTAGAGTATATTTCTACCTATAATAGTTTACCCGACAAAAATATAAATTCTTTTAATAGTTTTAAGCACCAGCTGTCAAAGCATGTCATTGAATACTGTTAAACCTAAGAATATTAAAATAAGTATTTTGTGCTGCTATCTTTGTATCCTTTCCTCAGTATTTAACTTTAACAATGAATTGTGTTTTATTTGTTTATTGCATAAACTTTTGTACTTAGTAATATTGTAAGTTTGAACTGTACTGATGATATAAATAAGTATTGTTAATGTCTTGTTCTCATGTAAGTGGATATTGTATCTTTTATGAGAATAAACCTTACCTGTAAGTAAAATTGTTTCAGCACATGTTATCCTTAATATTAAATAAGTGAAGGAAATTCTCTTTGAATAATAAAATCCGTTTTGGCTCATACTTCCTCAAATCATTAAATTTTCACATTATTCACAGGCAATCAATTCGTACTCTTGACGTCGAAGCACAAACTTTATATTGATACAATTAATTAAGAAGTTTTGTATCTCAATTTTTGTCAACTCAGGTTGTAATAATACATACTTTAAGGCTGCGTTTCCACCAGAGATGTGTTGCGAGGAATGTGTTTTTACTTTTTGAGAACCAATAGAATCGCTTCGTTGACGTGAGTCGTGACATCGCTCAACGCAGCGATTCTATTGATCACATTCCTCGCAACACGTCTCTGGTGGAAACGCAGCCTAAGGCGTGTATGAGTCCCCTGTAGAGTTTACTGTGAAAGTAGCAGCGCCGAAAGAGGAACTTTTGTATGGTCAAATTAATGAAGCTATGGCTCTTGCCCATACAAATCACAAAAAAAATACTCTTAGCAATGCTACTTTCACAGTGAACTCTACATTATGGAGGACCCGCTTAGTACAAGTATTATCACTAGGGTTGTTGAGGAAGTGATTATGAGGAAGAGGAGGAGGAAGAGGAATTGTCACGCGCAAATTTAGAGGATGCGGATGAGGAAGAGGATATTTTTTTGAGGAAGAGGATGCGGATGAGGAAGCGGAAGAGGAAGTACGTCCATATAGTACAGCGTTTCCCAATGTGGGTGATTACGCCCCCTTGTGGGCGCTGAAGATCTAAAGGGGGGCAGTGTGGGACTCAGAAAAAATGGCGGCGTTTTGTAGAGGCTGTGGGGGCTAATATTACCGACAAATTAAGGGGCAAAAGCCCCTTAATTTAAATTAGGAAAAGAAAGAAGGTGAAACAATGGGGGCACTAAAACATATTTTGTTCTCAAAGTGGGCAGTGGACAAAAAGTCTGGGAACCCCTGATATAGCGCTACACTTCGGTATCATTTCGGTTTTCGATAGAAATCAAATTATTAGATTATTCGCACTGCGTACGTAGCTGCGTAGTGCGTACACGCGTAAACAAAACAACGCGTGCTATATTATGTCAATAAAATTAAAACAAACAAGCAAGGAACAGCGCGGGTGGCGAGAGAGACAAGGAACAAGGAACAGCAGCGCCCATTCGGTCCGGCATCGCGCTCTGGCGTGTGCGTTGCCATGATTGGATACGCGACGCGCATGCGCAGTGAAATTCCTCATAAATTCCTCCTAAATTTTGAGGAAGCGATAGCGGAAGAGGATTTTTGTATTTTTATTTATGAGGATGCGGTAACGGTTGAGGAACCCAAATTATTGCGGAACTTCCTCATTATGAGGAAGAGGAAGAGGAATCCTCAGCAACCCTAATTATCACTATGTTTTGTAACACCCGGTATACCCGGTTTTAATTCATTTTGCTCCAAATTTAAACAAAACTTTAAAACACTTCCAAATTAATGTGTCATTGTATTTCTTTACATCACGGTCAATTACGTGACACTTAAATTGGTAGCATTGTAGCCCAAAACAAAATTATTCAAACGGATACTCCGTACGAATAGGAGAGTACGCTTCGATAATATAATCCGACAATATTACATAATAACTAATAAGTATTAGTTATTATGTAATATTTTGTAATATTCCAGATGTCAATATCGCTACGTCCACTGCCACCAGTTCCAGGAGGGTAGGGGGAAGGGAGACAGATCGATACAAGATACATTATCCGCCGATAAGTCTCAAGATATTCTATAAAACAGTGAGACACGAAGATTTATTATCGGAGATACATCTTACTCGGGGTAAATGGTAGGATTTTGTGGAATATGTTTTGATAGGAAGTAAATAAGTGAGGGCCTGGAAAAATGAATATTGATAATGTGTGTGATAAGCACACGGCACGAATGGGCCGGCTCGACCGGATAAATACCACGTTCTCACAGAAAACCGGCGTGAAACAGCGCTTGCGCTGTGTTTCGCTGATTGAGTGAGTTTACCGGAGGCCCAATTCCCTACCCTATTCCCTTTCCTACCCTCCCCTATTCCCTTCCCTTCCCTACCCTCCCCTATTACCCTATTCCCTCTTAAAAGGCCGGCAACGCACATGCAGCTCTTCTGATGCTGCGAGTGTTCATGGGCGACGGAAGTTGCTTTCCATCAGGTGACCCGTATGCTCGTTTGCCCCCTTATTTCATTTAAAAAAAAGTGATAACTAGGGCCCGGATTTATAATATGTAATTTATACCATTGACATAAGAAACTATATGGACACGAAAATATGACCACGAAAAACACGCGCTTGCCTTCAAAATAAGAAAAAATGACGGATTTTACTAGAGATGTCACTGAATAATAAAACATATCGATATCGATATTATTTTTTTATTATTCAGTGACATCGCTAGTAAAATCCGCCATTTTTATTTTCCAAATTTTGAAGGCATGCGTCTTTCGTGGTCATTTCGTGTCCATATTTCTTATGTCAATGGTATTTACATATAAATCCGGGCCCTAGTGAATAGTGATAACTGATAATTCATGAAGACGTAAATGTGCAAACTACAGTATATATAAAATGCAATAAATCTACGCGCGAAGATACATTATGACCTCAATTATGACAGTCGTTTATTAAAACGACAGTATTGGTCTTATAGTTTCCGAGAAAATGGCTGTAACATACGGATGGATAGACAGATGGACGAGAAGAGTTCCGTTTTTTAGCAATTAGGCTATGGAAATCTAAAAATCATACATTCCATCTAGAAGCAATTTAAGGTCGATTTACAGGGTGTATCAAAACTAAGTGATAATACTTTTTCCCCTAGATATAGTTTGCTGAGAACGTAGCAGCGTTGAATTCTCACGAACCCCTTCAATAAAATACAGCAAAAAAATTGGACACAACAAAGACATCCTGGACCATATAGACCGCGAGTATATGATATTATATTATACTCGACCCAGTGCTCTAAAGTTAGATTAAATAACTATTATTAGTTTTATTACACCTGTATAGCGATGTGTAGTGATGTCATTAAATTGAAGAACTGTGTACTACGGTCTCGGTCAGAAAGCGCGTTTTCATTCGTGCGTGATGCCGTTGTGGAAGTTGACGTTGCCTCTAGAAGGAATTAGAAATACTTTTGGACACAATTCATCAATTTAATATCACTGCAGAATTCTACAAACGAACTCGCTACAAAGTTGTACAGCAGCGGTTCTCAAACTTTTTTGGTGGCGAAATCCTTTTAGGAAGCGACATTTTAACGGACCCCAAAAAAGAGATGTTTTGTCATATAATGAATTGTCTCAATGCTGGTGTCTGATGATATTTCTAAAAGCAATTAATGGATCGTTATTTTTGATTTTTTAGACCTTTGCGACCTTTTATGACGCCTCCGTGGTCCAGTGGCTTAGAGCGCGGCTCTTGACTCGGAGGTCGTGGGTTCGACTCCCGCGTTGGAAACATGTTATTTCCAAGTTTGGTTAGGACAGTGCAGGCTGATCACCTGATTATATTCTGACAAGACGTAAGATGATCTATGCGTCGGATGGGCATGTCAAAAGTCAGTCCGTCTTCCGTCCCACTGGGTTATGAGAGTAAAGGAATAGAGAGTGCTATTGTGTACTGCGCACACACTTGGGCACTATAAAATTACTCCTGCGTAACTGGCCTGGTTTCAATGAACCGGCCACCGTCACCGGAACCGGTGTGGGAGTTATTATTTGCGAAGCTCCAGGGCTCCACGGAACACATTTTGAGAATGTATGTTGTAGAGTATTGTTGTTATCGCTTAACCTTTGTTGAATGTTGTTTCAATATCCTTCCTCTGTCGGTCGTGACCTTGTGCTCCTCTTCTTACGCCCACACAACAAGCTATTTGCGGCAGATTTCAGCCGTTTTATTTTTAAGTATTCAACAATTTATTCTTGAATTATTCATGTCTGAAATGTAGGTTCCTTTTACTTAAAGTTCGTTGTGAATGCTAGAGTATTGATTTAACTTAAATCAACTGCTCAAGGCGCTGTGGTTGTTGCAACTACGTAAAATGGGTTTTTAAAATAACGTTTTTAGTAAAGGACATGTCATTATTTAAGTATAAAATAAGTACCGTTTTAAAATTGAGAAAATTTCCTATACGCAAAGGTATCTAGGTATATCAGTACACAATTTGAAAAATTTTGCTCGATAGAAAAAAATCTCAAAGATGACTCTTATTTTTTCATAATTAAATCATAATATTATGGCTAAATTACACACTTTCTAGAAAAAACAAAAAATGTAGTATATGTGTCGTAACCTAACGTAAACGATTTGAAATATTTGATTTGTGTAATACTAAAAACAAAAGGTTTTTACTCCTAAGTTCTATTATCAAGGCACGCGGCGAGCGCGTAACCGCCACAGTACAAGGCGCGCTGATATGAATGTTATTTTAATCTCCTTAACGGCGATATTCGTACTGACAGACATCGACCTGCTAATTTTAGAGACTACTGGGCCTTAATACGATAAACACTTTTTTTTAAAGTACAATTCAAGCGATTTGGGCGTGGAGAGGTTACAGACAGATAGATAAACAGACTATTAGATGTATTACTTATTTAAATTTGATTTTGTTATTATGTTTGAATGTTTATCTTCTATAATATAAAAATGAGTTGCTGAATGTGTTGCTAAGCGCAAAACTCGAGAACGGTTGGACCGATTTCGCTAATTCTTTTTTTAAATATTCCTTGAAGTACGAGGATGGTTCTTACGGAGAGAAAAATTCTAAAAACAAAATCCTGAAAAAGTCTAAAAACAACACTTCTATACTCCCATACAAAAGATTTGTGATAATACTTAAAAGTCAAATATATAAAAATGGATTTTCAATTATGTTAGTAACGCTAAAACTCGAAAACGGCTGAACGGGTTGGGCTAATTTTAGTCTTAAAATATTCGTAGAAGTCCAGGGAAGGTTTTAAAGTAACACGAAGTTCACCGGGACAGCTAGTATTTAATAGATGTCTTACTCTTTTTAAGAAATGAACATTTGGATGCTAACAATTTATTAGCGAAGTGTGCTGGTACTGTATCACTTTTTGTCATCCTTTGTAACCACATTTCGAGCAAATAAAGATATTATGATTATGATTACAGACACATTTTCGCACTAATATTATTAGTATGGATAAAGTTTCTAAAGTGCCTACCAAAAATACAGCAAAGTGCTTTGATTTTTGGCAAAATACTCAGTTGAGAAATAACCCGAAAATCAAGATGATTTTACCACCAGGCAATGATTTCAAAACTTGTGTGATCTTAGTAAATTTTATTTGTTAAAAGGTATGAAGTTTTTTTGTGAAAAGAGTAAAAAGGTGAGAAAACAAGAAAACGTATGAAATTTATGGAATTGATTATATTATCTAACAAAAAAAATCCTAATTAATCTTTAATTGCGAAAGTCATAACACTTAAAAATATTAATTAAGTCGAGACATAAAATGATACTTTTATACCAAAGGAAGAGCAAATATTTTAATGAGGCAAATAAAAATAAAGGAAGTCCACATTACCTTTAACGGCCCTCAACTGAATTGTACTTGAGTACGGGTTGGGACTTGGGTCCCATCAACACGAAGATTTGCACTTCATCCCTTTTTGTCAACGTGAGAAATAATGGGCTAGAGCGAGATAGATATAAATAATGACTTTTGTTAAGAATTCATAATTATAATAGTAATAATTGGGATTGAAATACCCAGGATTTAATTTGAAAGTTTAGCGGTGATAGAGAGAGAGATAATACATCTAGTATCAACGTACAAGTATGTGTAAAAATATGGGCCAAGATGCCCGAAATAAATAAATAAATAAATAAAAAAAGAAGGTCAGTAGGGATGAAAAATAAATACATATATATATATATATATATATATATATATATATATATATATATATATATATATATATATATATATATATATATATATATATATATATATATATATATATATATATATATATATATATATATATATATATATAACCTTCCATTTCTCTTGCTTTCTAACTCTCTCACTTAAGGCCATCCCCCGAGCAAACGCCCTTGACCATACATTTGACGCGTTGCCGAGATCGCACAAAAATCCTATTTTTTTACTTATATATTAGTTCAAAATTGATCTAAAAAAATTTAAAACGGGGAATATGTAGTTAATGAAATTATCTATCCATTGTTGTGTTTCAAATAGATCCTTAATGGTCGCAGTGACATCAGGGCTACTTGACCTGCCTTCAGCAATAAAGTGTTTCAAATAAACTTAATTTGTAAATGTACTAGGGAGATCCTTAAAGTATGCTTAAATTTTAATAAATTGGTATTATTTTAGAAGCTAATATCATAAGTAAGTATAATAAATAAAAATAGAAAATTTAAAACGGGGAAAGGAATGTTGATATACTGAAGATTATTGCTGTATTTTTATTATAACTTTGTAGCTTTCAAATTATGTGAGTTTATAAGGCTCTAAATACGGTAAATTATAGAATCTCCTTAGGGGAAGGGCCTTAACTTCTCAGTAAAATTTGTAAATTATAAATGCGAAAGTCTAGCTGTCTGTCTACCTGTCTGTTACCTCTTTCGTCTCAAAACGTACGGTTCCCCAGAGATAAATAAATTTCGGGGCACTGAAGATCAAGCTACATAGTGGGTGTTTTGAGTTTTCCAATAAGAGCATTATAGCGCATTATGCGGCATAATGCTTAACGAATGTTTCAACAACAACACCGCTTCGCACAATCGAGCACTATCAAAAGTAGTGCTTTCGCTTGATGCGTGCAATGGACTATGGATACCAACTCTGACAGAAAAGTAGTTTCAGCATAATTCGACATTAAGCGCCACTGAGTCGCATTATGGTCTCTAATTGGAAACTAGGTATATGTAGTGACAGAATACAAAAATGTACACTTTTAAACTCCTTTTCCGTTTCCAGAAAGTTCTTAAATGGTTTCGGATCAATGATGATTAAACTTAAATTTAATGAAGAGTTTGACAGATAATGTACGGTACAATATGGCTCATGTTAAAATATAATTTAATTGCAATCAACTATCAAGTAATTAATATTCGTCTCTGAACGCGGCAATTAAAAACTAAAGTTCAGTGTAGTGTGATCTGAATAAATGAATTTTGCTACTCTCAGTCTCGACTCGATTTAATTGAACTACTATTTAACTTCCCGGCAAGTCGTTATTCCATTACGTAGTCGCTACACTGTTCGAAACTTGTTACACAGTAATGGAACGTACATTACTATTTGTTTTGTAAAATAAATTAAATAAAATGCGTTAAATATAGTGTTTGAGTCGAGCATGTTTTATATATGAATGAATTGAAAAGTTTATTAGCATGCTTGCATAAAGTAGATAGATAAAAAGTTAGTTTATTTGCCTAGAATGTAGGTAATATCTGTCTAGGTCCTAGGATACATCATAAAGTAGGTATGCTATAAAAACATGCAGTATACACTTAACTGCATATAAACCATATAAATAATGAAATCATGTGTATCAGTATGTTACAACACGAAAGCGCATCTAAGAAACATTATTTTATTCAAAACATTAGTTATGAGTTATGACTCTGCGCGCTATGAAAAGTTATATTACCTTACCTTAGATTTACTGCCACCGAGACGCGATTATGTTTACTAGATGGAGTTTTGTAAATAGGCTACTTGACCTATATTCAATTTCAGGCCTAGGAAACCGTATTTCACCCTTATCATCAAATAAAAGCATAATTCATAAATAAAGTCGATTTGAAAATATGATTTTATGAAAATAGGATTTGTACTGACGAAAACGCTTTTGCGGTACTTCCGATTTGGATGTGACGTCATCAGACTCGTAATTTAATATCTTTTATTTATCGCGCTCATTATATTATATAAGTTTATTTGTACATAAATAGTAAGAATAAGCCTAGAAAGATTTGTTATATATATTTTTATATATTATCTCCATTTATTGTAGACGGGAAATGAAATGGCCAAAACTTTTCAACATAATGACAAATAATTTCACATTTCTTATTTAATTCTTTTATAATTTTTGGGCACTTTTAGACTCATACATTTAGCATATAAAAAATGGTCAATAAAGAGAGTTTAAAATACAAAACGTATGATGTCACACTATGGCGGACAGTGTTTTCGGCGCCATTTATAAGGCATATTTTTCAATCAACATTTTTATGGGTTTCTACTGTGTAAAATATTAAAATATAAGTTTTTTTTGTGAAAATGAATAGGTAATTAAGAAGCGATTAGCATGAAGAAAAAAAGTAGGTCAAGTAGCCTATTCTGTGAGTCACTCGCGGTGCATTAGCAACAGCCACAGCATCTTTGCATCTCATAGTATCAACATGTGGACCTACGTAGTTATTACAGCAACTTAATCAGTTATCATTGTTGCAGGTTCGCGGCGAACATGGGCGTGTGCTAACATGACGAACGTCAAGCTAAAGCTGATGTTCTATCTGCTGAACGCGCTGCTGTCGGCGGACCTCGTCCACTCGCGGCCATACTCCGATTACAACACCACAGACTTCCTCTCCTTCAATAGCACCTACAACATCCCCGTGGAGACCAATTCGGATACCCTCACGGTCGCCAACGATGATCAGACAGCGGAGGAGACGAATAAGAACGCGAACACCCACATGGAGGAGATAGTAGATGCCGAGCAGGATAGAGATGAAGCTCTGTCGGAGAAGAACATCAAAGATCAGGTCACGATACTGGGGATCGCGAAAAACGAGGCCGAAGCCTTCGAGAAGCAGCTGAATATATCGAGTCCGCTACTAGACGAGATGATAGACTCCGAGTCTGACAGAGAAGGAACTCTAACGGATATCCTCTTCAGACCCGAGGCGCAGCTAGTCCAGGAGCCAAGGTTCGAGTTTTTAGTGGCGAAAGCGAATGATACTGGGAGGAGCGAGAGGAATAGGGAGAGGGGAGGGGAGGGGAACTCCACGGACGTGCTGAGGAAGTATGAATACGTGGAGCTGGTGGAGGTGGGCAGCGTAGGGGAGAACAGGAGCAGCTACGTCGCCAACATCACCGGACATGAGGTTGACAACGATCTCGCGCCAGACACAAGTGAGTTTTGTTGATATTTTGATATTGAATGTACTGTACCGTTATTGGTGGAAGTTCAAGTTTAATTCAAGAATTATACACTTTTCTTGCACTTCTTCCGCTTTATTATATTAGACCTTAAAATTATGTTGTAAGAAATTACTTTGTAAGAAATCTAATATAATAAATATAAGTGCAAGAAAAGTGTATAATTATTGAATTGAGTTTTGTTGAAATATTGTTATTTTTTATTAAATGAGCGAGAAAACAAACAGTTATTGTAGTATATTAAATAGTAGAAATGCAAAAGTGTAGAAACACACACATTTCCTTATTTAATATGTCATTTTGTCTATTCTAATTCAGAAAGGAACCCTTTTCTGTGGTGGCCATGCAATGCTAAGTACTATGCTGATTGATGATGGTATTCGATAGCCGCTGCTGGCTGCCATAGACACCATAGACTTTCATAATCACACATTCTTTTTACACTATAGTGAGACTTTCGCACTATAGTGTAAAAAGAATGTGTGATTAAAGTAACTGCTTACTTTAATAAGAATTTTTAAATGACAGTAAACTTAAAAATAGCTAATACAATATTTTTGGTAAGGAATAGCATACTTGAAAGTTACAGGCAAAACTAATTTTCAACTTATGCACCCATCGAGCAAACAAAATTTCAAGTTGTAAGAAAGTAATGTCTTGGCATTCGTTCGTAGTCCATACGTGGATCTATTTTATGACCAAATTCTACCCCCTAACAGGATTTGTGCCAACCACATAAGGATTGTTTTTCTATAAACTCCATGGTAGAAATATACCGAATGATTCTCTAGTGCGTACATAATAGGGGCTGTCCAACCGATGTCCAGCCAATAAGTCATAGATAACACAAAACCGAACCAAGTTGCTTATTGAATAATTCTTATTCTGTAACCTTATATTATTATCGAATTCATAGTTTCATGTCATGCACCGGAAAAATTGATTCATAGACAGGAGTTGCGTCTTTTTAATGCAAATTTAAGGCGTCTACTGGCTCTTCGACTATATTATCCTTTTTTAGGGTTCCGTAGTCAACAAGGAACCCTTATAGTTTCGGTCCGCGGTTTTGCTGAGAGACTATAGGACCTACAAAGCTGTAATTTGGCATGAATGCACATATTAATGATGTGCATTCATGCCAAATTACCGACAAAATGGTACATGAAATCTTAAAAAATATATATATTATATATGTTACCATCCCTACACAACAAACGGGTATGAATTTTTTTTCGCGTCCACTCCATCGTGTGGGATGTCGTTGGATAGGTTTTTTAAAAATATTATGAGTATTCATAGATCATTTTCCGATGTATGGATCCGTTTGTGAAATAAAGTTTAGGGGGGGACCCTTCTACCAGCTAAACGGTTGCATGTGAAAATGCGAAAAACTTCACAGGAGTAGGAAATATGCTGAATTTAAAAGGAAAACTTTCACGGCTAAGAAGACTTCATAGGCTATTGAGTAATAGTCGATAAAAATGTATTCGGCGAAGTATAAAGGAACTTTTCGTTTAAATTCCTTTGAAAGTAACTGAGATGATGTTGTTAGTAGTGTAAAAACATTATAAATGTACATTCATTGACCATACAAATTTTTTAAAAAACTAGCGGTACTACGGAGTACGGAACCGTATATTGCGCGTGGCCCGACACGCACTAAAATTATAATGTTTAAGTATGGATGCGAAGTTCTTTTATAAAGGTTTATAAGTTATAAGGTTTTCGCGAGTAGCACATGGTAGATAAACTTGTTAATCTCTAGCAACAATTAAGTTGCAACTTCGTTAAGACTTAGCAAGTTCCTCACCTTTGTGCGACTTATAAACTAAGTAAGCTACAAATTGATATCAAGTTTCATTTCTGAAACAGCTATAAGTTATAGCAAAACTTTAATAGTAAATTATATAATGAAATGAAAAAGTTTATTAACTAAGTTACATAGACTCATTTGTTAGTAAAATCGTATTAATAAATTATTTGTAAGTTTTAAAGTTATAAAGTTATGTGGGATATGCATGTAGTGGCCAAAGGAAGATCTTCCGACCGAGCGAGGTGTTATGCTCGGTCAGGCCGGAGCCCACATGATACATCTCAGCTGTCGTATATATACCGACGCGCTCAGAAAACTTCGATAGCGCGATGCAGGAATGTTAGGCGAATTGTGGGTACCGCCACCTCACTCCCCCCCGAAGACCGGAGGTCGAAATCTTGAAGTCTTGTGTCGCTTGAGTCGCCAGTGCCAGTGAGTTTCAGTGGGTCGGAACTGTTGCAGTGAGTCCCAGTGAGTCGGAACTGTAAGCTGCTGCACAGGATCCATAGCTGCCGTGCGGGGCCGATGCTACGTGCTGACCAGGAGAGATGTGCTCTGCTTGCTGACCGGTCGGTGTAGTGCGAAAGCCCGTTGGTGCCCGATGCGGAGTCGCCCAGGCCGCGGTACATTGCGGCTAGTGGACGAGGTACCCGATGAGGCGATGCTGGCTGGCGCGGTGCGGAGGGGCGGGGAGTGATGATGATGAAGGAGGCGTGTTCTGTCGAGGGTCACCAATGTGGGATATGTGCGTGGCGGCCAAAGGAAGATCTTCCGACAGAGCGAGGTGTTATGCTCGGTCAGGCCGAAGCCCACGTGATACATTTCAGATGTCGTATATATGTCGCAGCCGATTGGTTTAAATAGCCGTTCAATCAAACAGCAGCCCTTTGACTGAACAACGCCATTCAATCACACGGCTATACGTCGTTTAGCCGACTTGTTGACTACAACGTTCAACACTACAGCTAGACGACGCTTAGCCAACTGGTTTAATGGCAAATTAACTAGGGCGATCTAATGGTCGCCCTAGTTAATTTGCCATTAAACCAGTAAGCTAATGCTAAGCTAATGCTTAATATGTAACATTATGGGAGAATAGGAAATTTGACTAATAAGGTATGGTGTTAATAAAGGCTGATATATTTTTGTGACAAATTCAATACAAATGGCACAAATTACAATACATTAAGGGACATTTTGCCCGTTTCGACGATAGTTAACCTTATGTTGAGGGCTTAAAGGTCCTGTTACACACCTTACGATAAAACTGTACATTTTGGCCGCAGTAGATGTATGTCGTATACTTATTATAAGGCATGTATAGGGCATATTTTGCAACTAAAACGTACTTATACACTAGCCCCAAGGTCTGTTGGTGTTTGTCTGGCAAATTAAAAAAGTCACGTGACAGCTTATAAAGACAGAGGACATTCAAACTTTATATTAAGTAGTAAGGGCCGTACTGAATTTATTATTTTTATGAGAGTAGGCCACTTTATTTCAGCCGCCCCATGTACGTAATGCTTCTAACAGACGAATGGCACTTGTCGATGGCAGCCGTCAACGAGTCGATGGCTGCAGTCGACAAGTGCCGTTTGTCTGTAAGAAGCCTAATCGGTAGGGCCTCTATGCCGCTGCCTAGGCCGCTGCCGCCCCTAGGTCGTGGCATACGACGCCCTGTTAAATAAATCCGGGGCTGAGTAAGGGGGTAGATCTACTGCGGCCGAACTGTACAGTACGGCGCGGTGGCCGCTGGCGTGTGACCTGTCGCAGTCGTGTCCATGTTTTCAGGTTTCACGGACGTGCAGACGCTGTTCCTCGCCTGCTTCGCCACACTGGTGCCGTTGCTGCTGGTGCTCTTCGCCTCGCTTACCCTCAGGTAAATATACTTACTCTTACCCTTCAGGTAAAGGCACCTACCCTTACCCCTCAGGTAAATGCACCTATCCCTGCCCCTCAGGTAAATTATACACCTACCTCTACCCCTCAGATAAATACACCTACCCCTACTCCTCAGGTAAATACACCTAGCCCTACCCCTCAGGTAAATACACCTACCTCTACCTCTCAGGTACATACACCTACCCCTACCTCTCAGGTACATACACCTACAGGGACGCTATTAAGAATTTTAAAAGATAGGACTATACGGCCTATTTATCAATCCGGGGCTGGTTTCTACTGTAAGTATACTAATTTATTTTGAAAACTCTCCGAGTAGGTCAATAGTCTAGGTTATGTGTCATCTAGAGATAATCGCAACATCTGTATGTTGTATCCCTGATTTCAATATAAACTATCCGATTTAAATTTATTTTTAAAAGAAACTGGAAACGTTTATTAGCGGCCCTCAATTTTGATTTTAAATGTGTAGAGTTCTACAAACTTGTATGAATTTTTTTATACGTTTCCATAGCGGTGGCTAGTTTACAATGAAGCCATGTCAGCTACGCTAGAGTAATTAATAGTGCCCAAGTGTGTGTGCAGTACATCTGATCACACTCTTCATTACTCTCGTAACCTAGAAATGATCGGCGAAAAATCAGGCACAGGAGCGCCCTAAACATTTATTTTAGGTTACAATATTAAGTCTGGTTAGGATACAAAGTTAAGTCAGAATAAAGACACGACCAAGCGAGCCGAAAGACCATCGTACACGCCCTAGCCCTAGCCCTACGGGATCGCTGGGCTTTCGGCTTCATTAGGTCCCTTCACGTACCGTAAGTGGAAAATCTAATTACCGGAGGGCTCAGGGGGTGTGCAAATTTGATAAGGGCCGCGCAGTCAGCGATAGGGCCGCTATAGGGCCGCAAAGAGCATGTACACGTTTTTATTTGCGAGGAATAAGCTTCTTTGCGCTTTAATATTATCTATAGTTAAAATGAAATAAGATTGCCCCAGCGGTCATTGATCTTCCGGTCTAGGAGCAATGAGTAAAATGCTCGCAATGTATTCTGTTAGCTTTAGCAAAAAATGATCTCTTATAAAGACAGAGATCATTATAGATTCATCGAAAACCTCTTGTTATTAGTTATCGGGAAGTGGTATTCCATATATGATTTAGAGGCTTATCGAAATACTAAAATCTGTTTAAAAATATACCTCTTCTTCTTAAAATTGTACAAATTTTCAGGTTATAACTACAGAAAGTTCTGATATTTTAATTATAACTTATTTGGACCATTTAGACAGGTCCACACTACAAGACCTGTAGCATGGGGCGGAAGCGGGGTAGGAGCGTATGTTTTCGCATAACGCAAAATTCAATTTGATAATGTTTTCGCCATTAGAATGATACATTATACATTAGTTTAATTCCATGTATGATTTTTTCGTCATTATCTACACATAAATGATGTTTTTCAGTTTGAAACTAGTCAGTTAGATAATGTTAAAATTGTAGTTCTGTTTTTCTTTTATCTACAGCTGTCACTAATTAGCGAGGGGTAGGAGGGGGATTCGACGGAGTGCTGACGACCAAATCGGTCATGTGGCTTCAGCTGTAAGAAAACTCCGTTAACTTCTTCCCTGAACAACCTTTTCTGATAATCTGCGTGCTGGCAGGCCGTGGGCGTTGGGTGTGGGTGTAGTGGAGTGGGGAAAAAAAATGGACTTTAATTTTTTCCAAACAGTTGCTCTGTACTTCCTGTGCACCCAAAAAAATTTTAATCGATCGGGTGGTGGGAAGAGATTGCCAGCATGAGTTAAAAGTAGGAAAATTATCATTATTTTCATGTGGGTTCGGTTGTGTTGGCTTTTTTTTGGGATTACATACTAAATAATCTCGCGTCAGAAAAAAGCTAACACAGTTGAACCCACATGAAAATAATAAGAATTTCCCAACTTTTAATTAACGCTGGCAACCCCTTCCTACGACCCAATCGATTTAATTTTTTTTTTGGGTGCACAGGAAGTACAGAGCAACTGTTTGGAAAAAAATAAAGTCGCTGAACCTACATTTTTTTCATTTTTTCCCCACTCCACTACACCCACACCCACCGCCCACGGCCTGCCAGCACGCAGATTATCAGAAAAGGTTGTTCAGGGAAGAAGTTAACGGAGTTTTCATACAGCTGAAGCCACATGACCGATTTGGTCGTCAGCTCTTAGTCGAGATGTTTAAGCTCTTTGTAAGCGGTTAACTTTTTCTGTGACAGGGAACCGCCCCTACTCCCCGCCCTCGCCGGCTACTCAACTCTTAACGATTTTAATTAAAGCAACTAACTTAAGTCTTGACTCTTGAGTGTTACTCGACTTTATGAGTGCAAATGTATTTCCACGGTATTTCAATAGCTCTGGTTACTTAGACAACTTGCATTCGATAATCGACAGCGTTCTTACCGACCTAAAATGTTTGCTAAAATACTGCAATTCCTTTGCGTCAAAAGTCCTTTATCGCGGGGGAACCATAAAATATATAAAGCAAGATGAATGTACTTTATGTCCTTACCGGGAATCCCGGGACTCAAAGCATAATATCCATACTAATTGTCAGAAAAATCGGCTTAGAGCTTTGGGCGTGAAGAGATAATAGACAGACAGTGAGACACACTTTTGCATATTTATAATATTAGTATGGATATACCTCTACTAATTTCTTTAATCACTTTACACTGTAAACTCTAAAGTTTAGAGTCTCGATCCAATTTTGTCAAAATATATGGATATTATGGATATAGTACGGTAGAAACACGAGGCAAAAAGCATTTGTAAATTGTAAGGTAATACATACTCTGAAACAGAATCCTCAGCGTTCGGACTTAACGAGTTTAAACTTTGTTGTTGTAATAAATTAATGGAAGCCACGAGTTTCAAGGACGCAAGTAAATGAAGTTTAGTTGAGCTTAACTCAATACCTTGTTCAATCTTTTTTTTTTAATGAAATAAGGGGGCAAACGAGCAAACGCGTCACCTGATGGAAAGCAACTTCCGTCGCCCATGGACACTCGCAGCATCAGAAGAGCTGCAGGTGCGTTGCCGGCCTTTTAAGAGGTAATAGGGGAGGGTAGGGATGGGAAGGGAAGGGAATAGGGGAGGGTAGGGAAGGGAATAGGGTAGGGGATTGGGCCTCCGGTAAACTCACTCACTCGGCGAAACACATCGTAAGCGTTGTTTCACGCCGGTTTTCTGTGAGAACGTGGTATTTCTCCGGTCGAGCCGGCCCATTCATGCCGAAGCATGGCTCTCCCACGGATAAAATGTATCTTTGTATACAGAGCGGTGATTTGTGAACAAAACTATGTGATGATACTGTGTTATGTCATGTGTATCCTTCCCTTGTATAGATTTCACTGTGAAAGTAGCAGCGCTGAAAGAGAAACATTTTTTATGATTTGTATATAATGCATTTATATATTTTGGCATTGGGCGAGCGCACATCATGATTTTTTTCATACAAAGGTGAAAAAAAACGAATAGAAAAAATATAAAAAAAAATGTAGCGATTCGAAAAATATTTAAAAATAATGAAAATTGAATCTCATGGTTTGGTTTATAAGGTTTTTAAATAGGAGTGTATCTATTTTCACATATGCGTGTAAGTGTGCATAGATTGAAAATTATTGACTGATTGAAATAACTACGGCAGGTGCATGCTGCGTCGCTGGTGCCCAAATGCGTGCGCAAAACCCGTGGAATCCTCCGTCTCCGAGAGCAGCGAGAAGCAGGACAGCAACCATCAACAGGTAAAACAGTACCGTCCATTCATACTAATAATATAAATGCGAAAGTGTGTCTGTCTGTCTGTCTGTCGGTCTGTTTGTCTGTCTGTTACCTCTTCACGCCCAAGCTGCTGAACCGATTTTGTAATTTGGTATGAAGATACTGTGTCCAAAGAAAGGACATAAGATACTTTTTATCCAGGCAAAATGTTGGGTTCCCGCACGATGAAAGAATTTTGGCGCAACGGATTAGCGGACGTCATCTAGTACTAGTGTTATATATAAATGCGAAGGTAATTTCAGCAAAATCGGTTCATTTTGCTGAAATTTGGTATGGAGATACTTTAAGTCCAGAGAAAGGATATATTATGTGGTGATTTTTACGTGGTAGAGCCATGTTTCGGCATGAATGGGCCGGCTCGACCGGAGAAATACCACGGGCTCACAGAAAAACCGGCGTGAAACAGCGCCTGCGCTGTATGCCTTTGTGTTTCGCCGAGTGAGTGAGTTTACCGGAGGCCCAATCCCCTACCCTATTCCCTTCCCTACACTTCCCTATTTCCTTCCTTACCTTCCCCTATTCCCTCTTAATAGGCTGGCAACGCACCTGCAGCTCATCTGATGTTGCGAGTGTCCATGAGCGACGGAAGTTGCTTTCCATCAGGTGACCTGTTTGCTCGTTTGCCCCCTTATTTCATAAAAAAATATATTTTATATTAGGATACTTTTTATCCAGGAAAAATGTACAGTTTCCGCGCGAAAAACTAGTTTTGGTTGCAACGTAGTTGGGGCAACATTTATTACCAGTCTAGTATTAAAGGTGGAGAGATACTTCAGTGCATTTCGCACTTGCTATAAATTAATACCTTACTTCATTTTAATTTGTTACTTGAACGTTTGCAAAGCTTTTAAGTGCTAGCTCGAGGAACTCGTAGTCCATATTAAATGATTTATTGCTACGCCTGTGTAATTTTAATAGCAACACTTGTAAGCTTAATTATTGTAACAGGCTTCATTTATCATTTTGCGAACACGAGAAGTCCGAAATGTGTATTCAATTATTGGAAGTATTGAGCGGTATGTAACTTTGTAAGTCGTTAAAATTATTTTATTTGTGTTTAGAAATAGGTAAATTAGACGAGACGGTGGCACCTGATAGCTGTCTACTGATAACAATAATCCATTTTGATATCACAATATCATACACTAGCTATTTGACCGAGCTTTGCTCGGTATTCGATAAAACACGAATAAAATGACATTTTCTAAAAATGATTCCTAGCTAGATCGATTTACTAAATTTCATGAAAATCGTTGGAGCCGATTCTGAGAATAAATAAATAAATAAAATATACATACATATATACAAGAATTGCTCGTTTAAAGATATAACATAATAGACAAAAACTTGACTGGCTACATAACTATATTGTAACGAGCGTTTTTCTTTTGTCTTTCCTGATATATTTTCTGTTTGTTAGGGTAAAATATATTCGAAAGATTCTTTTTCTTACACAATTTTAAATGTGGCTAAAATATAGATAATATTGTAATAATCGTGGGAACCGCAGACACAATAGATTTTCAATTGATATGTGACAGCCGAGTGCCGCTTTGGGATGATGGGTTAAGAGATGAGAGTTGAAAAACAAACGAACAAAAAGACAAACTTAAGCACAAATACTTCCCACTCAATTAAGGCGCATACGCTTACTACGATTTTGACTAATTAGTATTGATATAGATTAAGAAGTTTTTTTTAATCTATATTTTTGAGGGATTTTTATCCGAAGATAATGTCAATCCCCTTAAGAAGTTACGACACCTGAGTTTTGTTCCCTCCCGAGATTATCTTATCAGATAATTCAGTGCAGAACCGAGCTGGAACCAGTTATCGATCCGGATTAAGCCGCATCAAGCCGGATAAAACCGGATAAAGCCGGATCGGCGGCCGGGTGCACGGAGCACAGCCTGAAAATCAGATTAGTGGCAAAATTTTGCACTGGATTTTGTAGGGCGTAAAAGAAAATGTTGGTCCGTTCAGTTTTAAAATATATAATCTACTAGTCCAGGGGTCACCAAATGGCGGACCGCGGTCCGCATCCGGACCGCCGACCCATTGTGTGCGGACCAAGCATTTTCGAAAATGAACTTCTTTAAAAATAAATTTCGGCCTCGATTTACTAATGAACATAACTAGCTTGCACCAATTTCACTCCAAATATATCAGCGAGATAATAATCTACAAAAAATGACACTTTTCTCATTGATAAGTGATATGTAAATACCTTTGTAATTTCCTTAATTACCTTTGTTTTTTTTTATAAAATGTGTGGACCGCGAAGGTCATTTCATTTCTTAAAATGGACCCCGAGCAAAACCAATTGGTGACCCCTGTACTAGACGATGCCCGCAACTCCGTTGGGCCTAAAATTTATCGCGCGGAAACCGTTCATTTTGCCGGTATAAATTTCAGTAGCCTTAGCACGGCCACCAGTAGAAATGCGAAAGTATGGACAAACTGTGGAGATAAACTTAAGGTAGTGTTCCAATCTTTTTTCGTTCCCAAAAATTCAATTAAAATGCCACTTTATGACAGACTATAGTCCTAAAAATTCAAATAATATCCTGCTCTATGACATATACTATAGTCTGTCATAAAGTGGCATTTTAATTGAATTTTTGTCGGTCGCGATTGGCCGCGGTTAAGATCGGAACAGTTTGTTCATACTTTCGCATTTCTACTGGTGGCCGTGCTAAGGCTACTGGGACTCAAAGTATTTCCATACCTTTCAGCAAAATCAAATCAGCGGTTTGGACATAAAGAGGTGACAGACAGTACTCGCAATTCGCATATCTGCATACTAAACATCAAAATCGCTTTTAGAAAGAAGTTTAAGAACACATAACAGACATACTTTAGCATTTTTAGTACGGATAGTATTTTTTTATGAAATAAGGGGGCAAACGAGCAAACGGGTCACCTGATGGAAAGCAACTAAAGTCGCCCATGGACACACGCAACATCAGAAGAGCTGCTGGTGCGTTGCCGGCCTTTAGAGGTAATAGGATTCAGTGTAGGGGAGGTAAGGAAGGGAATAGGGAAGGGTAGGGAAGGGCAGGGTAGGGAATTGGGCCTCTGGTAAACTCACTCACTCGGCGAAACACAGCGCAAGCGCTGTTTCACACCGTTTTCTGTGAGCCCGTGGTATTTCTCCGGTCGAGCCGGCCCATTCGTGACGAAGCATGGCTCTACCACGTAGTATAGACATAATGGAAGTAGAAGTAGGTATATTAGTTGAAAGTTATAAGTAAGTAGAGTTATTAAGGCCGATGGATAAGAATATGCAGTTTTAAATATTATTGCGATGAGACAACTTCGAGGCAACATTTTAAAACCGAAAATACTCGCCCATGCAAGTCACACATGCACCCAGCTCCTAGCTAGTACTTATAAGTTGTAATGACTACACACACACACACACACACACACACACACAAACAAACACACACATACGCACAGGCCCTGCACACTAGCTGCACAAATCGATGTGCATATTAGGACATTAAAGTGCATTCAGCAAATAGATGTGTAATTATTTCATTTTTTGCACACGAATTAAGTTTGCAAGAGACCTAATTTTAAGACCTAAGGCTCCGCAACTCCGTTGCTTATTGCGCGGGAACCGTACATTTTTCCGGAATAAAAAGTATCATAATGTCCTTTTCCCGGTATTAAAAGTATTATAAATAAAAAAGTGCGTCTGTTTGTTACCCATCACGCCCAAACAGCTGAACCGAATTTGCTGAAATGTAGTGTGGAAATAAGTATGGATGTTATTATAAGAGTCAGGCTCAGATAGTTTTTTTCATAGGAACACGGGAAAACGAAGCCTATAAACCAGTTGCCCGTGAGGCAAGATGGCTGTATCTTATGCTTAGAGCACAATAACTATGTCTACAAGACTATGACAGACGTACAGACAGAATATTATAGTATGCTCCATCATTCTCAAATTAGCCAAGTGTATTTGGGGCTAATTTGAGGATGGTTGAATTGAAAGTCGAAACTAAATAATTATTCACAAAATGTGCACCAGAATTTATCGTACGCATTTTAAGGCAAATGTTGCCAAATTTTCGTGTTGCATGTGTGTATTTTGTGGGCGTGTGTGCGTGCGATCCGGTTCCCGGAGTACATGTAGGGTGTAGTACCACCGGCATTTATAGATAGGTACCACGATTTTTGTGTTACATTGTACAATTTTGGAGCTAAGGAAGAGCCTCTCAGAACATATTCAAAATCTAGACTTATCGATCTTCCCGCAACGGGCTCCTCGCGGCCCGGGTAGTTCCAGTCGTATTCTACAGAAAACGTATTTAATTTTTACATACTCACAGGTTCTTGAAGGATCGTACATTATTTTACAACTATTAATAAGTAAAATAGTTTGACCTATCCCATTGTTGGCAGTCATCCCATTCATGGCACTAGGAAATGAAAAAACTAGAAAATTAAATGGCAACAATAGGATTTTCTGTACTGTAAACGCTTAAAGTTCCCCTTAATTTGGTGTCACATCAAATAAAAAACTTACACTGTTAAAAACACTTAATTTTCTGTATAGCCTGTAAATTGTTATTGGATGGGTTGAAATTGGTAGGAACAGTCTTTATTCGGATGTTTATTTTTTTACGTTACTCGTAAAAATTAATTGACACATAATATGATTGCCCCATTGGGTTACGCACTTTGATGACATTTTCCGGTCGGATAGGCCTGTCCTTACTCCAGTCAATGGTCGTACCAAATTAAACGATAAATTAAAAGGCGATGTCGATAATTGGTTAGGGCCGGACACCTTGACTTCGTTATGACTTGCCTCGTGTCTCGTGTCTCGTATGTCGTGACACCGGGACTTTTTTGTGACGAGCTTCGTTATCTTGCCTGGTTACTCGTATATGAATTACGTTCAGAAGTAGTAATACTTAATACTATGTATCTACTATATATACATATATCTGTGTGTCTGTTACCTCTTCACGCCCAAACCGCTGAACACATTTTGCTGAAATTTGGTATGAAAATACCAATTCGTGTCCCTGGAAAGAATATTAGATACTTTTTATCCCGGAAAAATGTACGGTTCCCGCGCGATAAACAAAATTTGGCGCAACGGAGTTGAGGGTGCATCTCACAAATAAACTCTTCAGCTTGTTATATTAGTACAATATAAAAAGCTGAAGAGTTTATTTGTTTGAACTCGCTAATTCCCAGAACTACTACACAGACTTTAATGTAATTTGCCACTGTCATAGAGGACTACTACAGGAAAGGACATACGCTTTTTGTCGGGAAAATGTACGGTTAAGACGGAGTCGTCCGGAACGTCTAGTATGTGTATAAAGTGTTACTAAAATTAAAATTAAATAAAAGTTATTCGCTATTTCCGGTTAGTTTTAATCTGAGTCTAATTTAAATTTCAATTAATGTTCAATGAGCCTATAATTAATGGGAGTAAATAAGTTTAGTACTCGAGCGAGTACTGTGAACTTCAACAACGCGGTTGAATTAACATTCAACAATTTCTGCTCTAGAAAAGCTGTAATGTTCACGTATGGCAATAAAAGTAATGAAAAATAACATTACAACGCTGTTTAAATACTGTGGTATATATTTTGGGCAAAGTTTATTATTCACGCAATTATAAAAGTCGACGAAATTTGTGAGAGTTTAGACCTCTCCCAAATACTACGTCCACTATATATCTACTACATACTATATCAGGTAAAACAAGCATTTTATTGGCATTCATACTACAGAAAGTTATTCTTAGTTCAACATTTCGTAATTCGAGTCAACGATTGAAAAGTTTGCCTTACGAAAAAAAATATTATCGAAAATAACTATTTTGTTATTTTATAACTTTGGCTTTGACAAAAGATGACGTCCGCATCTCCGTTGCGCCAACATTCGTTTATCGCGCGGGAACCGTACATTTTTCCGAGATATAAAGTATCATATTATTAGTATTTACATATTTTTTTTTATATTTTTTTGAGGATTGTATTATAATTTATTTTTGATTCTATTTAAATATCTGTTTATTATGGTTAGATATTATAGTAATAAAGCATGATTAATTTTATATTTAAAAATATTTCCACGCCCTAGAGGCAAAAATTGTGAACTATAAAATATAATAATAATAAGAACATTGTAACCAATTTCTTGGAAATAAAGACTTACTTACTTACTATTATGTCCTTTCCTGGGACTCACAGTATCTCTATACCAAACTAGCTGTTGCCCGCGACTTCGTCCGCGTTAGCATAATATAATAATATAGATGGATAATTTTCTCCTTTTTATGGTCCCTTACTCAAAGGGTAAAAACGGGACCCGATCACAAGGATAAAATATCAGCCTGTCCGTCTGTTCATGTCCAGACTATACTATTTTGTTATAAGCATTTCAACATTTCTGTATGTTTAGTTTAGGTTTGAATAAATTCACTTCTAATTAATAACTTACTTTGTTCCTAAAATAGTAGTTTTACAACTCAACACTAACGACGCGACACCATTTGGTTTAAAGCAACATTTTCAGTGCGCAGCCGCTTGTTCCTAAACAAGAGAATTAAAAGTAAACACTGACGACGGAACACTATTAAATAGTGTTCCGTTGTCATTTTGTTATAAGCAACATTCTCCAGCAGCCCCCCCCCCCCCCCCCCCCAAATAGGGGCCGAGGGAAAACTCGGAATCTGTATATTTAGCTTAGGTAAGAATAATTTCACTTTTAATTAATAACTTAGTATGTTCTTATTAGGCAGAATGAAAACTCAACACAAACACCGCGGGACAGTTTTGTTTAACAACATATCCAGGAGCGGGGGGGGGGGAGGGTTTGGGGGGCACAGCCCCCCCAAGTAGTGGCCTTGGGCAAACTCGGAATCTGTATGTTTAGCTTACGTCAGAATAATTTCACTTTTAATTTATAACTTAGTATGTTCCTAATATAGAAGAATGAAAACTCACTACTAACGCCGCGACACAGTTTTGTTTTAGCAACATTTCTAGGAGCGGGGGGGGGTTTGGGGGGGTGCAGCCCCCCCCCCCCCCCCCAAATAGCGGCCAGGATCATACTCGAAATCCGTTTTGTTTGAAGCAACAACTCCAGGAGGGGGGGGGGGGGAGGGTTTTAAGTAAATCCTTTTTGAGTTTATCCTGGACATACATACAGTACAGACAAACAGAAATATTTTTGGCTTCCATATCGATTACATATCACGTCCCAGGTATTATTATTTTTAAATATTCAATGTACAGAATTGACTTTATTATAATATGTATAGGTTAGGTACTGATAGGTTCAATATAATAGATTTACGGAGGAGCTTTCATCTTCTATTTCATCTCCTTAGGGGTAGAATTTCCCCTATTTTACCCATTTGGTGGTGGAATTTTTTTAAATCCTTTCTTAGGGGATGCTTACGTCATAGTAGCTTTATGCATGCAAAGTCTCAACCCGATCGGTTTAAAATTGACAAAGTTTCATACAATCTTTCATCCCCTATTTTTACCCCCTTAGGGGTATAATTTTTTAAAATCCTTTGTTACGGGATGCTTACGTTATAGTAGCTTTATGCATGCAAAGTCTCAGCCTGATCGGTATGAAATTGACAAAGTTTCATACAAACTTTCATCCCCTATTTTATTCCCTTGGGGGTGTAATTGATCAAAATCCTTTCTTAGCGGATGCCTGCGTCATGACATCTATCTGCATGCCAAATTTCAGCCCGATCTGTCCAGTGGTTTGGGCTGTGCATTGATAGATCACTATGTCAATCAGTCAGTCACCTTTGAGTTTTATATATAGAAGATTTTAGCAAAATCGGTTCAGCGGTTAGGGCGTGAAGAGGTAACAGACAGACAGTATATTATTGTATTGTAGTAATTTATATAGCATATTTAAAATAAACTAGGCCTTCGCATCCGTAGTGGATGATTTATACAGTATTTTCAGAGCGAAGTAACCACTCCTCAAATACTGTAGTGCCTGGGACAAGATTTAAAATATGTCCGTATGGTTACTCTCGCAACATAGTCGGCCTAGTCCAGAGGAAAGAACTAGCCAATACGTCTGGGATCAACCATGTGCGGGATTCCTCACGATGTTTTCCTTCACCGTACGAGCGTCCGTATTATGTACTTGAGGTCATAATGTCTCATTGGTACACGCCTCCACCCGGGATCGAACCTACACCCTCTACAGTGCGAACCAAAGGTCTACCCAGTAGGCCACGGACGCTCTATATTAAAATAGCATGCATAATATTAGTATGTATTGTTGTACTAATTTGCATGCATACAGTAGCGGAACAAGTATCTCTTCAGACCCTGGGCTTACACCGTGTGATGCGGATCTCTGACCGTGTTCATATGTAAATCCGAGCATTAGCAGACACAATTCCGATTTAGGACGCCATTTTCTTTTTGAAAACAAATTCCAATCATAATTCTCGGTAAAGTCATTTGCTTATTGTTCGTGCCTCAATGCTAACCGCAGAAACGATTTAAAAATCAAAATCGAGTGATTATCGCCTTTAGTGCACGGATATAAGGGTGGGCGAGTTTTTTATCGACCGATATGTATTTTGGTTCAGCATCTTTGTTACCGGCTAACGGTAGATCTGGTTTGGAAAGCTATCAACGTTGTAGCCCGGATGCAATGGAAAAAAGTTTTATACGCAAGTACTTCATACAGATAAGCGACGCGTTTCTTGATTTAAAAAGTTGTTTGTAAATCAGCCATGCAGAGAAAGTCCGTGATAGATTCGTTATTAATACTAGATGATTCGACATTGTTGTTTCGCCATATTAGTCGCGGGAATGTGTTTGTGAGCCTCGAAGAAGCGAGGAATTCTCATTTCATGAAAATTTTAGGACTTTTGGACAGACTTCGACACAGAGATATAGGATTGCACGCTGTTCTTATGCTACAACGGTGTTTCGGGTATTATATATAATCAAATCAAATCAAAATATTTTTATTCAGAGTAATTTTTTTACAAAAACATTTCCGAACGTCGATACTAAGGTGCCTACCACCGGTTCGGGAACTAACCCGGCGAGAAGGACCGGCGTAAGAAACTCGCACGGGGCCATCTTTTACTAAAAAGATGGAAAATTACAATTTAAAACATTATATAGTGCACCAAGGCTTTAAATGAATATGTCAATGGGCGCTGCTGGTAAAGGAGAACTGTCAATGACGTTTTTGTATGAAAACAGCGTTTGATAGATTCTCAGTCCTATGGCACGATAGCAGCATATTTCAACAAAATCTGCCCAGCCGTTTCTGAGAATTTCAGCAACAAGCCTCGCGAGACTTGTTGGGAGAAGATCTGAACACATGTTCGACTCATAGATCAGGGTCACTTCAGACCACAACGCGACGCGTAGATGCATTTCTGCATTTTTATTCAATGGACAGACTTGTAAGACGTCACACGCAATTGAAATCTGTAAAATCGTCGCGTTGTGGTTTAAATTGACCCTAAACGCTGCACAGACGCTGGTAAGGGGTTGAAAAGGGAACCTTTTCTAGCTGTCTTTTTTATATAAAATAAGGGGGAAAACGAGCAAACGGGTTACTTGATGGAGAGCAACTACCGTCACCCGTGGTCACTCGTAAGTCGCAACATTAGAAGAGCTGCAGGTGCGTTGCCGGCCGGTCTGCTTCAATGCCTTTTGACGACCACACCAAAGGGTAACCTCAATATAATATCTAGATAACCTTTATTGGCCTGGGGTCATGCGCCGCTCAGCACTTGGGGGAGAAAGCGCCGCGCCCAGTTCGCGGAACCGGCGAGAGCGCTGATGAATTATACAGCTATTGGGAGATCACTATGATTTGGCAAACCATACTAATATTATAAATGTGAAAGTCTGTCTGTCTGTTATCTCTTTACGCCCAAACCGCTGAACCGTTGCTGAAATTTGGTATGGACTACCTAACATTGTGACACAAGAATTTTATTTATTAGAGAAGAATTTTATTTATTAGAGATACCAGAAGACTCTGTAGTTTGTGTCGTTCTGAGAATTAGCGAGTTCAAACAAATAATCTCTTCAGCTTTTTATATTGTACTAGATGCAGCATGCACCTGCAACTCCGTTGCGCCAAATTTCGTTTAATTCGCGGGAACCGTACATTTTCCGGGATAAAAGTACCCAATGTTCTTTTCCGGGACTCAAAATATATCCATACCAAATTTGAGTATAATAGGTTCAGTGGTTTACGCGTGAAGACGTAACAGACAGACAGGCTTTCGCATTCATAATATTAGTAGCTAAGCATGGATTTTCACTAAATTTTCCATAATGCTTTATCAACTGGTGTAAATATTTATAGTGTTATATTCTGACGGTTGGAAAACCCATGTGTTGTTATTATATTGTTATTAGGACCCAAATTTAAAAGCTATTTATTTTTTGACTCGACAATAATATCATATCCAATATGATTCAAAATCTAAAGTTAAAAACGCGAATATCGTGGCTCAGAATCTTTTTGTCACAAAACGCGAATGTTTCAACTCTATTATGTAAGAGTAAAATTATTTTCCATTGCCAAACTTGCGCCCCTTACCGTCCATCACACCAAAGACAGTTTTTTCAGCAGCTAACAAAGGAAATCTATCATTTTGTTACTTTTTTGTCAGTATTTCTATTTCGTTTTCCACTGGGCCTGTTAAGCCAGGTGGCGTTGTTTGCCGTGACCCGGGAAATAGGTTGAGTGGTCGTCACCCCGACTACAATTACCACAACTGTGCTTATTTTAAACATACACTTTAAAAACGTACAGTGTTACTATGGTTTTTGTAGTTTCTCCGTAGCAAAACGACTATTATTGTTTAGAATGTTAATATTGTGTTTGTTATAAGTTTTGCTCTTTTGTAATTGCTCTTTTTATGTATTTATTATATATCAATACAAAAAATATGTTTTTTTTTTAATTTAGCACTAAGAAAAAAACTACGTAATTATAATATTACGTTTAGTTTGAAAAGTACCTATGTACTTCGTAAGTTGGTTATTTATTATAGTCTCTCAATAAAGGGTTTAATTTTCTAAGTATATACCCCAAATGGCAGTAAGAATAAAAAAAAATCTACAGGTTGTAGTTTATCAATAGTACAGTAATCACTAATCTTTGATCATATAATTTTATGCTAAAAAATTAGAGACTTATTGGTTGTATTGTGGTGGAATTTTTCCGAATGACATGAAAAATATAATATACAGCACCTACACGAGTTAGTCAATCAAATTGACTAACACTAATCATTCAGTTTTCCTCATTCTACAAGTAGTGGGAAACCCCAGCCTCTTTTAAGATGTTAATAGTCGTATCTTTTGTAATGTCTACGAAGGACATACATGGAAAGCCTAAAAATAAATAGTAAACCGACAAAACTCTTTCATTGAAATTCAAGTAAACAAAAAAGTTCGTAAAATAAGTAACTTTAAATTAATTTTGAATTATAATTTGTAGAGTAAAATATTTTAGTCGCATTTAATTTACATTCGAGTCCTAGCGTAGTATAATGTGCTTAGTGAGCTACAAAACTTTTGGATAAGCTATTCTATTTATTTGCCAGACAGGCTCGATACATTTTGGACCGATCAGAATCCATGCTAATATTATAAACTAGATGATGCCCGCAACTCTGTTGCGCCAAAATTCGTTTATCGCGCGGGAACCGTACATTTTCCGGGATAAAAAGTGTCCTATGTCCTTTCCCGGAACTCAAAGTATCTCCATGCCAAATTTCAGCAAAAACGGTTCAGCGGTTTTAGCGTGAAGAGGTAACAGACAGACAGACAGACAGACAGACAGACAGACAGACAGACAGACAGACAGACAGACAGACAGACAGACAGACAGACAGACAGACAGACAGACAGACAGACAGACAGACAGACAGACAGACAGACAGACAGACAGACAGACAGACAGACAGACAGACAGACAGACAGACAGACAGACAGACAGACAGACAGACAGACAGACAGACAGACAGACAGACAGACAGACAGACAGACAGACAGACAGACAGACAGACAGACAGACAGACAGACAGACAGACAGACAGACAGACAGACAGACAGACAGACAGACAGACAGACAGACAGACAGACAGACAGACAGACAGACAGACAGACAGACAGACAGACAGACAGACAGACAGACAGACAGACAGACAGACAGACAGACAGACAGACAGACAGACAGACAGACAGACAGACAGACAGACAGACAGACAGACAGACAGACAGACAGACAGACAGACAGACAGACAGACAGACAGACAGACAGACAGACAGACAGACAGACAGACAGACAGACAGACAGACAGACAGACAGACAGACAGACAGACAGACAGACAGACAGACAGACAGACAGACAGACAGACAGACAGACAGACAGACAGACAGACAGACAGACAGACAGACAGACAGACAGACAGACAGACAGACAGACAGACAGACAGACAGACAGACAGACAGACAGACAGACAGACAGACAGACAGACAGACAGACAGACAGACAGACAGACAGACAGACAGACAGACAGACAGACAGACAGACAGACAGACAGACAGACAGACAGACAGACAGACAGACAGACAGACAGACAGACAGACAGACAGACAGACAGACAGACAGACAGACAGACAGACAGGCAGACAGACAGACAGACAGACAGACAGACAGACAGACAGACAGACAGACAGACAGACAGACAGACAGACAGACAGACAGACAGACAGACAGACAGACAGACAGACAGACAGACAGACAGACAGACAGACAGACAGACAGACAGACAGACAGACAGACAGACAGACAGACAGACAGACAGACAGACAGACAGACAGACAGACAGACAGACAGACAGACAGACAGACAGACAGACAGACAGACAGACAGACAGACAGACAGACAGACAGACAGACAGACAGACAGACAGACAGACAGACAGACAGACAGACAGACAGACAGACAGACAGACAGACAGACAGACAGACAGACAGACAGACAGACAGACAGACAGACAGACAGACAGACAGACAGACAGACAGACAGACAGACAGACAGACAGACAGACAGACAGACAGACAGACAGACAGACAGACAGACAGACAGACAGACAGACAGACAGACAGACAGACAGACAGACAGACAGACAGACAGACAGACAGACAGACAGACAGACAGACAGACAGACAGACAGACAGACAGACAGACAGACAGACAGACAGACAGACAGACAGACAGACAGACAGACAGACTTTCGCATTTATAATATTAGTACGGATAGTACGGAAGTACGGATGCGAACGTGTCTGTTTCTCTGTTACCTCTTCACGCCTTAACCGCTTCACCGATTATGATGAAATTTGCTATGGAGATATTCGAGTCCCGGGAAAAGCCATAGGATACTTCGTATCTAGTAAAAATGTACGGTTCCCGCGCGATAAACTAAATTTGACGCAACGGAGTTGTGTGTTGTAGTAAAGTATAATAATTTTGAGCAGGGGTCACCAATTACTTTCGTTCGGGGTCCGTTTTACGACATGACCTTCGCGGTCCACACATTTTATAAAAAAAAAAACAAAGGTAATAACGGAAATTACAAAGGTATTTTTTTAGACATCAATTTTTGTAGCTAATTATCTCTCTCAAATTGGAGTGAAATATTGGTGCAAGCTATAGATGTTGACATTAAATCCTGGAGATATTAAAGTCCTAAGATGAACGAAGATCATCTTCGAACATGCTTGATCCGCACACAATAGGTCGGCGGTCCGGATGCGGACCGCGGTCCGCCATTTGGTGACCCCTGATTTAGACTTTCAATACACTTGTGCAAGATGTAACAAAATGTTCGTCCTTAGCTCGCTTTCCCTTTATCGAGGGCAGTGCGTTCCCGCCAAATTGCCATCCATCTATCATGGCGTACACCAAGGTGTGCCTCAACGACCTTATGACTATACAAATAAGGCCCACAAGCGGCAATTCAGTTGCGCCACTAATTATCTTCGTAATCTCTGCAAATGATTGTCCATTTATTTCGCAAGTATTCGGTAATTGCATTATTTGAATTGTTAGTTTGGTATTTGTAACGGTGTGATTACAGAGGAATCTATATTATGTGGATATAGAAACATTTCGCTCGAAAATATATAAAATTAAACACTTTTACTAAAGAAGCGGCATTTTTGTATGGATTATTTTATTGTATAGATTCTATCTGTCAGAATACAACACTTTCCTTATGCTTGCCATTTACAATTACTTGGAAGACATTGTTCAAATGCTTAAATGGTGTAGTATACACTATACAGGATATTTTCTTGTATTTTTTTTTACCATCTACCCTGTTAACATTTTTCTCCTATGAAGATTTTTATCATACAATCTTCTCTTTCTTGTTAGTATAGTACAATTTTACCTTAAACGAAACCAAAATAATGAATACAGATTTTTATTGTATAATAATTATTATTGTTCCATCTTCGTCGTTTGGGCTAAGATACATATTTTGATCTCTCTTGTATTACCCATTGTTATGGCTTCGCTGTTTTCAGATATTTTCAATCTAATCGTTAAGTAACATTAATGTTTGGTTGCTCGCAGCATCAGAAGAGCTGCAGGTGCGTTACCGGCCTTTTAAGAGGGAATAGGGTAATAGGGGAGGGTAGGGATGGGAAGGGAGGGGAATAGGGGAGGGTAGGGAAGGGATATGGTAGGGGCTGTTTCACGCCGGTTTTCTGTGAGAACGTGGTATTTCTCCGGTCGAGCCGACCCATTCGTGCCGAAGCATGGCTCACCCATGTATAAATTGTTGATGTTGTATATTATGTTTAATTATTTGCTTCATTTACTTTATATTACATAGTGCTAATTAAAAACTATAATTGCACAACGGAATGTAACAGAAGTTTGTTTAATGAAATTACAGCGGCGACCGCTCCTATCGAAACTTCCAGATAAAATTAATTAATAGTTATTGGATCCGTAAACTTTAAGTTGCGACGGTCACGTTTTGTAATGCCCACTCTCGAGTCCTCGAGTCGAATCTGATAATGTCCAAGTTGCTTTTGTTACAGCACTGGGGCATAATATATTTTTGTTTGTACCATCGAGGAAGTTGATTCCTATGCAATTGACAGACCAACGTTATATTTTGGTCGAATATGTCAATTCAATGTTAATTGTGATCAGTCAGCTGGGTTTAACGTAACGCGACCAAACTACTTAGGTCCCAGATTTGCATAGGAATCAACTTCTCTGATAGTACAATTGTGATACAAATGGTTTAGTAATTATTAGTTTTTAAATAGAAATAGAATAGATAGATAACTTATAATTTGTCGAAAACTATTAAATCGAAGCACGATTATATTTCACAAATTTTTAAATTTCTTCTCTCGATCGAAAAGGTCTTAACATGGTGAAAACGATTTAGAATACAGTCATCTTACTTAGAAGAGAGTAATCTTTTTAAGAAGTTCTTTAAATTATCTGTCGACCGAAAAATATTAAATTGCTTCAACATTGTATTACGTAGCCAAAATAAATGAGCGGCTGGCAGGAAATGCGGTTTGACGCCATATTTCAAAATCGCGCAACTCATTATATAGAAGCCGCGCAAAGCCAACAAAAAAACCCCTAAGTCATCAAAACCTCATACAGGAATTCGGCGCGGTGTCGCGGGGAGGGGGCAAGGGGGAGGAGGGGTGGGTAGGTCCGCCGCTGCCAAAAATCTAGTCAAACTGGCTCGTATAGTGCAACGACTGCGGAGCGAATGCGCCGGCGCAATGGGATGGTGTGGAGTCTCTTTGCTGCTACGAAATAAGCTTGTTTTCTTATTATGATATTATATGCCCCAAGTTCCAACGTAAATAATCATAATTTGTCAAAATATAATACTGGATGGATATTGATTATTGCGTATCTTAATTTATGACCGGTCATGGTAATTTTAAAGCCAAACTTTATGGATTTAAATTTGTAGAATCACCCATGTGCGAGTGCTCGATCGAAGGCAACATGTTCGAACAAACCGCCCATCATGTTCTCTGGGAGTGTAACGTCTGGCAAAACGAAAGATCAAATGTGCTTAACAATACACTTTGCAAATCTGGAGTCCCATATTACGATGATCTCGTGGACAGCGCAAGGAACTTGCGGTTTTGTCATTATTATTACTGGAAACAGTGTAACACAACAAATTCTAACATTAACTTAGATCTAGCTTAGTAGTCATAATTAACATTAATTATGCCCGTGGTGCTTCCTCTTTAGTTCTTTGACTTTCGGTCATTGCAACTTGTGCTGTCTCCCGCTTTGTATGGGGAGGGAAAACTGTATACTTCCTACTCCTCCTATCTTCTTCTGATTAAATTCGATGCGGGTCCCAAGACAGCTTTAGCGTGTCCCTCGGGCTCCCTGAGATCATATCAAATGGTTTTCGTGATTGGATACCGCTAGCGATCCTGGCGACACAGGAGATACAGTGGTGGGTATGTGTGAACAGAAATATATAAACTTTCATAGTGAACTCTGTATATATAGGGGACACTTACATACATTAAAGTGTGTATTATCACTTTTTTATACACTCTGTATTGTATGTTGTCCTGCCTATAAGCAGAACTAAGAAAGTAAACCTTTAGATTTACTTTTCAACTGTGACTGAAAATAGAATATATTTAAGTCACTAGCTATTCACTCGTAGTACCAATAAATGATCACTGTTACGCACATAATGTTTTGTGTTTACTATTAATATTTTAAATCATGAGATCTACACACCACATATATCTTTCCTTGTACAGATATTCGCATCTCTCTTATAATATTCGGGTTACATTAATTACTAACATAACGTGGAGAAGCAATTTAAAAACAATAATTGCGAGTAAAGGCTTGGGCGGGCGGGCATGGCAAGTCTACGATCAACAAAATTTCAGATTCGACAGCAAGAACACAAAAAGTTAAGTGGCCGCTCCACATCTTTCCCTGTCCAGCCGTTAGATAGTATTACTGAGTAGGTGTATCTAAAAACTGCAACTCGTTGCAAGGGGCATGGGAGGGAGAAAAAAAAGAGCACCGCCGAAAACGGCGCGGGCGACGACCGGTCATCGACCTCCGCTGCCTAGTGGAGGGTGACTTTGTCGATAACTAATATTTTATCGTCTGTTTATTTAGTTTTTTGTGGCATCATTTTTTTTGTTGACGAATTAATCTAATTGATTGATTCTACCTTAAAGTTGTTTGTGTTTCGCGCGATTGTTGAGAATTATTTTTGGAATTCGTGTTATTTATACCTGATGATTACAGGAAGATTGGTTGCGATTTATTGAAAGATGATTGTTATATTACTCTTAAATACTTTCAAAAAAGCGTTTAAATTATTATTTTCATTCAAATATACTTCTGATAGTTCAATTAAAAGTAGCGTGGGCAACTTTCATGTTTGCATCCTGCAGTCAGATACCTACACCTTGGATCTTCGTAGCGCTCGCGTAGAGTTAAATTGTAGCCCATGTGATAAATTATTTCAAGAGGCTATTAGTTCAGGATCGTTTGGATGTTTATATTTTATGTAGCAAAATATATTGTAACATTAATTGGTTGCACTATAGTGTGATAACTTTTATTAACGTTTTAATAAAATTAAATCTGAACCGAGAATAGATTTATATTGTAAACTAACATCTCATCATCAAAATTGCTACTCCGCCGCACTCCGAGACGAATATTAACTATTTAACTGTTATTAAATAAAGATTTTGACATATCCCCATACACGTTTTCCCATTTGCACGTAGGAGAGCCATGCTTCGGCACGAATGGGCCAGGTTGACCGGAGAAATACCACGGGCTCACAGAAATCCAGCGTGAAACAGCGCTTGCGCTGTGTTTCGCCGAGTGAGTGAGTTTACCGGAGGCCCAATCCCCTACCCTTTTCCCTTCCCTATCCTCTCTTATTACTTACCTGCCCTTCCCTATTCCCTTCCCTACCCTCCCCTATTACCCTATTCCCTCTTAAAAGGCCGGAAACGCACCTGCAGCTCTTCTGATGCTACGAGTGTCCATGGGCGACGGAAGTTGCTTTCCATCAGGTGACCCGATTGCTCGTTTGCCTCCTTATTTCATAAAAAAAAAATACATTTACTGTCAACATCTTCATTTAATTACAGTTAAGCAATTAATATTCGTATCCGGCAGTAAGACTTCGGCATGGTTTGTCTCCGGTGGGCTCGAATACGAAGTGGCTTTGGGGTTCCTCTGATCTTCGATTTCACTATCAAGTACGGGAACCCTCCCAACTACGAATTTTATCATAATATAAATGTATACATTGCCCCTTAAAATAAACATTGACCTTATAAAGTGAGGCAAACCATCATTTTTGTTCGTGGCTGGTTGTTTGGGGTTCTCTCTGATCTTCGATATCACTCTCAACTATGGAACCCCTAACAACGGAGCCAGCATCTTTGTTCGTGGCTGGTTGTGCCATATTCGATGTGAGGTGAACGATTCGTCAATTCGAATCATTAGCGGCTCCGAAGCGAGCAAACAGCTTGTCCCCGCAACCTTAGTCATTGCATCAGGGCTGGAACTTCATAGATTTTAGGTTTTTTATTGTTTTCAATCATTACAGTTTGGCTTTTTAATTTATAACTTAGACCATTATAAATATCTTTAATAACATTATTTATAAACGTATCCTGCAAACGATCGACTTTGGTTTAAAATTTTCGATTTTTATATTATTTTTCTTTGAAACATATAAAATAGTTTTTTTTTATAAGAACTAGAAGAGTTTTTTAATAGTATAATACAGAAATCTCATTAAAATATGGAATAATTTACGAGCTAGAATTTTTTAAAGTAAACGTATAGACCCTAAATATATATATTTAGGGTCGAATTAAGGGTCGTAAGTATATCTAGAAAGGAATTCATAATATAGATAAGGCCAGTATGTTTACTAAAACATACTGGCCTTATCTATATTATGAATTCCTTTCTAGATATACTAATGTAGCTTCACTCTGCATCCTCTATCGGTTGTATCACGGGGAGTGCTCTGAGGAATTGTTCGGAATCATACCACCTGCAACTATCGCCATCGTTCCACGCGAAAAATATACTATCCTCATCACCTTGATGAGTGGCAGTCTTCCACAGTGCGTTTCTCGCGTAATTTTCTGCCATGTACTGTAAAACTCTAGAACGAACTGTCACCAGCAGTATTTCCGGACCTACACGTCCTGCAAACCTTCAAGAAGAGAGCGTATTCCCTCTTAAAAGGCTGGCAACGCACCTGCATCAGCTCTTCTGATGTTGCGAGTGTCCATAGGCGACGGTAGTTGCTTTCCATCAGGTGACCCGTTCGCTCGTTTGTCCCCTTATTTAATAAAAAAAAGTATCTTTAAGAGTAATTTTACTCATGTGAAACTATAGTTTTTAGAGACAATTTATACTGTGATGCTGTAAGGATGCAAATAGGTACCATTTAGTGAGATGGTACCAATTCATATCCGATCACAATTATAGCCAGTGGCTTTCCTATATTATTATTCCTATGAGGGACTTATGTAAAGTATATATACTTATATAAAATATTATGTGAAATAATTCGATCATTAAAATAAGTTCCATGTGTCAACCCTAGCCAAGAATTAGAATGATGTCGCCTTCTCCAACGGAATGCTTGTGTTATGCACGTGTGTGTGTGTGCACATGTCATTATGTGCTCGACAAGCACATGTGAATCATGAAAGGGGTCACAGACAATATGTTCACAACCGAACTGTTTTCTCTTTGAAATAGGTTAAATTGCGCCACGAGGATCTCCATAACAAAGCTGAATGCATAACGAATTGGCAGTGCTTTCAGTTTGAGTGGAAACGTAAAAGAAACGTATGAAAAAAGAAATGTAGAGACTCTAAACAGTGACGAAATCAAAACTATAATGTTTCTTTTTAATTAAGCACGCTATTGTCATAGCAAAACATGCCGCACTGTAACAATAACTTTAAGAGCTGGCGCGCACTACGACTTTTTGCCGTGCGATTATTTTACCGACCTACAAAAAATCAAATAAAATGTCACTTTATGACATACGCTATAGGTTTTATTTTGCTCTACGCCACTGAAAAGCAGCGGCGGCATGGGTTGCTAGACCAATGTCGGTAGAAAATGAAACCTATAGCTTATGTCATAAAGTAGCGTTTTATTTGAATTTTTATAGGTCGGTAAAATAGTCGCGCGACAAAAAGTCGTGGTGCGCGCCAGCTCTTACAACCCATGTAACCATGTTTTTGAGCAAATAAACATGATTATGATTAAGAAAGCGTTAAAATTTTTCAGATGCAGTGCCGACAGGTAGTATACAGGGTATAACAAAACTAAGTGATAATATTTTAGGGTGTGTATGTGTTCCTTGTAGTGAGTTCAATGTGAAAGTAGCAGCGCCGAAAGACCATTTTTTTCACTTTTGTATGGGCAACAGCTCCAGCGTCACGAGTTTTCCCACACAAAAGTAAAAAAAATTTTGGTCTTTCAGTGCTGCTACTTTCACAGTGAACTCTCAACAAGGAACATATACACACCGTAAAGTATTATCACTTAGTTTTGTTACACCCTGTATTTTATTATGACTTTTGTGTCAAACAAAATATAGTCGGTATACGTTGCTATAGCCTCTGATATACAAAAGTCTTTGCTATTGAAGATTCAATCCTGGTGCGGCTCCTATTTATTATATTGATACAGTTCCTAACATACAAATTGATTGTTGATGAAATAGGCAGTTTAGAATCGAGTCGAGCTTTTAAGTCGTGGCTTACATTGTTGATGCAGTAGAAACAGAATTATTGATGATCTCTTATTAAATATATTTTCAAAGTACATTCGTTGCAATCGATCTGCTCTTATCTAAATCCCTTTTCAACTCAAGTTCAGCGTTTTTATAATCAGACGCATGATCTCACTCTTTTTCCTGTCTCTCTCTAACATTTATTTATTTTCTTTATGTTCTATTTTCTCTCTCTTTCCAGCTGAAGTCCGGCGACGGCACGCCTGATAGCGACACGCCGCCCGCCAACGGGTCAGTGTTCACCATGACGCTGAAGAACAACCACCTCATCGTCGAGACGGAGGAGAGGAATGTGGGTAGAATGATACTTCTTTTGATACAATAATGACTTTAGGCAAGACCGCACGGCAAAGTTGGCCGACACTACGCTGCAGCGGAGGAACGCGATACTTCAACTTGTTTAGTCCTTATAGTTGGGGAGGGGAAGAGGGGATTTCGGGATAAGCTCAAGCGTGTCAGATTAAGCTTGTTATAGGCTTCCGACATGTGTCTAGTTAACATGGTATAGAAATCAGATTTCTCACATGGTGGGTTCATTTTTTTAAATATTGAAATGTCATCGGATCTGTCAGATTAAGATAGGGAATGTTTAGCATCAAAGGTTAGGTAAGCCTGTAGGGACATTTTAAAATATAAAAAAATAAAGCTTCATATTTTCCTAACTAAACTTCGCAGATATTTTATTTTGCACTAAACTAAATGATTTAGTCCTTGTTGTTTGTCCAAAATATTTTTATAATTAACCTAAATAAGCAATTTTCTGGATACATTTTCTTTTTCAAAACTTTAAAATGGCTGCAGTTTCTGAACCCACCGCTAAAAAATAAAAAAAACGCTCTATTTTTTTTAAAATCAGTTTTACCTAATGTAAAAAACCTACTAGGTCTCCATGATGTTCGAGTGACTACAAAATTAGCACCCTCCCCTCCCCTTTTTGTGCGGTCTCACCTTTACGCAACTGTGAAAAAATTGCGATTTATGCAATTGCTATTTAAAATTTTCCTTGATAAGACATTCGCATAAGGAAAAAAATGATTTTAAAGTGCTCTTTGAAAACATTTTTTAAGAAAAGTCACGAAATACGGTTACAATCATAAACATATCATTATATAAATCTCAAACCCAGTTTGCATTGGAAATATAAACAAGGTTTAATATTACTTTATTGACTAATGACTATGTGTCATTCATTTCAGGACATAACCAAAAACGGCCGAGAAACGAAGATGAAGTATTCTCCGGACAACGAAGGCATATTCGTCGTAGAAGTCCAGCAGTCCGCCGCGTATAGATCCAACAAGACCTTCTCCCCCGTCCACGACCCCCAGATCTCCACCAACCAGGCTCTCATCCACCGCATCCCAGAGGAGCTGGAGAGGAAGCTGACGGAGGAGGAGAGTGAGAGGAGCAGCAGCAGGTTCGAGAGCAAACAGGCTCTAGCGCTATCCAGCACCGGGCTATCCATCTCAGACCTCAGCATGTCATCCATCGGATCGCACAACGTCAGCTACTCCTACGGCAGCCAGCTGGGCTACGACCAGGGCCCGTTCGGGTACCCCATATACGCCGGATACGATACCGGCAAAGACGTCAGTATGATCCACGATAGCTCCCAGGAACCTCTGATCGGGAAGACCCCGACGGATCCCGACAGACCCGTCATCACCGCCGCCATATTCAAGCAGGACTCCATCATCGGGAACGACATTCTCCACGGCCCGGGGTACTGCATCGAGGGGTCCAGCGACGGACCTCTGCTCTCCGACGTGCAGGCACGGGAGATAAGCCTGCAGCACCTCCACGATAGGAAGGAGAAGAAGATGGAGAACGGTGTCGCTGTTCCCGTAGCGGAGAAAATCGAGAAACGCGAGAGTACGAGTGACGATACTCGAACTATGGAGACGATCATGGAGGACATTCCCAACGGCAAAAGGACGATGCCAGTGATCACCACGGACGTGTACGAGTCGGTGAAGGAATCTATCCAAGGGGGGCCCAAGTTCGAGAAGCTGATGAACGAGCTGTCCCCGGGGGAGGGGGGATGCGACCCCCCCGTCATCACCATTACCGAGGACGACACTCGCCCGCCGGACACTAGTTAGTTCTGCCTCAATTTTATTGTACATAGATTACGCGGTTTTTATATAATAGAGTTTGTGCGGTTCTGGCAATTTGCTGCGCTGAGGAATGAAGAAATTAAACTCTACCTTTCATGAACTGATCCTAAACTTTTCTAGGCTTAGCGCCTTAGTTGTTATAATATAAAGTACAAATCGCAGTTCTTGAACACAAATCTTTTTTTTTCTTTCAAATTCTTTATTAAGCATACAATAATATACAATAGTATAAAAGCTAGGTAGCGTACATCACGTCGTCTAATCCCATGCTAAGTAAAGACTTGTGTTATGGCAATCAGACAACGGATGCACGCCGAACAATTTTATCCTAATATTTATTATTTACACACACAATCACACTACACTTTATCACGTAAAGTCTTTGAAGTTATAACAACTTTTTTGTATACTAAAATCACACATTTTGTCGTTTTTGTAGTTCATTTAAGTTCTTAGTGAATCATCGGTTCAAATGTTGGTAAAAATCACGGCTTAAGCGTGATTGGTCAATTTTAATACATGCCCTGATGACTCGCTTTAAACTTATCGCTCAGCAAATTGTTGCCAGAACGACTTGTTTTGTAAATTTTTCCTAGTCTAGAGTAAGCTGTGAGCTGTTTTATGTTCGTCCATGTTGCATGTAGCATGTTGCATGTAGCATGTTGCATGTAGCATGTTGCATGTAGCATGTTGCATGTAGCATGTTGTATGTAGCATGTTGCATGTGGCATGTTGCATGTAGCATGTTGCATGTTACAAGTTGCTGTTACGGACTCTCGTTAAGTTTCGGTCGAAAATGGGTCATGTTACCTATAAATATAAGAATGTTTAAAATATGCCATTTCTTGTTCTAGATGAAATCGTGTATTAGTTATGTATGAGCTTAAAAATATCAAAAACATCGTTTGTAAAACTTCATAATAATTATATGTATTAGACACCCACGCATCGACAAGCATTCAGCGACTATGGGCGCGTTCAGACGACGTCTCTAGTTCACGTCTGGTTTAAAAAATCACTGGATTTTTTCGTTTGGGAACTACGCTGCTACTAATAGACACACAGACAGACGTAAATATTACACTTTTCTTGGGTGGATAGTAACTACGTTGGGTAGATAGGGACGTTGATAATATTCAAAATGTTTTGAACGCTGATAAACGTTTCATATATGTATGACATAATTTGTTTAAAAATTAACAATTTTTCTGTAAGGTTTTTTGCTTGGTATGGAATACCAAATACTGAAAACAACTCAAATAAAAAAACGTTATTATAATCCTCAGAATGTCTAGAGACTATAAATCCCCTTGATGAGTGGCAGTCTTTCACTGTGCGTTTCTCGCGTAACTTTCTGCCGCGCACTGTAAAACTCTGGAACGAACTGTCACCAGCAGTATTTCCGGACCTATACGACCTGAAAACCTTCAAGAAGGGCCTCCTTCAAGGCTTGTAATGGCTGGCAACGCACCTGCAGCTTTTCTGATACTGCGAGTGTCCATGGGCGACGGTAGTTGTTTTCCATCATGTGACCCGTTTGCTCCTTTGCCCCATTATTTCATAAAACAAAGAGAGTGGTGTTTATTTAAACTTGTGAATTGTTACAATAACTTATGACTACTACGTATTACATTTGCTCAGCTAGAAATATTACGAGTATGATGTTGATAAGCTTACTGCGTAACGTTGATTGTAAGATATTATAAAATGGAAAAACTATATACGATTATAAGGTATTATTTTATAACTTTTACATATTTTTTTTTATTTTATCAAAGACGTAATTTCTATTACAGTCTGTCAAGAAAGTAAAAAAATTAAATCATCAACATCGTAGTGTCATCTCTTTTTTATTAGATTGATTTGAATGGGATGACTCTACGATGTTGCCACTTTTTAATTTCTTCACTTTCTTGACAGACTGTAGTTATACCCATAAAGTTTATATACCTCGCGGAATAGAGAAACAAAGGCCTGAGCAAGAGATATGTCACTATCAGTAACACTGCGTGGTAAAAAGAGACGTGTGATACATGACAGCAGCACTCTTTTTTTGACGTGCAGTCGGCACGTGCCGCACGTTGACAATTTAATCTCATGGAATTCATGTTCAATCATGCTTGTGTATGAAATTGGTGCAAGCTATTGACAATAACCCTGGAGATCTCCAGGAATCTCCAGGATTTAATTTTTAACGAAGTTCATCTTCGAACATGCTTGGTCCGTACACAATAGATCGGCGGTCCGCATGCGGACCGCGGTCCGTCATTTGGTGACCCCTGCGCTAGGTATATTAACTTTATGGTTATACCTCAAACTTTTCATGCGTTAACCGAGCAAACTTTCTTACCTTCGAAACTTAGTACGATTGTTAGGCTATTCCACTATAATACCTAGCATGAGTGAGACAACCTGAAAATTGAATTAAGATTAGAGTAACGAGAATTGAATTCGTGGCTTGAGCGGCGTTTTTATGTTGATATTCTGTAATTCAGTAGTCCAAACGTTAGCCCCGAATAAAAAGACAGAAAAGAGACCTTGTCGAATATGATAACTCTGGCACTTGGAGTATGTCAAAGGCAATACGGGTACAAACATTTTAGGTATTATGCGCATGATAGATAAAATATATAACCTGTAATATTTGTCTTTAATCGCCCAAGATCGAAGTGGATTGTGCTGCTGCGCAATCAGTTGTCCATCATGGTCAAACGTTGGCTGAGCTGAGCGTGTCGTTTTTGACATTGAGTTAATTCTCTACTACTGATTGTGTCAGGGATACACAAATTCTTCAGTTTTGTGACCATTCAGGTATGTGACGTAGCTACTAGTTAGATAGGCATAGAAACGCTGGCGTTGGATACTATAATTTTAAATATATTTACTTCGCATATGTATATATTATAAATTAAAATTGCTCACATAGATGTAATTTATATCTTTTATTTTGTCCATTTTCTTTAATATTGCCGTCCTAGAGATAACGAATTTCGACGCAGTTCAAAAGCTTCCTCCTTTTGTAAAGTAGGTAAGATAGTTTAGAGGAGATACGATGTAAAATTATTTTAATTTATAGAAAATTACAGATTGTCTAAATAATTTCTTGGTAATACATTTTTGCGGATTAATGTGTTTATTTATTTTCCCAGAACCCTTTTGTAGCCTGCTACGAGTAGGCTGTAGGCTTTTATTCCAATATTTTTATACTTACTACCGTCTGATCCTAAAAACTCGGTTATCGATTATAAAATCGAATTCGGTTATAAAATCGAATATTTTAAAATTTGATTCCATCTTGACTATAGTCTATGTCATAAAGTGGCATTATATTTGATTTTTTGTCGATCGCGGCTAGCCGCGGTAAAGATCGGAACGGTACCTTCAGTTTATCTCCGCTGTTTGTTAGATACTTTTGTATTTCCACTGTAGCCATGCTACGGGTGCAGCTATACGCAACCTGAGGCTGGCTACGCCGAGACTAAAAGGTGTTTCTGACCCATATAATAAAAAGGTAAGTACCACTGTCTTAGACAGTAACGCAGCGCCATCTATAATAAATACATTTTCAAAAACTCAACATAGTTAGCCAAAAGTTGAAGACGACCTTCTCAACTAGCATCAACAGTATTTCTATCCTTCGCTAATCAGCAAGACATGAACACTTTAGTGTTTCGTAGCACCAATAGGTGTCGCTTTGTATGTATTTAGTTTATATTAAGCGCCATCTATTGAGTTGTAGTGGTACCACACAACAGACATAGCGACTTTATTTGCACCATAGAAAAGAACCCTATGACTTATTAACTTACCCCAACCAGTTGCATGTACTGAACTCTACAAGAGTGTAATAGGTGACTCTGCTTATCTTTTTTAGAATGAAGCAGGAAACGAGCAAATCAATCGTATAATAGTAAATGATTGCTTTATATGAGTTACCATAACATGACGGGCACATGGTTATGTGTTGATGATTCTTGTAGGAGCTGCTTACTCTATTACACCCTTTTTGTGATATGATAGTTGATTGTTAAATTAAAAGTCCTTGATATAAAAAATAATAATGAATTGACTGTATGCTAATGCTAATAATGATTGCGCGATTGATGACGGTTTGTAGCGATCCATATCCGAAAGTGTGCACTTTGTCGAGACTACGGGAAAATATTATGTAGAATCAGCAATGTATGTGCTAGCTCGTACAATTCTTTTTTGGTTTTGTCCTATTCTCACATTGACAGGTTTGTTTACCTAAATGCTCAAATTCACATTAGTATTACTATAGGCTAATAGATTGATTCTTATATCCTAGTAATAACGCGTACTTCGAAGTATAAGAAGCCGAAATTCGCTTTCCGCACAGGAAACGCACACTTTTATGCTATAAAAGAGTCCATGTGTGCTTTTCCGGAAATCAAAATATCTTTATAGATATATAGATTATAGATATATAGGGAATAGATAAATAGATTTAAGCTTTTCCATTTATGCTATTAAGTTTGAATTAATACAAATATAGTATAGCTTGCTGAAACTATGACGTCAGTGCACAAGCACATAGCTGTACAGAGCTGTATAGCGCTAGCTACATCGGCTACATGCACAGCTCATTACAGAAATTAATGCTCATACACTTTCACTGCTCGCACTTTCATACAACCGACCGCGATATTCCAACAACATACATACTAATTTATAAACGCGAAAGTCTGTCCGTCTGAAGCTTCAGCCGCTGTGCTGAATTTGATGAAAATGGATATGCAGATACTTTCGGTCCCAGGAAAAGACAATAGACATTTGACGACCTCTGTGGCTCGGTTGGTATGCTGTTGGTAGCTCAAGCCGGGGGTCGCGGGTTCGAATCCCGCCTTCGAATCCCGCCGACGGAAAAAAAAGTTTTCAAAGTTCCTGGGTTATGGATGTGTATTAAATATGTGTATCATATAATAAAATCTTAAATATGTGTTTAGTATAAAAGTATTACTTGTATAATATATTTCCGTTGTCTGGTACCCGTAACACAAGTCCTTCTGGTACTTACCACGAGGCCAGAGTCACGTGGTGTGATGCGTCCATAGATATTATTATTATTATTAACTAGCTGTCCCGGTGAACTTTGTGTCACTTTAAAACCTTCCCTGGACTTCTACGAATATTTTAAGACTAAAATTAGCCCAACCCGTTCAGCCGTTTTCGAGTTTTAGCGTTACTAACATAATTGAAAATCCATTTTTATATATTTGACTTTTAAGTATTATCACAAATCTTTTGTATGGGAGTATAGAAAAGTGTTGTTACGTAAGAACCATCCTCGTACTTCAAGGAATATTTTAAAAAAAGAATTAGCGAAATCGGTCCAACCGTTCTCGAGTTTTGCGCTTAGCAACACATTCAGCGACTCATTTTTATATTATAGATAGGCAATTTTTATCTTGAAAAAAAATATTGTTTTACGCGAACGAGGAAAACAAAGTGGCGATATCTATACCTAGACAATATCTAGTTAAAATAAAGTTAACAAGCACACTGATCGCCTGATGAAAAGATATTACTGCCGCCTGTGACCACCCAGATGAGTAGCAAGTGTGCTGTCGGCATTTTAAAAAATTACGTTGTTCTTAAAAGTTTGTAGATATACGGCATTATAAGTATAAGCATGTACGATTTTCGCTTTTCACCGTAAAAAGACGCAGGACAGTTTTTTTACATCAAAAAACATTTATAGAGACGAAGAAAAGTGACTGAAAATCAAAAAGTAAACGAGGAAAAGCTACTTATGTGATGAAAACTGTGGGCCCAATTTTTATCAGTCATGTCACACGGTGAACTACAAACTATTATTCATGTCACTCATGTTAGGGGATGATGGAAGAAAGGGCGTAGAGAATCGACAAAGAAAAGAAGGATATTTTCTTTGTAATACTCTCCATGATGATTGTTTAATATAGTAGTAGGGATTTAAATAATATTACGATTGCCCATTCAATCCTGTAGCTGTATGTTAAATTTCAGAGTTAAATAAAAATAAAACACTAAGGTTCAAACAAAGGTTCATTATAAAATTACATACACATTTTTACATTTTAAATTTTGTTTTATGGCTGGCCTCGTAGTTCCAACTATTTGGACCAGAAAAATTTGAAAAAAAAAAACTTTAATTTCAAAAGTTTTGTGATTATAAAATAAAATCATTTTAAAGCTTTAATAAAAGCATAGTGTCGAAAGATAATAGGAGAAAGACAGTCTGTTATAATTTAAAGTAACCAGTAAAATAAATAATTTTAACCAGATGACCTTAGTACTAAATAAACTTCGTATCACTCAGGAAAACAAAATTGTCGTTTTTTAAACCGTCTCACTATACAAACTTTCCCTGGACCTTAACTAATATTTAAAAACTAAAATTAGCCAAATCAGTTAAGCCGTTCCCACTTTATAGCGAGACTAACAAAATTGAGAATATTTTTTTTATTTACAAAGATTTTTTTTATTTAAGTATTTAAACAGTTGCGTCAATATAAAAAAAAAACAATTCGGAATTGAGTGGAGATGGCACGGGCGACATAATTTAGAAGGGTAAAGTAAAAGTGCTACTACCCTCATACCGCTATTGATTCACTGCGGGTAATTGACTGCACGCGTGCCACGGCGACGGCACGTCACAGGCACCGGCACGTCATCGCCACCGTGCTAAAAAAACTGATGAATTACAAATTTATTTTTGTTTCATATTATCAAAGAACCAGGAGATTAAGAATCTATTTCTTATTATTTCTTAATCAGGGCATGATTTCATTTTTTTTTCTTAGCGCCGGTATTATTCCCAATGGGAGGCAGTACGTGGAATTAACGTTCAAAAAACGTTAAAAAGTAACTGATTCGAATAAATGTTTTCAATTGCGCTTTTAAAATTCACAACTATACAGGAAAGGTTTATAAATAACGTGAATTACTTATTGGTGAATAAATTTATTTATAAGTTTTATCATAATGTATAATAAAGGTTATGCTTGTGAAAAAAGTGAAAAGTCTCAACTAAAAGATTGTCAGGTTTTCGAAAACAAGTTTAAAAATATCAGAGGGAAGAGAGAGGAGTTATGATATAGAAACCCTACGCCACTGCTTACATTGTCTTTGTCTAAAGACTTTTGCCGGCATCATCACGGCACCGGCACGTCACCGGCACGGCGCCGTTTCGCCACCCACATGTGGCACCTCATTTGATTACGGAAAAAGCGGCGAAAAACCCACTATAATCGGCCCGTTACCATGACAACGATCCCCGCCCGCCTCGCCGATCGCAGGGGGATGAGAGCATAATTGGAACGATACTTTTTGATAATTAAAAATGTTAATATGTTCGACGTGAGTAATTAGTTCCCGTAATTAGTTTTTCATCTTATTGGTTTTATTGTTTCGGACGCGGCCGCTCGGCAATATGAAAATTAATAAAACTTGAAAGACAATATCACCAAAATATAATATTTTACACATAACACAAGTATAACTTTTTTTATGCAATAAGGGGGCAAACGAGCAAACGGGTCACCTGATGGAAAGCAACTTCCGTTGCCCATGGACACTCGCAGCATCAGAACAGCTGCAGGTGCGTTGCCGGCCTGGCCTGACCAAAAAGGGATGATAAAAGCGGATTTTCTTCGTAGCTTGATTGAAGCTTCGTAGCTTCATGGTTTGATCATAGTTTGTAAAATTAATCAGTTTCTTTTATTTTATGAACCTATCAACAAATAAAAATAAAAGAAAATATTATATTTTGTTCAGTCCCATTAGTCCCAATTAAAATTCAATGAATTCTTTGAGAGTTGTAAGGCGAGACGAGATTTTATTCAATAATAACTTTACAGCAACTAAATAATAAATATATAAATACAAAACATAAATGCCTAATTCTTATCTATGCCTAATTCAATATAATATAATAAATAATATAATAAAATAATAATATCTATGGACGTTATCATACCAGGTCAGTCTGGACTCTGGCCCCGTGGTAGGACTTGTGTTACGTAATAATATACGTGTTGTAGACAATGAAAATATTACTTATATTATATTTAATACTTTAGAGTTTAGACTACATGTCATAATAATAATAATAATAAAGTTTATTTGCAACTACATTAATGATACATGCATACATGCTTTAAAACAAGACAATTCCAAATTGCAGCCGCAAATTGGCTCATGCTCGGCATGTGCTGATACATCCAGGGGCATATTCAACGCCGGTCTTCCGCAAGAGCCATTAGTGATAACATGGATATCATTATTAACTAATTATAACAGATTGCAAACAACTAAAACAACATAGAACATACTACAACTAAAACAACATATAACAACAATAAAATATATCTCGCGACAGCCCACGACTAGACTGATGTTGTCGCACACGACAAACAGCTGTCGCGCGCTGTCACTACAATGATTATATTGGCAACACGCAAGACTCCTTGTCTATGGTCAAGAAATATGTCACCTGTCAAAACAAACGAAACAAAAAATATTAGATTCTAATTAAATTTTGTTGTACTTTAGAGTCTTTAGAAAATAGACAATTAAAAATAAATATTAAAGAAATAAAACAAGATACAAACTAAAGATTTAACTAAAAGTACCCAACACCATTGACACTAACTAATTATAAATATAAACAAAAGTTCCGAGTATCGAAAGGTAAAACTATAATAATCTCATAATAATATTATATACATACAAAAGTTGCCGGCCTTCAAATTTTTTAAGCTAATAATAATTATTTTATTTTGAAAATAAATAAAAACCAAAACGACACAATGACACAGGCATATTAGATCACGGAGATATCATGGCAGAGGTTTTCTTGTGACAACTGTTGATCTAAAAGGAACCGTCGTAGTTTGTTTTTAAATGATTTAAGGCTTTTTGCATTTCTAATGGGAGGCGGTATGCTATTCCAGCATTTGGAAGCTGAATACCGAAAACTACCTCTGAATGAAAACGTACGATGTTTTTCAATTGTCAGCTGTGCTGACAATTGAAAAACATAGCCGTGACCCACAAGACCTGAGGCTAGCTGTTTTTGCCAATTTGTTGACCAGATACTTGGGTTCCTCGTACTTCAGCACCCCGAAAAGTAAACATGCAAGATGAAGCCTGCGTCGGTGTTTCATTTTTAACATTAAGTGCTTGTTAAGATAGGGCGTTATATGACTTCTGGGGGGTACGCTGAAACAAAATCGAGCACAAGCATTTTGGACTCTCTGTATCAGTCTTTTATCCCTCCGTATCTCGCTCGTATCTCTCGTATCTCGTATCTCTCTGTATCAGTCTTTTACCCCTCCGTATCTCTCTCGTATCTCTCGTATCTCGTATCTCTCTGTATCAGTCTTTTACCCCTCCGTATCTCTCTCGTATCTCTCGTATCTCGTATCTCTCGTATCTCGTATCTCTCTGTATCAGTCTTTTACCCCTCCGTATCTCTCTCGTATCTCTCGTATCTCGTATCTCTCTGTATCAGTCTTTTACGCCTCCGTATCTCTCTCGTATCTCTCGTATCTCGTATCCCTCTGTATCAGTCTTTTACCCCTCCGTATCTCTCTCGTATCTCGTATCTCTCTGTATCAGTCTTTTACCCCTCCGTATCTCTCTCGTATCTCGTATCTCTCTGTATCAGTCTTTTACCCCTCCGTATCTCTCTCGTATCTCTCGTATCTCGTATCTCTCTGTATCAGTCTTTTACTCCTCAGTTTTTTTTAACGCCTCCGTGGTCCAGTGGTTCAGAGCTCGGCTCTTGACTCGGAGGTCGTGGATTCGATTCCCGCGTTGGAAACATGTTATTTCCAAGTTTGGTTAGGATAATGCAGGCTGATCACCTGATTGTCTGACAAGTAAGTTGATCCATGCGTCGGATGGGCATGTAAAAAGTCGGTCCTGCGCCTGATCTCTCACTAGTCGTGTCGGTCTGCCGTCCCACTGGGTTATGAGAGTAAAGGAATAGAGACTGCTCTTGTGTACTGCGCACACACTTGGGCACTATAAAATTACTCCTGCGTAGCTGGCCTGGTTTCCATGAAACCGGCCACCGTCACCGAAACCGGTGTGGGAGCTATTATATATCAGTCTTTTGGGACTTGAAACTAGACGAGGGCCGTAAACTATATCAGTGTAATTTAGCTTTGAGAGTACCAGAGACTCAACCAGAGTGATACGCATCTCTTCAGATAGATAAGGTCTTATTGTATACAATATTTTAGCTTAAAGAACGAACTACTGACTAGGTTAGTAACATGATCTTGGAAACACAGATGACAGTCAAGAAGAAGACCAAGATTACGTGCCACATATGTACGCGCATTTGAGATTTTTATTCATTTATACACTATATTTAATACATATCCATGAACCAGGAGTATTGAACACTTTTTGTTCCGTCGGCGGGATTCAAACACGCTCAACCATTGTGCCGCAGAGGTCGTCACATTATATAGAAACAAATCTGTTTTCTCGTTATAATTATATAAATATAATAAAATTGACATTCCCAAATATATATTGAGCGTACAAAAACAATATAATAAACTTCCTTCACAAAGTTGCATACAGAAATTAGATGTTCGAACACACGAGAATTAAGCGCGTAATAAAGTATTACTCTGCGAGTTGAATGAGGAAGGAGAGAGGGAAATCAATAAAATGGCTCTCATTACAAAAATGTGCCCGTTACAAACATCCTCACATCCTCACACACCCCCCACCCCCCAACCCCCGGCCCTCTAAACCCTAAAACCACCCCCGCTTTAAACAAGCCCCTCATGCAGATTAGCTAAAACTACGCATTTTTTACCCCCGAGGGTGGCGTTTTTCTCGCTTCTCCCTCGCGGGGAGCACTTTAAAAGTTTTGGCTAAAACGCTTTAATCTTACGTTATTGACCTAGGCAGTAATGGATAATTTCGGCTGTACCCTCGCCCGCCTCCTTGTCGAGAGGATACGTGGTCCTCGTATCAAATGCGAATGTTTCTTTCGTTATGTACAGTTTGAAACATTTTCTCGACTAAAATGTTTTTCGAATGAAATGAATTTCCAATTACAGTTGTCTGATAACAATTTTTTTTCGTTTGTACCTTACATAGCCACTTTAGATGTTGATTAGGTAATCCCTGTACGTTATACTAGGCCTTTGCATCTACTTATATTGTGGATGACTTATACAGTTTTTTCATAGTGAAGTAACCACTCTTCAAATACTGTTGTGCGGGACAAGATTTTATATTATGTTCGTATTGTTGCCCAAGCATTTTCGCAACATAATCGGCCTAGTTCAGACTTCAGAGGAATGAGCAGGTCAATACGTCTGGGACTAACAATGTTTTCCTTCACCTTAGAGCCCGTATTATGTACTTAAGATCTGAAAATGTCTCATTGGTACACGCCCTTACCCGGATCGAACCTGCACCCTCTCGAGAGCAAACGAACGGTCTTCTCTCTAGGCTACGAACACTCTTAGGTACTTTTAAATCATAACTACACTGCAGAAATTATCAGATATTATCAATTATTACCATTTTGAAACTTCTAAACATACTCATCCTATATTAAGTAGTTTAAGCAATTAATGATCATACTAGGAATGTTGCCTCAAATTCTTTCGTTTGTTTTTTCCATGGCAAAAAAGTTGTAAAAAATCTATAGAGATCGCTATACCCAATAATATCCATATGTGTGTGTTTAGGTGTGAACAGATATACTAACTGTACATAATTCGTAATATGTACAGTGCAACCTCGTTATTAGCGTCCATACATATAGTTTGTCATACTTTAAAAATCATTTTACCAAGACCTATTTAGATTTTTTAATGTACTATCAGATAAGTTGATTCCTAGGCAGATGGGAGACCTACCTAGTTTGGTCACGTTACGTCAAAGTTCACAGATCACAATTAATATGAAATTGACACGATCCGACCAAATGTCGTTGGTCTGTCAACTGCCTAGGAATCAATTTCCTCGATGGTACTTTTAATAACCGGGTCTATCAAACGACTAAACAACCGGCGAACAAAACTCCACTCCGGCGGGTCAAACATTATTTTTTATAAGTGACCGCTTCGCAGAGGATGTGTCGCCGTTTGCCGCGACGGACACATAACGCGCCGGACGTCCGGACACTTTCGGACATAAAAAGCCGGACTGTTCCACTGTCACTTTGTCTCTCATAATATTATTATGTAATACAACTATACAGGGTGTAACAAAACTAATCATAGTACTTTTTTTTTAATGAAATACGGGTCAACTGATGGAAAGCAACTTCCGTCGCCCATGGACACTCGCAGCATCAGAAGAGCTGCAGGTGCGTTGCCGGCCTTTTAATAGGGGATTGGGTAATAGGGGAGGGTAGGGATGGGAAGCGAAGGGAAGGGAATAGGGGAGGGTAGGGAAGGGAATAGGGTAGGGGATTGGGCCTCCGGTAAACTCACTCGGCGAAACACAGCGCAAGCGCTGTTTAACGCCGGTTTTCTGTGAGAACGTGGTATTTCTCCGGTCGAGCCGGCCCATTCGTGCCGAAGCATGGCTCTCCCACGTATAAATTTATGGGTGTGTATGTTATGAGGAGTTTACTGTGAAAATAACTGCGCTGAAAGAGTTACCTTTTTTACTTTAGTATGGGATGATTCATGATGCTCATGCGCTTGCCCATACAAATCACAAAAAAATGCTCTCTCAGTTCTGCTTCACAGTGAACTCTATAAGGGACAAAATTAATCTAAATTATTGTCACTTAGTTTTGTACACAAATAAAACACAATATTACGTGCACTAGGAGTACACCAGCCTGCCTAGCATACGCCAACGAGATATCTCACTCTACATGTTTTCTCGATGTTTGATGGTTTGTCTCTTCATCTCTATTCACCCTTAGCATGACAAACATTTTTTCTAGCGTAGATCTATCATCGAAATAACACATTTTTATAGAGTTTGGTCGAGATAATTTCGAGTAATTCTAAAATTTTATTATCTCGAGTCGAGGTAATTTCAAAATTTTATTATCTCGAGCGTGAGATATCTCGTTGGCGTATGCTAGGTAGGCTGATGATGATTTATATCGAAACCGTGTTTAAGTTTTTGTAGTAATCTATACATACATACATACATACATATAAATAAAATTGGAGTGTCTTTTTGTAATATTGAAAGAACCGTTTTTACTACATGCATATGAATGTTTATAGGGTACAGACACTAAAACAATTTTTTTTACAATTTTTGTTTGTATGTCTGTCTGTCTGTCTGTTTATTCCGGCTAATCTCTGAAATGGCTGGAGCGATTTTAACGGGACTTTTTTAGGCACATAGCTGATGTAGTAAGGAATAACTTGGGCTACTTTTTAACCGACTTCCGAAAAGGAGGAGGGTATTATATGTATCTTTTTTATTATCTCTGTTTTCACATTTTGCTAACGCGGACGAAGAAGCGGGCAACAACTAGTTAATGAATATAATGGAAAAAGTGCACGTAATATAGTGTTTTATTTGTGTTTAAAATGAATTTCCACCAAAAACCGACAGTACAATCTATATACACTTAGTTTTGTTACAACCTGTATATTATAATACTATCGTATATTATATTGTGTTAAAGATGTTTATACTATAATGAATATAAAGCTAGGCACAAAAATTATGCTTTGATATTTTATATTCAGTTTTTCACGTCAATAGGCTGCGCCGTTTGGATGTCCGTTTTCGCTGTATCTCCGAATTTTCTTTGGAGGTCTTTTAGGAATAAGTAGGCAAATACGTTTACAACAATATTCGTAGCCTAAGTCCTAAAGCCATAGGGACTCAGCTTATAAGTATGTTGATAAAATCTAGAGAAATAAGCTCTCAATGACCGCTTGAGAACACAACGCATTAGAAGGTGGTTGGTGAAAATGGTTAACTGTCATGGCGACGCTCGCGCGTGTCAAGATAAGCATAATCATATTTAAATGACAGGTATATCTGTCACAAAATTAAATATTTTATATACAGGGCGTAACAAAACCAAGTGATAATACTTTAGGCGGTAATAATGGGTCCCCTATATAGAGTTTGCTGTGAAAGTAGCAGCGTATATAAGTTAAGAATGATGCCATGATCAAACAAAGTCTCACAAGTATTTGATTATCACTAGATTCAAAATAATTTTTAAAGTCTAAGCTTATATTTTACATGTATTTCCTGTCAACAGATGTAGGTTAAAATATTTTATCATCATCACCAGTTTATGATGTGATGATGATAATGATGATATTATGATGTATGTCCCCCTCTAGTCCTCTCCCCTTCCCCCCTTCGCACATCTCACGTGCGCTAATTACGATAACGGAGTGAACAACGCACCTTTATTATTTCCCGATTTATTAGTTGCGCCGAAATCCTTCTCTAATTCCTGCCGGGCGCTGTACGGGTTTTATTTATAAAACGATTTTAGGTAGGGGTCGGCCGTGGTGAGCGGCTTAAGGTATGCACGGGAGCGGGAAATATTTTTTCTGATTTTCTTAAAGAATAGGCATAATTTCACTAAAATAAGTTGGTATTCTTTCAATTAATACAAATTACTTACTAAAGTTTTGGCATAACATAGTACATAATATCCAGGACGCCCTCCGTTCAAACGGCTAATGGCAAACCGCTGGTGGTATTAATAGTGGGTAGTTTGACGATTCTCGCCGGCCAGTCCGACATACCACATATGTATATGCACATAATATACATAAATTTTAACTCACATAGAGCGTTTCCCCCGTGAATAAAAAATACATAACATAAGTTTGTGCGTTTTAGGGAAAACAAACATCGTTACAACCAACATTAATCTAATAATACTTCAGGCTTAATTCGACAAGACAAGCTTTGAATGAGTAATACAGTCACTAGACTGTGTAAAGGCGAGTAAAAGGTTTGTTTTCGTTTCCTTCCACTCGATTTTCATATCCGTGATGACGTAGCATTGCTGCGAATTTTTGGCATATTGGCAGCTTCAAAATAAACTATAAACAACGGTTTAAAATTGTATTTGTTTTTTATGTGACTTTCAAATAAATTAATTTTGCTGCATACAGATAACCATCATGATAATACAATAATATAATATTATATGCGTAATTCTCATGGTATGTGTATTGAAAAATCTCTAAACGCTCTCTCTCCCGCCTCCGCCTGTGGCTTATACTACACGTAACTTGGCCCAATATGTTGAGGTCGATGTCGCCCCGAGGCCTCGTTACGAACGCCAATAATGTTCTTTTCAGGATCCTCCACACGCCGCGTGTAAAAGAGTTATGGACGATTCCGCGGGATTGTTTTTTAGAAACGGTCAGCTATGTTACACTTATTGCCTTATTGCTGAATAGAAATACTGTTTACTATTGTACTATGTAAAATAACTACAAGTTTCTGAGTATGTTGAGTAGGTGGAGTTGGTATGTACTTGTCTGTACCATGTCATGTCATGTATAGTGGAATGTATAAATTATTATTGCAGCATACGTACGCCATATTATATTTTTATGTAATCTTTGAAATTTTTATAAAGGTATCAAATTTTATTTTTATTTCTTGTTAAATAAAGTTCAATTTAGTACTTAATATGCGGCACCGCGTCGCGTGGTTTATGTGTGAACTAACTCTTATATATCAGGAATTTAGAGCTCTCTATATACTAATAAAAGAGTAACGCAATCTGTCATTTCCATGCCGTACATAACACATGTGAAACGTACATACGAGTTAGAAGTTTGAGCCTACGCTGTGTTGTAATTGAGTTTCGGTACAGAACACAATATAAATGTATACAGTAGAGTAACTTGTCCCTTTTTAATAAACCAGCTCGACACACAATAAACAAGCGCGCATAACCTAACAATATGTATGTAAAGTTATCTGAAATCCATCATTATTATTGTAATATCAGCTTATAGTCGTCCACTGCTGGACTGTGGACATAGGCCTCTCTCAATGAACGCCAAGATGACCGATCTCCTGCTACTCGCATCCAACATGGGCCTGCAACGCCCTAAATCCATACCCATACAAATAATTTTATAAATGCTCTCTAATATTATAAACTCTGGAACGAACTGTTACCAGCAGTATTTCCGGACCAATACGATCTGCTAACCTTCAAGAAGAGAGTGTATCCCTCTTAAAAGGCCGGCAACTCATCTGCAGCTCTTCTGATGTTGCGAATGTCCATGGGCGTCGGTAGTTGCTTTCCATCAGGTGACCCGTTTGCTCGTTTGCCACTTTATTTCATAAAAATAATAATGCAAAAGTGTGTCTGTCTGTCTGTGAGTTCTTCACGCCAACCACTGAATCAACTTTTATTAAATATATACTTTTGAGTTACGGGAACGGATATAGGATAATTTTTATCTCGAAAAATGTACGGTTCCCGCGCGATTAACGAATTTTGGCGCAACGGAGTTGCGGGCGCCATCTAGTCACTAGTAATATGTGTGCGTCTGATTTGGGAGCTCTAGTACAAAGATCTACTCTATGTTATTTTGCTGTGTACAGGGTGTTCTGGGTACATTTGGGAACGGCTATGTACAGTAACTTTTCATTTAGGTTCTATAAAGGGCTGAAACCTCCCGAGGACGGGCAAAAGCCAAACCGATATCAGATTAAATTAGGTAATTTGAAAAAAGTTTCGCCTCTGATAATATAATGAGTTTGTATTCTATGTATCAATACTATTATTATAAAGGCGAACGTTTGTGAGTGTGTACGTTTGTTACTTCTTCACGCAAATTGTGGTTACTCTTCTGAGTATCATCCGGTTCATAATATCATCAAAGCGGTTCCATGAGTAACAAACACTAAAAACAGAATAAAAATAATATATAAGGGGGGCTCCCATTGAACCATACGCAGGCCTTTTTTGCTTGTAATCAAATTATAATGGCCTGAAATATTTACAAAAACGTAAATTATATTTGTACTTTAATATTTTATAATAAAATTAAAATAAAATAAATATTTAAGGGGGGACCCATAAAAAACACAATTTCAGTCTACTTTCGCTACATAACGGTACGGAACCATTCGTGGGCGAGTCCGACTCGCACTTGGCCGATTTTTAAAAAAATACTGGTAAAGTTTGCGGAAGATAACTCAAGTCTGAACATGGAGTTTGGTGATTTGAAAAAGTTACGGGATTAAAATGACAAAACCTTTTAAAAACATTTCATGTTTTTGGTTAGGTTTTATAACGTTAAAAAGGTGTCGTTTTTAGGTCATATCACTAAGTAAACTAGTTGTTTACTGAATGTTTATCGTTAATGTGTACTAGATAAAAACTTGCTCCAGTCGAAAACACTGTCGAAAACTTAACACACACATTCACACACACACACACACACACAGACACACAAACCGGTTCGCGCCAGCTCGGTGCGGTTAATAAAGATATAAAATTACATCTATAAACGACGTTTATTTCATTAATAATTACATTCGTCTTATTACGGCGGCTATGGTAAAGTAATATTGTCCGTCAACGGGTGGTAATATTAAAATATAAAGTTAACCTTATATCCTAATACAACATTAATATTGTATTGGGATATTAATGTACTATCACAGAAGTTGATTCAAAGGCAGATGGTGGATCTACGTATTTTTTTTTATGAAATAAGGGGGCAAACGATCAAACGGGTCACCTGATGGAAAGCAACTTCGTTAGCAAATATACACTCGCAGTATCAGAAGAGCTGCAGGTGCGTTACTGGCCTTTTAAGAGCAAATAGGGTAATAAGGGAGGGTAGGGATGGGAAAGGAAGGGAATAGGGGAGGGTAGGGGATTGGGCCTCCGGTAAACTCACTCACTCGGCGAAACACAGCGCAAGCGCTGTTTCAAGCTGGTTTTCTGTGAGAACGTGGTATTTCTCCGGTGAAGCCGGCCCATTCGTGCCGAAGCATGGCTCTCCCACGTCTATATTATATATTTGGTTATGTTACGTCAAAGCCATCCAACATTAAGATATTGATTTGACATAACCCGACCAATTACGGCCGTTCCCAATATTTGATCTATCTCTGGTTTTGCCCTACTAGAGATAGGAATAGCTCAGATTAGACATTAGAGACATATATTTTATGTCAAATGTGAGCTATTCCTATCTCTAGTAGGGCAAAACCAGAGATAGATCAAATATTGGGAACGGCCGTTAGTGGCGTAGGTTCGCCATCTACCTATGACTCAATTTCTTCGATGGTAGATTAAGAACTAATGTTTGAATGAAATCAATAGTTGATTTGTGCAATGTTAGTCATCTTAGTTATCGTCAGAATATGATGTCTATGAGAGTCATTAAGTGTGAAATTCTCGTCATTTTGGCAAGAAACACTTTTAAATATATTTTAGCTATAAGTATATATAAGACAGTTTAAAGTTTCGGAAATATTCGTTTTTATATGATAAATAGATGACCGGTGAACTTCGTATCACTTCCACCAATATTCCTTGAAATTCAAGGAAGGAAGCAATATAAACCGTCCCTGAACTTCCAGGAATATTTCAAGACTAAAACTAGCCAAATCGGTTCAGCCTTGAGTTTTAGCGAGACTAAAACAATCTATTTTTATTTATGTCGATGACAGAAAATGTAAATATATTATGATGTTTGGAGTGTAACGTATATCCTCTTTAGTTTGGAGTGATGATGATTGGTAATATTATGTTGGGTAAGCAAATGTTACTCTGTTGTGTTAATGATGCTTTCGCTCGTGAGGTACTGACAGGTGCTGTGTAGTGAGTATGCTATTCTAAGAAACACTAAATTATAGGGTTTCTTATTGCCAAAACAGTGATCCTTAGCAAGTTTGGCGAGGCTTAACTGTAGGAGGACAGTCAAAATACTTGCAGAAAGCATACGTAAATAACCAATATGTTTTTAACCCCCGACAAAAAAGGGGTGTTATAAGTTTGACGTGTCAATCAGTCTGTCTGTCTGTGTGTGTATCTGTCCGTGGCATCGTAGCATCCAAACGGGTGGACCGATTTGATCTAGTTGTTTTTAAATTTTTTAATTATTTTATTTCACTTTAGATCATGAGTCGAAATTTTAGTGTTAAATTTTACTGGGAGCTAAAAGGAAGGAAAACTTACAATAATAATAATTCAAAATGTGCACTTTCTTAGTTATAAATTTGGGTATTTTTTTCTAAAGCCCCTACAAAATGACGGACTTGCTAGTACCCATTAATGAATACTGGGAAACCAATAGCCAATAGTTTACAAGATATAGTTTAGTTTTAAGATATTAATGTACATGATATGGTAGTACTTAATAAATAAATAAGTTATTTATAACACCAACCGAACATTTTTACGGGATTAAAAGTATCCTATGTCCTATCCTGGGACTCGAAAGTATCACCATGCCAAATTTCAACAAAATCGGTTTAGCGGTTTGAGCGTGAAAAGGTAACAGATAGACTGACACACTTTCGCATATTATATTATAAGTATATAAGTAATAAGTATGGATTAACAAATATACAGTCGTCCAATGCCACACACCTGCTGCAATTACGCAATTTATCAACACAAATATATCATCAGGTCACGTGGTAACTCTCTAAAAGCACAAAAACAATCATTACCGCGTCGAAAGTGGAAACGGAACGCATAATGTATGTATGTATTATGTCAAATACCCCGCTATTAAGTCAAGTTACTTTCGTCAGGACTAAATATTGTATATGTGAAAGTGTGTCAGTCTATTACCTCTTCACGCCTTGGCCACTGAACCGATTTTTCTGAAATTCGGTATGGACGTACTTTGAGACACCGAAAAGGATATTGGCTACTTTTCATCCCGGAAAAGTATAAGGTTCTAGTGATCTAGTAAGTAATAAAGATCTCCTCTTTCGGCCGCACGTAAAGATATCATAAGATTATTATTATTACTAGCCGTTTCTGGCCCACTGCTGGACAAAGGCCTCCCCTCTTTCCTTCTACACGTCTCTATCTTTTTTATCTTCTTATCTTATGATTACTTGACTAGAAAGATTTACACAAAAGCAATATACACGCCTTCATTCGTACATTAAATTAAACTAAAGTTAATAATCGTAAAATGTCCTGAGTACAGGTAAGTATTTAATTATCTCTGCTATCAACTATCGCATAAAATTTAACGACTTCCCGAATTTAGAACGAACATTCTAAATTCGAATTTTAACTTTTTTTTCTCTTTATCCAGTTTTAAAGTACGAACATTCTTAATTCAAATTCGATTTTTTTTGCGAGCAGTTTAAATTTCGAGGTAACTCGTTTGACATTTGTGTTTTAGGCGTTAGGGTGGCTAGCAGCTGGTCTATGTCCTTGGGCCTCCCCCTTCCCCGCGCGAGGTCATCGGCCTAGGTCCCCGAAATTCGAATGCACTAAAAAGCTTTTTCCAAGATGGCCGCGAGACCTGTTACCTGTAACATTACTCTATGCCAGGGCAGCGCAACCTTTGTATACTTTGTTAACGTACTTAATTGAGGGTTTGAAATAAACTGCGATGAAATCGCATAGAAAAGCTATTAGTTGATAATTTCTTCGATTTAAATTAAGTGCAGCAATAATAATATTTTTTTACAGATCCAATTCGACTAAATAGAAACACGAAAAGGAACAGATAAGTATAAATCATTAGCTTTTTTTTATTTTCCCCCCGTACGTAATACACGACAAATTTTACATTCTATTTTTCTTTTTATAACTTATGCTTTTTATGTTTTCTTACATTAATGTAATACTTATGTTCTTAACAAATTATCTATTTCTGTATTAACAAATTTTCATCTTTTCTCATTTATTGCTTATTTTGTTACTTTCTTATATACTTACAATTATAAATTTTATTAGCATTATAAATATAGCTGTTTATTCTTCATTTACGTTTAGTTCGAACTTCATTTGAACGAATACAGAGATAATAAGGGCACTCATAATACTCATTATGCGCTAAATAGAATGACATAGAACAATGAGCGAATAGAATAATACAGAAGTGGCATCGGATAACAATATTATGAATATAATTATCATTCAGCTGAATCATAGTTTATGATAATTAAATAAAACTGGAGCACTTGCCGTATTGTTAAACAAATATTAGATTGCAGGCATTATGTATTGATGACGTTACATAATAACAATGTAATTAATTTATGTTGAGATGCGAAATACACTGGCTCTTCTTAGAATATAAATTATTGGTACACATTTTGTTTAAGAAATGTCCGGATTATGAAACAGGGAGCTGATGATCGTATATGACAACTTAGAAAGCTCTCGATTAAGTTATATTAAATTTATTAGCTTTAAAATGAAAATTAGATAAAAATGCTTCATTCATTTAAGAGCTACGATACCACGGATGAACAGACGGAAACTTAATATTATCACATTCATTTGCTTTAATCAGGGTTCAAAAGCAATAATTTGTTACTATTCATATTCATACATCAATGCTCTAAGACTCGTAGCATGTCTACGATCTAGGAATCTAGGCGTAGCAGTGCTACGAAATGCTACGGACTTTGTCTAGGCGTAGCGTAGCACAGCTACGGTCTACGCTACGCAAGCGGTCTAGGCGTAGCACAGCTACGAACTATGCTACGGACCTGGTCTAGGCGTAGCACAGCTACGAACTATGCTACGGACCTGGTCTAGGCGTAGCACAGCTACGAACTATGCTACGGACCTGGTCTAGGCGTAGCACAGCTACGGTTTATGCTACGGGCTATGAAAGTTTTCTAGTCGTAGCCCAGGGCCCGTACCACGAAACGATTTTGAGTCTCAAACAATCGTACGAGAATGTTGCGTCCCACTCTAACAAACGTGAAATGACGTTGTTAGAGCAGGATGCGGCATTCTCGTCCGATTGTTTGAGTCTCAAAACGGTTTCGTAGTAGGCCAGCTGCTACGAAATATGCTGCGTACGTTGGCTAGGCGTAGTAGTGAAATTTAATAATATAATAATATATAAATAAATGCTACTGTCAATAATATAATTATCTACACATTTATTTATTATAATATAAATAGATGCGGTAACTTGAGAACGAGAACGAAGTAATATAATAATTATATAATATAGAATAATTAGATACAATATTATGAGCTAACAAATGTACTCTATGGTGTCTCTTGAGCACTGTACGCGTTTCTATTGGAGCTGTGTTGCGAGGAATGTATTTTTTAAGACCAATAGATTCTGATTATTTTGCCCTATTATAATATCTGAGTTGTTACTTGGCATAATTATATGGCATGACTAAGTCGGTAACAATCTTTGGACCTCAATTGAAGTCTCTGGAATTTACTAAAGGTTTCGGGGTGCATTCACCGGTTGGCAACCCCTGCCGCGACTACTCCTTAGAACAAGTTGCGTTTCGGCCGCTCACACACATACACACGCACACAAAAACACACGATACGCACTACTTGTGCCCACTACTCGGCCCACCTCGAGCGCTCAATTTATTGTGTATTTAAAACATACCACACTCTGAAACGATTTCAAATAATTTCTGTTTCCGCTGCTGTGTATAATTTGGCACTTGCAAGTTGCAACTTTGTATATTTTTTATATTTTAAAACGCGTCATATTTTAAATTAATGTATTTCAGAAGCTTTTGCAGAAAGTTAACTACAAAATTAACAGTCTTTGTCCAGAAGATACTTTTTATTAAGTTGGAAATTGTGTTTCAAGTTTAAAAACAATATTCAAAATTTTACAGAATATGCGCAGGCGCCGACTTAGAAACTCTAAATAATTATATCAGTTAAAAACGATATAGTTTTCTGTCACCCACATTTATACAATGTGTAACAAAAATAAGTGATAATACTTTAGGGTGCGTACGTATTTCTTGTAGAGAGTTCACTGTGAAAGTAGCAGCTCTGAAAGACGAAAATTTTTTTTCACTTTTGTATGGGCAAAGGCCCGAGCGTCACGAGTTTTCCCATACAAAAGTGAAAAAAAAATTTGGTCTTTCATAGCTGCTACTTTCACAGTGAACTCTCTACAAGGAACACATACACACCCTAAAGTATTATCACTTGTTTTTGTTACACCCTGTATACACTAACCCAAATAAAACTTGTTTGTATAAAGAAAAATTGGTAGTTATAGTTGTAAAAGTCTTCTGGTACTTAACACGTGGCCACACTGACATAGTGTTAAGATTCCGTAGATATTATAATATGAGAAGTTCGGCTTTTAATATCACAAAGTTCATAAGCTCAACTATACAAGTTTTGGGCTTTACGAGCTAACGCATAAAGTTTTTATGTTTTTGTATAAAGTTTTGGACATTATCACGCCTACGTCTCATTAAATGCTTGTGGTATGTGGGAAGTTGATGTTGATAGAGATTAGATAATTTATGAACGATCCTAAATCATAATATGCATTCGAAAGTTAAAGGGTTTATTTTAATTAATACTCTAGAATCCAAAACCCATATTAATATTATTTAAGCAAAAGTTTTTCCGTCCGTCCGTCCTTTACCCCTTTACGTTAAAATTGTAGAGTCAATTTAAACATTATAGTTTCCTGGTGGATAAATGTGCGATCCACACGCAATATACGAATTTTGGCGCAACGTAAATGCGAAAAATATCTATTCATACCTCGAACGTGGGAATTAAAGACACTATAGACATTCAATTGTCACACACCCAAAAGTAATATCACTTAGTTTTGTTAATAATTAGGTAACCTTTCATCAAACATAATGTGTCGAAGCTAGTGTTTAGAGCGCGTCCCGCCGCTAGCGGTAAATTTATTGTTTAACTGTCTCACTTCATTATCCGGTTAATCACTTAACCGCCACTTAAACTTTACTCTTATGTGGTTTAACTGGGGTATACGTTAATTGCCATTAGGAGTAACTAGTTGTTTTGTGATCGTTGTCATGAAGGAAATATTTATAACTATAATTTGTGTATAGTAACAAAAAATGTTGTCAATAAGTTTTTCCCTTGTAATGTTTTTGAGATAGCTGACACATGCATGAAACAGAATTTTATTATTAGATAATGTATAACAGCGGAATCTTGTCATAGATAGGTACATTCTAAAGCCGGGTCCTGACGAGTGTAACGTGTAATGTAAGATTACGTGTAATTTAGCGTCAACAGTGTGGACAAAGCGAATTGTCTAAACGAGCCTTTGTGCTCGCGCGAAAACCGACAGCCGATGGATAAACCCCGAGCGTTACATGTAATGCTCGTAGTCGTCCACACGTAGACTTCGTGTTACATTGCACGGTGAATTACATTACACTTTACACTCGTCTGGACCCGGCTTAACATAAATCAACATTGGAATAAAATAATTATATTAATAATTACTAATTGTAATATTTGGTCGTTGTGTCACAGGAATGTCGTTTGAAAGGGACAAAACTTAGTTGTAATACTAAGTTTTGTCCCTTTTCTTCGATCTTTTTAAAACGGACACACCACAAAGACTGACAAAATATACCCTTTCATATTATTTCGATAAAAAGTATCCTATGTCCTGTCCCGGAACTCAAAATATCTTTTACTTTTCAATAAAATTGGTTCAACGGTTTGGGCGTGAATAGGTAACAGACAGATGAACAGACATACATACGTGGGAGAGCCATGCTTCGGCACGAATGGGCCGGCTCGACCGGATAAATACCACGTTCTCACAGAAAACCGGCGTGAAACAGCGCTTGCGCTGTGTTTCGCCGAGTGAGTGAGTTTACCGGAGGCCCAATCCCCTACCCTATTCCCTTTCCTACCCTCCCCTATTCCCTTCCCTTCCCTTCCCTACCCTCCCTTATTACCCTATTCCCTCTTAAAAGGTCGGCAACGCACTTGCAGCTCTTCTGATGCTGCGAGTGTCCATGGGCGATGGAAGTTGCTTTCCATCAGGTGACCCGTTTACACGTTTGCCCCCTTATTTCATAAAAAAAAGACAGACACACTTTCGTATTAATTATATTAAGTATAGACCAACGTAACATTTCGTTCAACTCATGTGCACATCCGTATCAGAATTTGGCACATCGCGTATAGTGATAGCGGGTGCACATTGAAGCCCTCTCGACTGAGCGCTCGGCCGTGTGACAAGTTTGGGGCCGCGGGCTTCCTGTATACGAGAACTTCTCATACTATTATTAACTTTCAGCTAATGGAGTAATAGAAGTTCTTTAGAAATTTCTTTTCTTCTATTATTTTTTTAGAAGAAAAGAATAAAATGGGTTTTGCATTAATATTAGTGTGGGTTAGAACTGGGTCTTCATATAGAAGTAGCTAACTATTTAGAAATGGACGGTTACCGAAATTCTTTGATCTCGGGGATACTCACTGCAAGAATTCGTGACTGAGAGATTGTTTTTATTGGTCGTATGTATCTATAATCTAGATATTATCTACGTATGGATTATGTGCATAGCAGCTAGTGCAGGTAGCACAGAGCGGAGGACAATGTGTGTTGATGAGAGCCACCCCCGAGGGAGCTCGCCGGCTGATTGCGATAAGTAATTAATAAGATAGTTGTATCTCGTTATAATTTAATGGAGCAGACGGCCCGGGGGGACGGGGGTCGGCGGCCGGCGGGGAGGGGGGAGGCGTGTGTGCCGGCGATTTTTCTACGCACTTTCCGATCCGCATTACGTATTATCGCGCGGTCACGCACACACGCGCGCGACCAATAAATAGATTCTACTAAACGGTGAAATTTAAAAAACGAACAAAACCGGCGAATCGCAAGCCGCACACAAGGAATCGAATGCAACCCAATCATTAGCGGGTGCCGCGGGAAATCGAGCTTTGATAGTGCGAGATAAGATTCGAAATCCCGTGTGGGAGGCTTCGCCGTGGGTATAGAGTAGCCTCACACGCGTGGGAACGGCATGCACACGCGGCCAATTTTCGATCGTAGGAACACCGAATTTCCGCGCTTGTGTGCCGATCGCTCTCTCGTGTGCAGTTAATGCATTCTTTTTGCGCGTCTGTGTGCGTGCGTGGCGTGTAGTGTGTGGTGACGTATTCGTACTGCTAGTTTTTTCTCTTTTTTGCTCGCGAGCGACACACAGGGACGAGTGAAAAAATAATTTTAAGTGGCGCGTTTAATTTTTGAGTTCTCTGTCCCGCGCGAAATGGGACGGCATTACTTTTTTAAATTACCGATGTCCGCGGCTCTCATTTGTTTATTTAAAATTTTAATTACTATTTTTATTGGCGCACCTACGGGGCCTATTATGCGCGTATAATGGGGGCCCTATTTTATTTTGTTAATTGTACTTGCCCAAATATACACTGTTATATTGAAGTTATAATTGAGAAAATTATTTCACTAAATGGCTGTTTTCCCGCAAAGCTGTCGTATTATGTATAAGGCTTCTTAGTAAAAGGTTATGCGGAAGAAAGTTTAAGTTTTCGGTCTTGAATGGAATTCCGTATCTATGAACTAATTTCACAATTAGTAAATTAGAATAAAAAAAACAAATTTAAGTTGTCAAGTGTATGCTTAGGTTTCTAACAGAACAGGTACACAATGCAACTGTAATATAAAACTAACAAGGATTCAACAAAAATATATTGGAGATTTTCTTATTATAAGAGTTTGTTGTCTGAATTAAGAGTTTGATTTTGTATTTGACCCTTAGATTATTAATTACAATCAATTCCTAGGTCTTTTTAAACCTAGGAACCTAAAACACAAGAAATGAAAAACACAAAATGTGTTTTAACATTTCAACAATCATGAACGATTTTAGATATTGTATCACATCGAGGCCGGCAGATGGCGGTAGATGTCTCATTTAGCACAAGCGCCCACGTCGATGCACGTATACTAAAAAGTAAAAACCGTACTTGGAGACCAATAACTAACATTAAACTTAACTTAAATTTAATATATTTTTTTGACAAAAGCTCCATTTTAACACGCTTTTATTAGCTTGGGCTGTACGTATGTTACGGAAACTTTTAGCATTTTTTTATTTTTGAATTTTGCCTACCTCCAGTAGTCTAATTAATTCTAAACTTTGCATACGTATTAGGGTCAATTCAGACCGCAGCGCCTAGATGCATTTTTAAATTTGTATGGATTTAATACATTTCAATTGCATGAGACGTCTTGCAAATCTGACAAATCCATACAAATTTAGAAATGCATGCATGTGTCATATTAAGCTTGCATAGGCTTCCGACATGTGTCTAGTTATCATGGTATAGAAATCAGATTTCTCACGTGGTGGGTAATTTTTTTAAATATTGAAATGTCGTCGGAACGTGGTCGGATCTATCAGATTAAGATAGGGGGATGTTTAATATACCCCAAAGAAGCTTCCATATAAAGCACTGACGATTCAAACGTTAGGTAAGCCTGTAGGGACATTTTAAAATATAAAAAAAAATAAAGCTTCATATTTTATTGACTAAGCTTCGCAGATATTTTATTTTGCTCTAAACTAAATGATTTAGTCCTTGTTGTCTAAAATATACTTATAATTTACCTAAAATAAGCAATTTTATGCATATATTTTCTTTTTCAAAACTTTAAAATGGCTACAGTTCCTGAACCCACCGCTAAAATAAAAAAACGCTCTAATTTTTTTTATCAGCTTTACCTAATGTACAAAACCTACTAGGTCTCCATGACGCTCGAGTGACTACAAAAATAGCACCCTCCCCTCCTCTACTATAGTATAGTAAATATTTGTGTATTTCATTAATCTCTAAAGTTTTAAATAGTCTTGTCATATAGCTCGTTGCACCATCGCATCTTCTCCTAGGCAGCCACGGTGGAGCTTTTATTAGGTGACCCGCCTAGATTTGCTGTATAAAAAATACCATGGCCATAATATAAAATCAGTTGAGTTCGCAACCCCGTTGCACAGGAATGCGTTTATCGCACGGGAATCGTACCGGGATAAAAATATTTTATCCCGGGACTCAAAGTATGTCCATAGTCCATACCAAATCTCATCAAAGTCTCAAACGGTTAAAGCGTGAAGAGGTTACGGACAGACAAACTTTCGCATTTCTAATGTTACTAGATGACGCCCGCAACTCCGTTGCGCCAAAATTCGTTTATCGCGCCGGAACCGTACATTTTTCCGGGATAAAAAGTATCCTATGTCCTTTCCCGGGACTCAAAGTATCTCCATGCCAAATTTCAGCAAAATCAGTTCAGCGGTTTGGGCGCTAAGAGGTAACAGACAGACAGATACTTTCGCATTTATAATATTAAGTATGGATAGTAAGGATATTATATTATACTTAATTTACTTTACTTGCTTATAAAATAAGATGTAAATAAAAATACAGACCAAATAAATGTTGTACTAGCAAAACCTCCATGCAAAAAGTATTTTTCTTTGAACGTGAACAGTTATGAAATAGAATGATACCGTATGTAAAGGATTAGCTACGCTTCACCTCAACTTTCCCCCGCTCTAGAAAAGTGGCTCTCAAAGGGCGCATGAAAGTATAATAGATGTAAAAACGGGAAACATATTGTTATGATTGCTTACACACTTATTTAAGTACTAGTATTACAATATGATATTTTTGTCTTGTTTGTGATTGATATAGTCTGTACATGTACATATATTTTATACGAGCTTTTGCACGCGGCTTCGCTCGTGTTAAGAAGTATTATTATACACAAACTTTCATCCCCTATTTAACCTCTTGGAGTTAGAATTTATCAAAATCCTTTCTTAGCGGATGCCTACGTCACAACATCTACCTACATGCCAAATTTCAGCCTGATCCGTCCAGTGGTTTGGGCTGTGCGTTGATAGATCACTATGTCAATCAATCAGTCAGTCACCTTTGAGTTTTATATATTATATAGATTACATTTTGCGAAAGTGTTTGTTTCCCTCCAACTTTGTTATATCTATTTTGATTTTGGTTTGGAAATAATTTAGGTCCCGGGAATAGATAGAGAATATTTTTTTATAGAGATAGAGAACATCTAGTTGTTAATAGAAAGCACAAGAAACTTAGTTTTAGTATCTTGTGAAACTTGGTAAGTTGTCAATATTTAAGTTCTATGAATGAATGAATGAATGAATACTTTATTGTGCACAATCACAGTTACAATAACAATATACATAAAATAAAAAGACATAAAATGGCGAGAGCACACAAAGGCGGCCTTATTACTACATAGCAATTTCTTCCAGGCAACCTTTGAAAGAAAGAAGCAAATTGCTGGAGTAAAGGGCGTTGTGCTTAAAGTATAAAAAGATAAGAAATAAAAGATTAAAACTAAACACTATCAATAACAATATATAAATACAATCATAAATAATAAATAAAACAATATTTTATATTATTTTATTTATTATTTATATATGTTTATATATGTGTATAATATGTTTATATTTTTCTATGCACTCATAGAAAAATATAAACATACATATTTATTTATTTATTTAAATCAGGCTACGTAGGCCCATACAATATTATACTTTAATGACTAACATACATAAAAATTATATAAACTTAACAACTACACATTATCACGAATTGACGGCGACGTGACGCGCGCTTCATTCCGGAGTCTCCCCCGGAATTATTTCATATTGTATGCACTTAATGAAGGAAAAGACTTGTTTTACATATTTATTTTCCACATTAACACTCAGAGCTATTTCCCGCTACAAAAAAATATCCCCTAGTTTTGTCATAGTATGCCAATAATACATTAAACAGCACTTTACAAAATGAAGAACGACTAAAATAAAACAAGCTATTAATACCTTTTTCACATTATTTCAATACTAACTGAGTGCTTTTTGATGCGTTTATTAATACTACACTAACTACAATATAAACTACACTACCATAAAATGTTTGAGAACGTTTATCAAAGAAGTTTACACCAATACTTATAACTTGCTTGACCCCATAAGGAAGTTACCCCATTAAGTTGGCCACACGTCCTCAACTATTCGACCGCCCCCTCCCCCTCCCCCGTCCCCGCCGACAACCTTGGATCTATGCTCACCCTCGCGGGAAGGAATCCCCACATCCACACACGATCAATGTCGCAAGTGTAGTGCCAGTACCGACAGCATGTCAAATAGTTTTCATTAGTTTTTTTTATTCAGCTTGAAAGTTGGTAATGTGGATTTTTATGCTATGATATTGTGACAATACTACGAAAATTCGTTGATTTAGAAATACTAGGCGAGTTTTTGTATATATAAAAGCGAGCATTTTTTTTCTACTGTTTTTACGAAAGGCGATTGATGTTAATTACGTTAGCAGATTTTGGAAGATTCTTAGCTTAAAGGATAGCATAGCATAATATAGCATATATTTAGTCCATTGAAATTTTACAATTTAAGGACCGAATATTGAATTTATTAGAGGACGCAATTTTATTTTTGGGACATGTAGGGAGCATCAATAGAAGCTTAACCTCAAGTTTATGGTGTCGCCACTCAAGTCCCCCGGCCGCCATCTTAGAAAAAGGGGTGACAACACTATTTTCTCGATACCTCGGAAAATATACGTCTTATAAAAAATTTGTGCAATCATAATTTGTTGCAAATTATTTTGGCCACAAAAATGTTCATATAACTTTTTACCCTAAATTAAAAATTAAATAATTTTTTTATGTCACCGTATGTTTCGCTAGAACAATGGAGGCATACTGTAGAGTATTTCAGGCCTGCTTTTCTGCAGCCACGCATGCTTCCACAGTTTCATTTGCATCTGCCGAAAAATAATTTCATGAGATCGGGGGGTGCCGGAGGCTTTGAAGTTTGTATTGGCATCCAAATGTTTGCAGCAAGCTTTTCCCAGCCCCAATCTTCAGGATTTTGATATCATCCGAGCCACGACCTGATGATATACTCGGAGACAGTACAAACTAGCACCATCTTGTGTTGGAGGCAGCGATGATAAATAAAATGATTTTTTAGTCACTGTCTTGACAAATCTGTTGTGTCGCAAGCCGTCTAGTGAGTCGTCTTTATAACCGCCGTATTAAGCTATGAGACAACGTTCACCAACTTATTTTAACTGGATTTTGTTTTTTTTTCAGTACCCATTTCAGTAGTTAGTAGTAGTTAGTAAAGTTTAGTTTATAATATTATTGTGTAGCCTACCACACTCCAGTATGGTTATAAGACTAAAGCCGCTACCTAGTGGGCTCTTCAGCCTAACACGACACAATCCACTCTGGCTTATGACATATGATGTTTACTATCATCATCACCACACTACAAAGTACATCTCACAAACTCCCGACTTTCTCTGCTATCCGTACAAAGTACGTAAGTGTGTGTACTAGACGGTGCCTAGACGCGGTGACCCAGTGGCCGGCATCCTGTTCTTGTGTTTGTGCTCCGTCCCGCTCACACTAGCCCAAGGTCACTCCCGATCACTATGAAGGAACGTAGAAGGGATTTGTAAGGGATATGCGAAGTTGTTGCACAAGTGTCACGTAATATAGGTGCGCTTGGTGGTTGAAAACTGCGTACCTAACCACTATTCAGCCGAAGCACAGATTAATAATAGTTCCTTCGTATGCCGAATTAATTAAGTAATGTGTTATTCAATCTTTCTTTCTCTTTAGTTTAAATTTTTAAAGCAAGTGACGAATCGGGACAAAAAATGTAACACAGTCGAACGCAATTAAAAAGTAAAGCATTTTATATATTATGCGAATGAACCTTTACAACCTGAGTAAAAGTATTCACGCACCATTAAGACAGACGGAATCTTATCTTATGTCCTTAAAACTACGCGTAAAAAGCTAAGCGAGTTTATTATTAAGAAAGCTTGAGCAAAGTAACGCAAGAACGGCAATGGCTTTGTCCACACTTTGTAAGGGCTCGCATCGTTTTTCTGCATGGTAGTTTTTTTTTAAATTAAATAAGGGGGCAAACGTGAAACGAGCAAACGGGTCACCTGATGGTAAGCAACTACCGTCGCCCATGGACACTCTCAACATCAGAAGAGCTGCAGGTGCGTTGCCGGCCTTTTTAGAGGGAATACGCTCTTTTCTTGAAGGTTTGCAGGTCGTATCGGTCTGGAAATACTGCTGGTGACAGTTCATTCCAGAGTTTTACAGTGCGCGGCAGAAAGTTACGCGAAAAACGCACTGTGGAAGACTGCCACTCATCAAGGTGATGAGGATGGTATGTTTTTCGCGTGGGACGATAGCGAAAAGTTGCAGGTGGTATGATTCCGAACAATTCCTCAGAGCACTCCCCGTGATACAACCGATAGAGGATGCAGAGTGAAGCTACATCTCGGCGTAATTCCAGGGGGTCCAAGCTGTTTGAAACACTATGGCAGTCAACAATTCGAGCAGCCCTTCGTTGGATACGATCCAGAGGGAGCAGTTGGTATTTTGGCGCCCTTGCCCAGAGATGAGAACAATATTCCATATGAGGCCGAACCTGCGCCTTGTAGAGTTGTAGGCGTTGGTCCGGGCTAAAGTACTGTCTCGCTCTGTTAAGAACACCAAGCTTCTTCGAGGCCTATTTGGCCTTACCCTCAAGATGATATCGGAACTGGACTTCGCTCGATATGTTGACGCCAAGTATCTCAATGCTAGGAGAGATGATTAAAGTGGTGCACTCGAAACGAGGATAAACGACCATTGGTGACTTTTTAGTGGTGAACGCGCAGACTTGTGTCTTGGTGGGGTTGAATTGGACTAAGTTACGTCTACCCTATTTAGAGACCTTCTCCAATGAATTCTCCACCTTAGACACAAGTTCGTTTCGACTCTCAGTGATATTTTGCCGAGAAATATTAGGGGAGCCGATATATACAGCATCACCTGTACTATCATCCGCATAGCAATGAATGCCGTTGGTTTGTTACATGTCATTGATATGCAGTATGAATAGAGTAGGCGATAGCACACATCCCTGAGGGACACCAGCATTAACAGACTGAGTTTCCGAGCATTCGCCGTCAACTACGACCTTTATGCTTCTGTCTGCTAAGAAACTAGTGACCCACTTACATAATTTCTCGGGCAGCCCATATGATGGAAGCTTTGATAGCAGCGCTTTATGCCAAACCCGATCAAAGGCCTTCGCAAAACTAACAGCCAATGCCTCTCCCTTCGACTTAATTGCCTGAGCCCAACGATGAGTCAGGTATGCCAAAAGATCACCAGCCGAGCGACCCTTACGGAACCCGTATTGTTTGTCGCTTAGCAATCTCTGGTCGTCCAAGTATCGAAGAAGCTGGCTATTGATAATGGATTCCATTATCTTCGAGAAGAGAGAGGTTATAGCGATTGGTCTGTAGTTGGAAGGATTTGAGCGGTCACCTTTTTTGGAGATCGGGTGCACCAAGGCTGTCTTCCAAGAACGGGACGATGCCAGTGGAATAGGAGAGCCGAAAAGACGCGTCAACACCGGAGCCAACTCGGGAGCACACTTTTTCAACACAATAGGCGGGATTCCGTCAAGCCCACTCGACTTTTGGATATCAAGGGAACAGAGGGCTTTTCGCACTGAGCGCTGATGAAACCGAATATCCGACATGATGCTCGTGCATCGCGGTATGGTCGGCGGTTTCTGCCCCCCGTCATCCAGGGTCGAGTTTGACGCAAAGAGCTTGCCCAGAAGATCGGCTTTGTCCTTTGCGTCCTGGGCCAACGATCCATTTCCTACGTGTAGGGATGGTAGGGTTGGCTTGCAGAAATTTCCTTCAATAGCTTTGGCCAGAGACCAGAATGCACGGGTTCCCGAGGGAAGGGACTCAAGTCTCTTGCCAATTCTATTGACGTGCTGTTGCTTTGCCCGAGTAATCTCTTTCTTGAGGGACCTAGAGGCAAGGTTCCTTTTTATATGTGCTGGTATTTAAATCCCGAGCAGACACTGCGTTGGCCCAGGATTGGTAGGCCTCCTGCTTCCGGCGAGAAGCTTTTTTGGGGGATAAACCAAACCAAAGTCAGCAGACTGGGATGGGATGCGGTCGTTTTTTGCATCCTATCCTTGGGGGCACGTGTGCTTCTCGCCGGATGATCCCGACAACACTGCCAACTCTGTTGCCGATGTGGTGATGCAGGGGATGGAACTTTTCATTCCGACCTCTGCAGTGCCAACTGGCGGCAGATTTCGTCCCTGCATACCTATTTCGAAAAGATGGTCGGTCTGGTATATTGAAATTTTTGAAAATTGACTTTTGTTAATCTGACTGAAAAGATACTTTGTTTCCAACACTTCATTTTGCGCAGAGTAGGTAACACGTTTTTAATTCCCACTTGCCAGGAAAATTGACGTTTATTTTATCATCTAGAGGGGGGGGGGGGGCTGCCCCTACCTGGGGACGCCCATGAATGTACACAAAATATAAAACAATAAAATCCTTTTAATCTCAAGTCCACTTGCGTAAAACTGGGCTATTGCTAATCCTGAAATAATGAACCTTCTCAATTCTTATTAATTAATAAGAATTGAGAAGGTTCATTATAATATCGTGTTATTTTGTTCCTCGTAATTACGAGGAACAAAATAACACGATATTTTAAAAATAATTATTTTTTGCCCAAACTTATGAATGGGCCCAAGTGGATTGCTATTTATGTTACATTACAAAACATTCTTAATAACCGTCAAAAGTATATTGTCTTATATCATGTATGTCAGTCAAAAGTATATTGTCCATACTGCGCGAGGCTAGAACAAAACAGCCCCAAAAAGTAACCAAAATATACTCTTTATATTGATAACAAACGAAAATAATTCTGTATTACAGCGATCCGCGATCCGCATGTCAAAAACAAAGCCCCACATACTATTGTTTGGACCTTTTTAAATATGCCAAAGGAATATTTTTAGGATGGCAAACTTTTGTGTTCGCAGGCGAGCGAGAGCCTAGATTATGAATATTCACGGCGAGCCATCACAGATATACTTCACTATACTTTGCTTCAGTATCTTTTTATCTGTTCTATGGCTGTCAGATTTGAATATGGAAGACTCGGCTAGCACAAAGCTGTAAACAAAGCGAGATAGTTTTAATGTTTTTGTTTTCGTGGTAGGGAGATTCTGTATGTTTTTGTAGTTAATGTTTTGTCTTATTAAAACGAGACTTTGATTTAAAACATAGGAAAATTGATTTATCACTGTATTACAGAAAATACCTGACATATTATATACCTGAAAAACAAAAACTGCTGTCCGCAGTTTTTTTTCGTAATACAGGAAATGCAACTAATTTTATTTCTGTCTGTCTTTCTGTCTGCGGGCGTCATCTAATAATTAATATCTACGTACATAGCTAATGTATAGGTACAATGTGAGGTAATTACTAATCAGGGTTTGATTTTGCCGTTCGCCGGATTTTAATTTGTTACAATTGCGCTCGCTAATTCACTTATAAATAAATTTAATTGTGCTTTATTACAGCTGTATAGTAATATAGTTTGAACTATTTGCTAATAGTTTTAGACAATTATTTACATGACAACTATAATATTATTGGCGATTAGAAATGGCGATTAAATTGAAAATAAAACTATTTAAGTTCTAAATAATATATTGTCATTGTAATCATTTAAAAGTTTTTTTTTTTTTATGAAATAAGGGGGCAAACGAGCAAATGGGTCACCTGATGGAAAGCAACTTCCGTCGCCCATGGACACTCGCAGCATCAGAAGAGCTGCAGGTGCGTTGCCGGCCTTTTCAGAGGGAATAGGCTAATAGGGGAGTTTAGGGAAGGGAAGGGAATAGGGAAGGGTAGGGAAGGGAATAGGGTAGGGGATTGGGCCTCCGGTAAACTCACTCACTCGGCGAAACACAGCGCAAGCGCTGTTTCACGCCGGTTTCTGTGAGAACGTGGTATTTCTCCGGTCGAGCCGGCCCATTCGTGCCGAAGGATGGCTCTCCCACGTTCACAAAAAACTACTTATTTTCAGTCAGAAGCTCAGTTTCTGAGGAATTCAGCAGTTTTTTGGTAGGAGTTCAATATAATACATTATAATATTACATTATCACTATTAACTAGCCAACTCAAAATATGAACCAATAAACTATAATACTTCGGAAACAGAATTCATCAATAAGAGTAGTTTTATGAACAAGAAACAAACAATACCAACAGAACTTTTCCTCGATCCCCTTCTCAACAATGGGGTGAGTAGTGTCAGTAGTGTGGGGTCACATGGGGTGATATGGGGGTGACATGGGGTCACCCTCTTGACCTTCCAAGGTCAGGTGGCGTCTAGACGGGGCAGTATTACATGTTAACATGTGGGTTACTGGATCTTGGACTACATTTATGTCAAGACTTTTTATTTTGTACACATATTCGTAGCTTTCCGTAGAGATTTCCTTTCCGTTTTTCGCGAATCATTGTAATGATTCTGATGTTTTTTGTTTATTTAGTTTGTCTTTTTACAAGTGTTTTTGATTTAAAAAAATCAAGCACGTGTCTTGGCTTGTAAGTTAGAAAATGTTGACTAACTATTCACGTAACATTTAAGAAAATGACAATTATGTATCTACTATTCACAAACGGCCTAGTTGTTGTACATACCAAAATATTTAAGTAGTATATAACTATTCAATGTTGTGTCATGTGATGATTAATTGTAAGGTTAAAAATTATAATTTGGCTAATATTGTTTATAAAGTGTTCCAAGTCCGTAAACGTTAATTTTTATTTATTACTTTAAGCCCCAATTTCACCAACGTCTGTTAGTGTTAACAGCTTGTTAAAATGTAATGTCTTCTCTTTCATTCATATGAAAATCGAAAGAGGTAACGTGACACTAATTACGGCGTTAACTTTAACAGTCGTCGGTGAAATTGGGGCTTAATCTACCAAACCTTTAAAAATACATTGCAGTTTAACTCTTCATTTTACATTTTAGCGCTAATAAAAATATAATTTATGATATTGAATACAAATATGGGAACTATTTAACTTTCCTTGTATGTTGTGGTATTTAGTAATTGTCGGTTAATTTTCGCGTCGCCGCCTGCGCCGGCGCAGCGAATTGAGCACATAACATGCGCAGGACCATGTACTAGCTAGGGCTGCCGACATCCCTACGACTATTAATTATTATTATTGAATAAAATATACAGGGTGTCACAAAAGCAAGTGATAATACTTTAGGGTCCCGTGTATAGAGTTCACTGTAAAATCACAAAAAAATGTTGGGCCTTTCATCGCTGCTACTTTCACAGTGAAAGCTCTACAAGGAACACATACAGACCCTAAACTTAGTTTTGTTACACCTTCTATAGATGGATTTCACTGTTTCAAAATATGTTATAAATTTAGTGAACCGACTTCGATGTTAGACTCAGCTCTATATAACATTAAAATCTTGTCTTCCACCTAAAGAAAATAGAAAAACTGTTACGTAGACTAGCAAGCAAGGTAGTAGGCTATTTTAACAATTTAACTAGATGACTCTGTTAACTTTGTACCACTTACCTCCTAATATAAACCTTCCTAGACTTCTACGAATATTTCAACACTGAAATTAGCCTCGTCGTCGCTCTCGGATTTAGTGAGACTAACAAAATTTAAAATTCATATTTATTTATATAGATTAATAATATTGGTATGTACCTTACTAGCTAATAACGTAAGTAAGTCTTTATTTCCAAGAAATTGGTTACAATGATCTTATTATAATTATTTTATGGTTCACAATTTCACACACGTATGAAGTAAGTTTTTATTATCTCTTTCTCTGTGGTCTCTATTTATCGGTACCAAAATCAGAATAGTGGATGGAAAAAAATATATAGACAAAATATAGCACAGTGGTACTTTCCTACTATAATATTATAGCTAGCCGGAAAGACCTCGGGCCAGCCCTACTCGCGGGCAGTGATCTAAAACACTCGCAGCCGATACTGCGGGGGCAATGCACGCCCGAACATATTTAGAAAAAAATATTTGGCAAATGCCAAGTGCAATGCACTGTGCACTCGCCGCCAGATAAATAGGGCATCAGTATTGAACTTAAGAATCGTGTGTGATTCTGAGAAGATACTGTATGTAATAAGTAATAACACACGTTTGATTCGATCGAGCTATAAAATAATCCTGTAAGAATATGAGAAACTTTATGATTATTTTATAATATAGTTTTGATTAAGTGGAGGTTATTTATTCAACATCAATATTGAATTGAAAACTCTGAAGTCTGAATATAATTTGACATCTTATATTTATATATATATATATATATATATATATATATATATATATATATATATATATATATATATATATATATATATATATATATATAGGGGGTTTCCGGGGCGATAAATCGATCTAGCTAGGAATCATTTTTAGAAAATAAGTATACTGTACAAATTTAAAGTTTCAATAAAGTTATTACTAGCTAAAAACGGGTTTGCGTCATTTTTCTGTGCGGTAATAATCTTTAAGGCTTTTAAATATTTTTTTAGTAACAAAACTTTGACTAACTGATGATAACACACCTACATATAAATTAAAATTACTATGTTAAAGCACAAATCAATAGGCGTGATAGTTATAAAGTGTACCACAATTAAAGTGCTCAGGTTGTGGGATATACTAGGACTCGCTTGGCTGGCCCTGATTATTATTACTTCATAGAATCCAGATAAGATTAAAGCTGAATGTTGGATTAAAATATAACAGAACAAGGGAACCTAGTAGACAACTTCAATTCGATTTATTGCATTCAAATCTTATATTATGTACTGTACATATTTTGAAAAATGAAATGTAACGATTTGCAAAATTTTGTTAGGTCTAAAAATATAAAGCTTACGTTTTTTGAGTATTACAATTACAATAGGAATACCTTTGCCATTTTGATATTAAATTAAAGACGTTTAAAGCCAGCGAGCCATAAAAATTGTAAGATAAAACGTATTTTACATCGTATTTTGTAATTTCGTTTAAAGTTACGGTCGCGAAGAAAGGGTACAGAGATTTGTTTTGAATTAATTATCATAATATTACGCATTGACGAACTTTTATTTTCAAATTATTTAATAATTCAAAAAAATACGCTCTTGTACATGTACCAAATTATATTTTTAAATATTAAAAACTGAAGTGCGCTACAATTTTAACGTGAATATCAAAACTTAACAAAAAATATTTTTTGAGAATTATGATCGTGAGGCCACCCCATTTTCGCCGCCCCATGTATGTAATCTGTATGTCTGTATGGCGTCTATGGACGCTGCCGCCCCCTAGGCCGTGGCCTATAACCATAGTAAAAGGAGATAACAGCCTATTTATACATACGGGGCTGGGCATTTTTTAAATTATTGGTAACAATGTTTGATTTACGTCAAGACCATAAAGTTAATATACCTAGCGGAATAGAGAAACAAAGGCCTGAGCAAGAGAGATATCACTATCAGTAACACTGCGTGGCAAAAAGAGACGTGTGATACATGACAGCAGCACTCTTTTTTTGACGTCCAGTCGGCACGTGCCGCACGTTGACAATTTAATCTCATAGAATTCATGTTCAATCATGCTTGTGTAAGTGTATCCGTACACATGTTTTTCACACAGATGAAAACCGATTTTGGTTTCGTTTGACAGCTCGAGATTGTTGCTCTATTCCGCTAGGTATATTAACTTTATGGTCAAGATACGTGACCTAATCATTTTGTGAGACGAAGGGAGACACGTTGTAAAAGGTGTAAAAGTATCTCTTTCCATCATAAGGAGAAAATATCATATGCCTGCTGTCGCTTTGTTTACACCCTGCCGGCACTCTTGGAGTACACGTTTTGAGTAGAAAGGTGAGCTTATAGGTTAAGGGTTAAAAAATTCAAACTAATTACATATCATATGTTTATCACACTCCTGTGGATCGTAACGACGCCGAAAAGGGTCCTTTCGGGAAGTTTTAAACACTTTTCATATGCGTTTATTAATTGCCTATTATCCTTAAATGGTTGGTCATTAATTACTTAATAATGATTAATGACAATGGAATCTACCTTTAACTTGATACAAAAGTTTGCGTGAATTTTCCATTATTTTGTAACATTAATTCTTATAAAAACCGGCCAAGTGTCGGGCTACGTGCAATATAGGGTTCCGTAGTACCGCTAGTTTTTGATATTTTTTTAATGGTCAATGAATGCCAACATTGATAACGTATTTTACCCTGCTAACAACATCATCTCAGTTACGTTTAAAATTTGAACGAAAAGTTCCTTTTAAATACTTAAGTTGATCGACTATTACTCAATAACTTATGAAGTCTTCTTAGACATGATAGCTTTTCTTTTAAATTCAGTATATTTTATACACCCGTAAATTTTTCACATTTCCAAAAGCAACCATTTAGTTGGTAGAAAAGCGGGAAACTGAACTCTTACGATTTATTCCACTTTAAAACTTCATATTTCATAAATGGATCCCTCAATCGGAAAATAATCTATGAATACTCGTAATATTTAAAAAAAACCTATCCAACGACACCCCACGCGGTGGTGTGGAAGCAAAAAAAAAAATCATCCCCGCTTGATGTGTAGGGGAGGTACCTTAAAAATATTTTTTATGGGTCTTATAATCTTTTTGTCGGCATTATTAATATGTGCATTCATGCCGAATTACAGCTTTGTAGGCCTAGTAGTCTCTGAACAAAACCGTGGAAAGACAGACGGACGGACTGACAGACGGACAGACCGAAACTATAAAGGTTCCTTGTTGACTACGGAACCCTAAAAATGTATAGCTTAGTGGTAATTAATTAGTCATAAGCATTAAACAGTCCGCGGACGGCAGTCAATCAATTCAATGTGTATTTTCAGTTTGAAATGATTTAAAAAATGCATCACATCACCTCATCGCGTCACAATGTGAACCGACCCTAACACTGAATTCGTTAGTGTCCATGCTGTTTTCTTTGCGGTCACCGTACCAAGCGAGGTGGTAGGCTCGGCCAGACCGAAACCTACTAGATAGATGTCAGCTGTCGCATATACAGCCGCGCTGAGAAAACCTCGATGACACGATGCAGGCTTGTGGCGCTAGTCGTTCCACCAACTTTATTATGTGCCTAATTTTCGTGCCAACCAGTGTACAGTAGAGATGTGTGCTGCCGTGATCTAGACGCTATGTATTTTTGTGGGTGCACGGTTCGACGACCGCGCTAGGGTTTGGGCCTCAGTACAACGCTCTGCGCGCGCGCAGCCGTCAGACTCAATGCTACAGATGATTGATTTTAGAGCCGGCGTGACTGGCGGTTCGAGGAATTAGAGACGCCATTTTGGATTTTCATGTAGAATGCCTACAACCAAAATTGGCCACGTGGAGCTAAAGTTTAGATATTATCTATCTATATTCTATACTTAATAATATAACGCTGTGGAGTTTCTTTGTTAGCTAGGATGTTTGTTAGCATTATCTCATATCAGAAAATACTGGTTTTCGAATTAAAAAGCTAGTTTTGTGTTACATAATTTATTTATCGAGACAAGGTTTAGGCTTAAAAACATCAGGCTGCGACCAATAGGAGCGAAGAATTTGTGGAAAATGTGGTCAACGCTCGTTCGGAATAAAAGGCAGTAACGAATACTGTTTACTGTTAGATTTGATCAAAATTAAGGTGTCTAGTGTCTGTTTTAAAATTAGCTTTAGGGACCTATACGCATACGCTTTAAAAATATATTCTAAAAACGTACTTAATCGTGATTCATTTTAAACATGTAGTTTAAAACAAGTCTTTTATTGCAGCGTTCAAATTCTAAATATGACTTTAGAGAGTTGAAATTCAAGTTTGTAATGTTCATTATCATAAAACTTTAAAATTGTTTTATTAATTAAATATGAAAAAACTAAATTATAAGTCGTGAAAGTTCGGAGATAATGTATTTTGATCTTCAATATTAATAATGTTAAAATGTTTTATGACCGTCGACAAAGTAACATTTTGGAAATTTATTTTATTTTATATTTATAAGTTTTAATTTATTTATGCATTCGATAAACTGTACTTTAAGAAAATAATAAGATGTGTGCTATCTATAAATAACACTAGTTTTTTCTTGTGGCTTAGGTTAAACTACGAACTTTGATTGACCATTTGATTTGACCATTGGCCCTCTTAGAAGCGGAAATTCCAAATATCCATACTACTAATATTAATAATATATTTTCATAATGGATAGTGCATATCGTATTTGAAATTCCAAGTTTTTAACTCCAACAGTTTTGCTTGTGTGTTATATAATATATACATTCATGAGGCTCAAGCATTCCTCCTAGAAACAAAAAGTCATAAGTTACTACAGTGCTGCTACTTTCACAGAAAACTTCATATAAGGAACACACAACTAAAGTATTATCACTTACTTTTGTTACACCCAGTACAATGCTATCTACATGACTTGGTTATATAAGATTCTACAGATAAAAATCTTTCAAGTGAGGTTTTATGTAGGATATTTTCCATAAGTGAGGTCAAGATTTACATAAGTCAAGCGAGTTAGATGCACAAAAACCCAGGGGTAACGCCTCTTCCAAGGCCGGCAGACGTCTAAGATGCACGAGTAACGAATAATAATCATTATTTTTAGATTTGTATAGGTTTTCAAAATGGCTGATAACTAAACAAGACGATAATATTACATTAAATACGTTGATAAATATTAAACAAAAATATAGCTAAAAATATGTTTTAAATTATATTATTTTTGGTAGACTTTTCAAACTAAAGTTTTCCACTTTACTTATAAAAATAATAACACAGTTTTATATTTCAAAATTATACGATGTTGTGGCATTTTTAATACGCCAGTAGGTAGGTAGGTTCTAAAAATTGATATTAAGTCTAACCGCTTTCGTAGGTGAGTTTTATTTAAATATATATTTTGTAAATTACTGGTCTGTTATCTGATTGTGGCAAATTTGGAGGAGGCCTATACCCGACAGGGGCCTTAACATTATTTACTTTTTCTCTTAAATAAAAATATGTACTTATTATGTTTATCAAAATTATGTAAAAATGTTTTTGTAAAGTTAAGTATAATAAAGAGGCTTATTATTATTATTATTATTATAATCTGATTGTGCTTTCAAGTATAGTATATATGCAAGAACTCGTTTATCGCGCGGGAACCGTACATTATATCGGGATAAAAAGTATCCTATCTCCTTTCCCGGGCCTTAGAGTATTCCCATACCAACAGCAAAATCGGTTCAGTGGTTTGGGCGTGAAGAGGCAACAGACAGACAGACTTTCGCATTTTAATATTTATATAGCAGAATTTTATTTCTTTCTTAGGGTCAATTCAGACCGCAACGCGACGCGTATAGATGCAATTCTAAATTTATATGGATTTGACAGATTTGCAAGACGCGCTTGAAATCTGTCAATTCAGTACAAATTTAAAAATGCATCTACGCGTCGCGTTGCGGTCTGAATTGACCCTTAGGAGTTATTCTAGCGATACAATCGTAAGCCTATGCTGCGCAGGCGCATACATTTGGGCGGATGCTCGCGCCAAGGTCTAGAGTCAGGGCCGGGCGGTCATTACCGCCTCTAACTCAATACTCCGACGCCCAAACTGCACTATCATCGTCATAACAACTTCAGAAGGTAATATACATCATTATCATCATCATTATTATTTCGTCAAATTGGAATACTTCCTATACTGCTCCTACTTTTTTTTAATTCATTTTGTTGCGGGTCCCCATACTGTTTTAGCGTATCCCTCGAGTTCGTTGAGATCATATCAAAGGGTTTTCGTGGTTGGATACCGCTGTCGATCCTGGGGGGTAAGCCAAAATCTTTTCGTTTTCGCTTCGAAAATCGCCGATGAAAATGTATGGAATTGACATAAGCGTTCGTTAATATGACGTTAATGTTCGACTCGTCTTATGTCGAACGGGTCACCTGATGGAAAGCAACTTTCATCGCCCATGGACACTCGCAGCATCATAAGAGCTGCAGGTGCGTTGCCGGCCTTTTAAGAGGGAATAGGGTAATAGGGGAGGGTAGGGAAGAGAATAGGGGAATGTAGGGAAGGAAATAGGGGAGGGTAGGGAAGGGAAAAGGGCCCTACCCTTTTCCCTTATACTAACAAGGCAGTAAAAGCTGTACAACTTTTACTGCCTTAATATAGTTTACAAATAATACCTATTAGCTATATAAGTGTTAGTGATATTATATGAATGATGGCTGTTGTTGTTCCCAATAAAATAAAATAAAAAATAAAAAAGTACTTTTCATCCCGTGAAAATGTACGGTTTCCGCGCGATAAACAAATTTTTTAAGTCTCTGTTTGTCCATCAAGTGTTTATCTATCTATTTATCTATCTATCAATATGATTATTTTAAGTAGAGAACCGTGGGGCAATATTCTCGACGATTTTGATCGTCAGCCCACACGTCTGCAATAAAACTGAGCAGTATTTTTAGACAAACAACCTATAAATAAATATGAGTATTAGTAATACAATTCACGTAAGTACTTAAAACTTTAGAATATATTATATTATAAAATTATAAGATAAGTATAGTAGAGAACAAAGTAATGTGAAAAATCTAGGAGTAATCCATAATTAAATTATTTGACTTAAAAAAAATAATATCAAAAAACATTTTGAAAAAAAGCTTCTATTTAAATAGGTACTCTAAAAATTAATTTCTCCTTAAAAAGTTTAACTAAATTTAAGTTATAACCTCAATATATTATTATTATACAATTTGCATGATCATAATAGTGTTACGGTACATGGTATACGGACACGTGGTGCGCAAGTACATACTCGAACCTTCTAAAAAGGTCCAATGTTTGTTTACGTGTTTACCCTTTATTTGTTAGCGTGTTTGAATTTAGACCTTATGACTGAGTCCATAAGGTCTAAATTAAATTCAACTTACTGCACTTATCGCAAGGACGGCAGTTTTATTGTGGCACATGCCCGAACCTACTAGAAATTTCCCACGGTTGTTTACTTGTTTACGTGAAATCGGGAAATTTCTGGAATTCGTCTCGCCATATAAAAAGAGCCGCAGGCAGGACCGGCAAGTCAGTTTAATCTAAGCGATCATCAAGGCGATTTCGGAGTGAACACAAGTGATCAATAGTGAGTGAACCAGTGAAACCTGCGACTTGGCTACGACCTAGGACAGTGATAGTGCTTAGTGATTGGACCTAGTGATTAGTGTTTGGACTTAGTGCTAAGTGTTGTGACCTAGTGTTTAGTGCAGTGTTAATAAAGTCTTCAAGAGAGTCACCAGGTCTTTCTCTCCAAATCCTCGAACCCTAGCACGTAACAATAGCTTGTCGCGAGACTTAAGAATCTGTCAGTATTTAATAAAGTTATTAAAATAAACAATTTTAATATCAATTTACGGCCATTCCCAATATTTGATCTATCTCTGGTTTTGCCCTACTAGAGATAGGAATAGCTCACAATTGACATAAAATATATGTCTCTAATGTCTAATGTGAGCTATTCCTATCTCTAGTAGGGCAAAACCAGAGATAGATCAAATATTGGGAACGGCCGTTACTCAATCAAGTTGGTACCTACTAATTTATTTTCAAATCACGCGACAAGCTTTTCTTAACATGCAAAGTGTTTAATATATTGAGGTTATAACTTAATAGTTAAAATTTATAGAAATTATTATTCTAGGAGTTATACGTTATTGTATAAGTTTGCATATGTGTGTATATGTTTACGCACGTGTAAGGGGAAAGAAAAAATATTTCATTCATATATTTTAAAACCATAATAAAGCTTGTGGCACATATAGCTTAAACGCATTGTTTTAAATCTTCAATGAAAAAGTATAAATAGATGACGCCCGCAACTCCGTTGCGCCAAAACTCGTTCATCGCGTTTGGGAACCGTACATTTTTCCGTTAAAAACTATCCTATGTCTTTTCCCGGGACCCAAAGTATCTCCGTACCTTTCAGCAAAATTGGTTCAGTGGTTTGGGCGTGAACAGGTTGCAGTCAGACATACAGATACAATTTCGCGTTTATAATATTAGTAAGGATATCGAAAAAATATGATAAAAAAAAAACAATTCTAGTGTGAACACAGTAGGTACGTAATCTAACAAACACTGCATTAGAAGTTTATAAAACTGTAAATATTACTACTACTACTAACACATGATGCCTAGCACGCAGTCTACGTACTATGTAGTATACGTCTATGTAGTATCTACGTAGACGTAGTATACACGACCTCGATAGACGTAGACCTAGGTCCGGGCTGACGGTCACGGCCGGCCAAACGTCTACGCACTAGGCATGCCACGTTTCTGAGCTACAATTTATATATTCTATGTTTGTTTACGTTTTTTTTTCACGTGGCATCTATTATCTTGTGGGTGAGAATATAAATTGACAGTATTTGAAACTTTATGTTTTATTTTATATTGTAGCACTATGTATCAATGTAGAAACTTATTAAGATATTATAAATCATAATATTGATTATTCTATCAACTTAAGTACAATTAAGTAAATAGTAAATGTTTATATCAATAAATGACGGATAAGTGGAACCTTATTTAAAAGTGCGCTGCGTATTTTCATTGCACCGCGCACCAGTATAATACAATAACAATAATTAGAATATTTATGGACTCTTACTTATCTTACTTTTTTGGCTTTTTCAATTCCGGTTACAATGAAATAATAAGTTTTACATACAATTCAGTAAGTTCTGGCAGAGTTGACCAAAAAGGAGTTAAAAATCAATATTACAAACTTTAATACTTTTCTGTATCTTTTTTACTAATATTATGTATTCTGTGATCTTTTATAACCTGCTTGTCTCAAACATCCTTTTAAATTTTATAAAAAATATCATTTCATTTTTATTGCAGTGAAGCATCAATCATAAAAATAAGATAAGATAGTAGTTATAGAACCTTTATCTTATATATAAAATTCTCGTGTCACATGTTCGATGAATGTTCGTTCCCGTACTCCTCCGAAACGGCTTGACCGATTCTCATGAAATTTTGTGAGCATATTGAGTAGGTCTAAGAATCGGCCAACATCTATTTTTCATACCCCTAAGTAATAAAGGTTGTTCACCCTTAAACATTTTTTTAAAATTTTTGGACGAAATTTTTTATTTTTATTTTTTTTAAATGTGGCATTAAAAATACATCCAATCCTAAATTTTTACTTTTTTATCACCAACCCCTATTTTTTTATAGCCATTTTAGTAATTTTATCATTGTTCATCCCCGGTTTATATGGCAAAACAACGTTTGCTGGGTCAGCTAGTATTATTATACTTATTATTAGTACATGCCCGTGGCTCCGTAGTCTGTTGCACAGAAAGAATTAGAAATTCGAATTCGCACGGGAACAGTAAATTTTTCCAAATTATATATCCTTATGTCCTTTTTCGGGACTCAAAGTATATTCATAGCAAAATATAAATCGGTTCAGTCGTTGAATCATGAAGAGGTGACAGACAGACAAACTGTCGTTTTTATGATTAATAATAATAAAATTAATAATAATACCACGGGGCCAGATTGACACCACGTCAGTCTGGCCCCGTGGTAAGTACCTGAAGGACTTGTGTTACGGGTACCAGACAACGGAAATATATTTAATACTTTTATACTATATATATATATATATATTTAAGATTTTTATTATATGATACATATATTTAATACACATCTATAACCCAGGAACTTTGAAAACTTTTTGTTCCGTCAGCGGGATTCGAACTCGCGACCCCCGGCTTGAGCTACCAATAGCCCACCAACTGAGCCACAGAGGTCGTCGTCCGAATAATATTGACAAGGATAGAGCTACTTTAACAATATTTCAGCGAGGTAATTTACGATTCAGACACAAGACACAACGATGTCCGCCAAGATGTCCGACCTACGACACAATATAGAGTGACCTTCTCTAGCGGCCACTGACTCCGTGACGCGTGTTTAGAGTTACAGCGATGTACTACACTAGATACAACGGAAAATAATAACACTAGATGACGCCCGCGACTCCGTTGCATCATAATTCGTTCATCGCGCGGGAACCGTATTTTTCCGGGATAAAACGTATATTCAAAGTGTTTCCATACCAAATTTCAGCAAAATTGGTTCAGCGGCTTGGGCGTTAAGAGGTAACATACAGACAGACACACACTTTCGTATTTATAATATTAAATATGGAATACATAGTACAATACACCACTGAACCGATTTTTAATTTGAAAATGACATCAAGTCAATTAATATGGGTTTATGCGAAATGTTACGTAGAAGGGCAAAACTATTAAAGTTATGAGTGTAAATAAATGTTAGGTCCATGTTAATTTTATGCAAATTATAATACTCTATTGCATTTCAGACAATAATAGTTATTCGAGGAAATATCTCATCATTATACACGAATGCTTGCATTGTTGTAAAAATAATACATTTGACTAGGAAAATTTTATGCATCGTACAATTTTCTAGATGCAATTAAAAATAATTGCTACTAGATATTTAATATAACGAAATGATTTTGTAGATACAAATATAATGCATGATCATTACAAACGATTAAACAACAAACTTATATTATTTCATTAAAATAACTTAGGTATAAATACAGAATTTAAGAAATTAATTAGTAAAACAAATTCAACTTTTGTGAGGAGACGAGATGAGGCTAGCTATATATGCTACTTATTACATAATTGCGCTAAAAGGGTTATATTTTTAAGGTGTATGTATAGAATATAGATGCAATTCCAAAATATCGTATGTCTAAAATCCCAATTTTACAGAAGATTTGAAGATATAATATGGTGTTGATATAGTTGGCATTCTGACAAAAAACAAAGATCTTTTTAAACCGTGAAAATCTAAATCATAACTCTAAAAAGAAATATAAACGTAACATACACTCGTAAACATAATACTCCTTTTCGGGCACTCGCGTAAAGATGTGAGAAGAATATTCAATAAACAATATTGGCGTGATTATTTTATTTTGTTTAATCGTATTTAATAACGTGATAATACAATGTAAACAGTAGAAAAAACCCAAGTTATTACAATGCATGAAAATTTTCCGACTATTTTCATAGAAATAAATTAAATAGGGTCGGTGTACCAATGACCTGAGTGTGAGTACTCGACCTTGTATTCTATTATACAGAGTCAAAACAAACATTTATTACGAAATATTATTATGAAATTTTGAAGTTTTATAGCCCTTTTTGTAAAAACTAAAATATTATTACAATCATTTGATTTTTAGGTATAATAAGGCCCTTGCTTTGCACAGAGATCCACAATGAGTATAATATGTCTTTGTGGATCTCTCTGTTTAGTAACTAGATCCTTATCTCTTTAGCAGTTTTCTAACGTATCAAGATATAGAACAAATTAACATCGTATAACTACGTCGGGCTTTCGGCCAGGGCATAGCACGATAACCGCGCTCGTAAAAATTACTGATGACATACGACTAGCTATGGACAATCAAAATTTAACCATCCTTACTTTTCTAGACTTCAGCAACGCTTTTAACACTGTAGATCACGACATCCTTCTTCTATTACTCAGTTCTTTAAATCTATCAGCAGAGTCACTAGAGTGGTTTAAAAGTTTCCTTTTTGGACGCCGCCAATGTATAAAAATCGAAAATACCACAACATCTTGGTGTGATATACTCGCTGGCGTTCCGCAGGGCAGTGTACTGTCACCACTCCTTTTTTCAATTTTCATAGCTTCTATTGCCCTAATAATTTGCTCCTTCTACCACATGTTCGCAGATGATTTACAGATTTACAGACATACTTCACTTACCTCACTACCTCACGATATTGCCCAAACTATCATAGATTTGGAGAAAATACACCAATGGTGCGAAGATTATGGCCTCAACTTAAATACTTCGAAAACACAAAGTATTATCATTGGAAGCAGGCAATTGATAAGCAAAGTGGACCTCGCTCAGTTGCCGAGCATAAACATTGACGGATCAATAGTTCCTTTTAGTTCATCGGTAAAAAATCTGGGGATTTAATGGATCAAAATTTATCGTGGAACATACTAGTTCAGGCACTTCGCAAAAAAGTTTCTGCCGCCACCGCCTCTCTCAGGCGTCTGAGTAATTTCCTTCCCATCCCAACTAAAATCACTCTAGCACAAACCTTACTATTTCCAATCCTGGACTACGCTGACGCTTGCTACTGCGACCTCAGTGAACAACTTCTATCCTCTATCGAACGTCTACAAAACCTATGCATCCGCTTTATATTTGGTCTCCGGAAATATGATCATATATCGAAATACCGGACTCAACTAAAGTGGCTCCCTGTCAGAATGCGTCGGAATGCTCACATACTTCATCTTTTATATAACATTCTCTTCAATCCCAGATCTCCTCACTATTTGAAAGATAAATTCACTTTTCTTGTGACCCTATTCTTCGGTCGTCCAAAAAACTTATTCTTGCTTTTCCCTCTTACAATACCGCTCATTATGACTCTTCCTTCACTATTTCTGCTATACGCCTATGGAACGCTCTACCTGAAACTATCCAAAAGTCACAAACAATAAATATTTTTAAGAAGCGAGTTAAGGAATATTATCTAAATCTGTCATAATAGTCTATAATATAAATGTACTTACCTTCTTTCAAAATATATTATTATATTTGTGTAAATTTTATGTAGTTTATATAAATATTTTTTATGTATTATTACACGTTATTTATATGTAGTACCTATGTTATATGCAGTATATACTTATTTATTATTTAGTACTTACTCTTACTCTTATTTTTGTATTTTAAAATTAAAGGTTGTCTGGCAGAAACTGCTGCTAGCAGTAAGACCGCCTATTGGTACATATTTTTCCTTATTGTGTTTTTTAAGTTTAAGTTTAGTTTTAAGTTGTACAAATAATGTATTTTCTATTCTATTCTATTGTACGTTGTGTGGATTTTTATATCAGTAAGGAGATAAGCAGCCGTTCATATACTTGAGTTCAATCTTTACTTTCATAGTGTCCATATTAATATTATAAATCCGAAAGTATATCTATCTGTTACCTATAGCCATGCTTCGGCACGAATGGGCTGACTCGACCGGAGAAATACCACGTTCTCACAGAAAACCGGCGTGAAACAGCGCTTGCGCTGTGCTTCGCCGAGTGAGTGAGTTTACCGGAGGCCCAATCCCCTACCCCATTCCCTTCCCTACCCTCCCCTATTACCCTATTCCCTCTTAAAAGGCCGGCAACTCGCCTGCAGCTCTTCTGATACTACGAGTCTCCATGGGCGACGGAAGTTGCTTTCCATCAGGTGACCCGTTTGCTTGTTTGCCCCCTTATTTCATTTAAAAAAAATATCTGCGCCCAAACCACTACCCGATTCTGCTGAAATATGATAATATGGAGATACTTGAAAGGGAAAGGACGTAGTATACGTCTTTTTGTTCAGAAAAATGCACGGTTCCCGCGCAATAACGTAACGGAGTTACGTATACTTTTGGCGTAATGGAGTTGCGCGCGTCGTTTAGTACTTAATAATCCTACAATTATACAAAGTCAGCAGAAATCAGAATATTTATAATTAATTACCTAAAGCAAAATTCCACAACTGTCACAACTCTCAAATACTACTTTTCGATTGGTGCTAACGGCCGTGTCAATGTATTCAGTAATATCTAGATTAAAATTAGGTTGTAGGTGTGAGTCTAGAGTCTAGATTGTCAGGTCACAGAGGTCGCCTAGAACGGATGTAACGTCGGTCTAGCGATAACAATTAACAAGTCTGATTATTTTGTTATTGTCACACTAGTTTATAATTATATTTATTTAAATACTACATGACGCCCGCCATTCGTTTATCGCGAGGGAACCGTACAGTTTTTCGCGATAAAAAGTATCCTATGTCCTTTCCCGGGATTCAAAGTATCTCTATACCAAATTTCAGTGAAATCGGTTCAGCTGTTTGGGCGTGAAGAGGTACCAAATAGACACTTTTTTTATGAAATAAGGGGGCAAACGAGCAAACGGGTCACCTGATGGAAAGCAACTTCTACGTTTTAGTGACGTTAATACGACAATAATGTTATAACTTCACTTCGCTCGCTCTAATAATTCTAGCGACGTTATTACCACAATAAAGTTTCAGTTGTTAGTAAGGCTACGTGTACTAATAATATGTATTCTGTGGTGAGGCTAACAAACTATTAGTATTCTAATCTACGCAATCTATTTCGCTCGAACATACACCTCGCTCGCTTTACTACTTCTAAAAGTCACGTTAGTGCCGCAACAAAGTGTTAGTTGTTAGTAAGGTAATTTCCTATTAGTAATCAAATCTACGCAATCTATCTCGCTCTCACATACACCTAGCTCGCTCTTATAGCTAGTTTGAGCTTGTCGTGATACCGGACGCACCACAAGTCACAACAGTGATTTGGTTGTGCTAACTTTTAGCACATTCTTAGCATATTCTATTAGTATTCAAACGTCACGCATCTCGCTCTAACATTCTCTCTCGCTCTTATAGTTGGTGACGTCATGCCCACAACTCAGTATCAGTTAGGCAGTAGGCTAACTTTTGACACAATATTATTAGCATAATAGTCAGATATTCTAATCTAAGCCGTTTATCTCCCTCTAGCTATAATATTATACCTCGCTCCTTACTAGTTCTGCTGACGTCGTGATCACAGTGTTACTACACTAGCCTTACTAGCCTTAACATAATATTCTATAATCTATTAGTATTCAAATGTCACGCATCTCGCTCTAACATACTCTCCCGCTCTAATAGTTGGTGATGTCATGCCCACAACTCAGTATCAGTTAGGCTAGTCGCGGTCAGTCTTCGACCTTGACTCCCATCACCTTGCCTCGTCCGCGGTCGCCGCACTATGATGATGATGATGATGATGCCCACAATACAGTATAAAACTAGCCTAACTAGCCTTAGCATGTTCTATAAATTATAATTAGTATTCAAATGTCACGCATCTTGCTCTAACACACTCTCCCGCTTTAATAGTTGGTGACGTCAGGCCCACAACACAGTATCAGTTAGGCTAGTCGCGGTCAGTCCTCGGCCTTGACTCCCATCACCTTGCCTCGTCCGCGGTCGCCGCACTATGAAAATCAAATGCAGGACGGCCTCCCGTTAGCGTTTTGTTTTGACTACCTATAAGGTATCCTACATAAATTTATAGTATTTTGACCTCCGCTGAAAAAAATCCATAGAGTTTGAAAAATCTCCTTTAGTAATATATATTTTTTTTTGTTAGTCTCGCTAAAACTCAAGAACCGCTGAAACGATTTGACCAATTTTAGTCTTGAAATATACGTGGAAGTCCAGGGAAGGTTTACCGTACCGTTTACCGATTTATCTAGTATTACTCGTAATTAACTGAGCTGACAAACTTTCATAATTTTGGGAAAGAAAATTGTCAGATTCTTAGACCTACCCGATGCACACAAAATTTCATCAGGAGGTCCCGGAAAAGTTTGGCAAAAAACATAACAGAATTTTATAGAGTTCTATGTGTACATGTATCACCATTTTTTAGCGTGAAATTATCGAGGATGCTGAAAACTTGTTACAGTCAAAAATAACAATTAAAAATATGGGGACGAATGAGTAAAATTTGTGAGAGTGATTTAAAATTGTAGGCAATATTCTATTGCTCACAATTTTAAATCTTTTAGATTTGTGACGTAGCTTGTGACTCTATTCGACAATTTAAAAATATCTTAGTAATAACATTTATTTCTAGATGACACGTTGAACTTCGAATCATTTTGCTCTTAGAATTATATACCTTCCCACTTCCACGAACATTTCAAGACTAAAATAAGCCAAATCGCTTTAGCAGTTCTCGAGTTTTAGCGAGACTTATAAAATTTAAATTCTGTTGAGCCATTTTCGAGTGACTGAATTTTGTATGTGACGTGAACTTTATACATTGTGTGTATATATTTGATATGGTATTACTTACTGATTATGGATTAAAGGCCTGTTTCACCACTTCCTGATAAGGCTATCCACCAATTAACTTGACAGATCAAGTATGGAGAATCCGTCATAAAAGTTGTAAAATATTGTCTACTAGATGACGCCCGCAACTCCGTTGCGCCAAAACTCGTTTATCGCGGTGGAACCGTACATTTTTTTCGGTATAAAAAGTGTCCTATGTCCTTTTCCGGGACTCGAAGTATCTCCATGCCAAATTTCAGCAAAATCTCTCCAAGTGGTTTGGGCGTGAAGAGGTAACAGACAGACAGACACACACACTTTCGCATTTATAATATTTATTGTCTAATCGACACTTTATCAGAAAGCGGTGGAACAGGCCCTTAGTCTGAAATATTACTAAATTATCTATTAATATTATTAGAATCAAATTGTAAAACTATTATTTTCCCTCAAACAACATCCCAACGCTCTAGATAATGTACTGTGTATATTTAGTGAGTGTAATATAGTGCTACGTTCCGGCCGACGATGTGTAGTCACCTTGGCAATGACACTAGCAATTGCGCGACCTCTATTTGTCTAGGACGCGCAAAAACGAGCGTTCCTAGAAAACGCGGTAGTTTCGGTTCCGTAAATAGATGCGCATTGCATGATACTAATAGGTTATAATTTGCTGGTTTCGTGAGATTTTATGTTTTTTTTTATGAAATAAGGGGGCAAACGAGCAAACGGGTCACCTGATGGAAGGGAATAGGGTAGGGGATTGGGCCCCCGGTAAACTCACTCACTCGGCGAAACACAACGTAAGCGCTGTTTCACGCCGGTTTTCTGTGAGAACGTGGTATTTCTCCGGTCGAGCCAGCCCATTCGTGCCGAAGCATGGCTCTCCCACGTTAGTAGGTATATTAATAGATGAGAGGCGGGGGCGCTTGAAGGGCCAGACATGGTTAGGATAAGGCGGGACCTTAGCAGGGGAACTCGGGGCGTCGGTATGCTGCAGTCGCCCATGACATCGAGCCCCGGGTAGGCCACTAGGTGTTCCAGCGCATCGTCGCGAAGTAATGTGGAACGGTGTATCCACGGGTTGAGCCTGAAGAGGCAGAGGTCGTGTATCTCGCGTTTCCCGTAGCCCTACCTTCAAGAGCAGGAACACCGTTGGGGTTTTTAGTGGGTAGTCCCAGGTGTGTCTTCCGTCCACCCCATAAAGTTAATATACCTAGCGGAATAGAGCAACAATCTCGAACTGTCAGACGAAACCGAAATTGGTTTCATCTGTGTGTAAAAATATGTGTACGTATACACTTACACAAGCATGATTGAACATGAATTCTATGGGATTAAATTGTCAACGTGCGGCACGTGCCGACTGGACGTCAAAAAAAGAATGCTGCTGTCATGTATTACACGTCTCATTTTACCACGCAGTGCTACTGATAGTGACATCTCTCTTGCTCAGGCCTTTGTTTCTCTATTCCGCTACGTATTATTAACTTTATGGTACACCCCGGGGTTTCCCACAAAAAAGGTATATATTAATAGATAATTAGAATAATAATACATTGATAGGACATTATTATCTTCGACATCAATTATTTGATACAGCGAAAGTTAGCTTTTTGTACCATTCGGGAGAATAATTGTTCTTCAATTTCTTTACAAGATGCCTTCTGAAATATCTATTCTTAATATCTATAATATAATAGTATAATATTATAGACTACCTACGAATTATATTTCTGTCTGACGATACTACATGTCTACATAAATTTTTAAATTGCAATACCATTATAAAATGGACATGCCAAAAATTAAAATGGCTTGTTGGCCGTGTCGTGGGTGGGGGATGAGGGGGGACGCTGGGGGGCCGATCGGGGGGGACAAACTAATTGGGAGGACATTAAGCGCGAAGGCGGGAAATACTGATTTCAATATAATGCCACCGCGGATGCAGTTTAAAAATCGAACTATCACATAAAATAACGCAAATTTGAAAAATACATTTCGTTTTCAAATCATAACGTATTTGTGTGTGTTTTTACTTTTTTTTAATTGTTCCAATTTTTCTTTAATCTTGGTGAAGACTTTTTTCATAAGCAACTGCTTATGAAAAAATCTTCCGACGTCAAATTGGTTTATAATATTATTTTATTTGGTTCAGTTATGTCAAATTGTTGTTAGTCGTGACTCATGATCAACCGGCTGGACACTACACCGACCAAAATACACCATCTACCTATGTAACGTGCCTTCCTTGTGAACCAAGAATCCATATCTACTTTTATGATTCCTTCTGAGTGTATAGATCTCAGTGTATAGATCATTACATTGATCTTGAACACGCACGTTCTAATATTACCTGCACATGGCGGTCACTCACTCCGCTAATAATAATAATATACGCAGATGCTAAGAAAGTATCACTAGCAACCAGGCCCGGATATATAAATAGGCCACGTTAGGCTAATAGGTTATGGGCCATGGCCCAGGGGCGATATCGTCCATAGAGACCCTACAGATCACGTACATGGGGCGGCGGAAAAAAGTGGCCCACTCTCATAAAAAATATAAATTCGGCACAGCTAACAACCATCAGAAGCTATATTATCTCAAAATGACGAGACGCCACAGAATGTCATACAAATTTTGACATAAGTACTTGCATATCTATACAAGGTGTAAAAAAACAAAACCATGCTTTAGGGCAGTGTTTTTCAATCTGTGGGTCGCGACCCCTAGGGGGGTCGCGAAACCTTACTCGGGGGGTCGGCGACAGTAAGAAAAAGCTGACGTACGACGATAAATATACCAAACTAGCAAAAAAAAATCATTACCTAACGTAGGTAGCGTACCGTAGTGTCATAGAAAGCCAAAGAAATAATTTTATAAAAAAATTAAATTATTTCTTTGGCGTTCTATGACACGAGGGGGTCGCCAACTCGCCAGTATATTTCAATCTGTAAAGGGGTCGCGAAATCAAAAAGATTGAAAAACACTGCTTTAGGGTGTGTATGTGTCACCTGTATAGAGTTCACTGTGAAAGTAGCAGCGCTAAAAGAGCAAATTTTTTTTGTGATGGGAAAGCGCCCCTGCGTCATGAATTTTCCCATTATTGGAATTTTCCCATAATTAGAAATGCATCTACGCGTCACGTTGCGGTCTGAATTGACCCTTACACACCCTAGAGTATTATATTATCACTTGGCTACTAGTGGTTAAGAAAACTAGAAGTAACTCATGTTTAGTAGATTCTAATTTACGATTTCAAAGCTAAGAATAATTAATTTATAACCAATAAGGTGTACAGACGAAAAGGCGGTGTATGTATGTTGACATTGTATATATAATTTTAAGTTACAACATTGTAAACCTTGTTTTAAAAGATTAATTTTTTCTCACTTTTTTTGGTAAAAAAGTGGGCTCCGTGCGAGTTTCTTACGCCGGTTCTTCTCGCCGGGTTAGTTTCCGAACCGGTGGTAGGCATCATGTAGACGTTCAGAGAACATTTGCAAAAATTTATTCTGAATAAAAAAGTTTGAGTTTGAGTTTGTAATATGTAATAGTTTTTTTAAAGGAGTAAACTAAGTTTTTCTTAGTACTCTATTTTGTGTTAACGCCTCCGTGGTCTAGTGGTATAGAGCGCGGCTCTTGACTCGGAGGTCGTGGGTTCACTCACCGGTCGTGTCGGTCTTCCGTCCCACTGGGTTATGAGAGTAAAGGAATAGAGAGTGCTCTTGTGTACTGCGCACACACTTGGGCACTATAAAATTACTCCTGCGTAGCTGGCCTGGTTTCAATGAAACCGGCCACCGTCACCGAAACCGGTGTGGGAGCTACTATTTTGTGTAATTAGCTATTTGACTCGACACGCTACTGCGTCAAAATTTGTCCGAAAGGTCTATTTATCCATCCATACTAATATTAAATGTGTCTGTCTGTCTGTTACCTATTCACGTCCAAACCACTGAACCGATTAGGCTATTTGGTATGGGGATACCTTGAGTCCCGGGAAAGGACATAGCATCCTTTTTATTTCGAAAAAATGTACGGTGATGAGCGGGCGTCATCTATTACTTTTCATTCGTCTGAAAGGTATGTACCGTCTAAGACATTGATTTATAGGTAGATTGCAAACCAACGTAAATTGGTTGCGGTATGTAAAACCCAGCTAACAGATTACAACTGACATTGAATTGACATAGCCAGACCAAATAACGAAGGTCCGTCAACGGCCTATGAATAAATTTATCCGATGGTACAGCTATATTTATGTAAAATCTATGTAACGTTAAGTAAACAAAACCTACCAGTTATTTATTGCAATGTATCATGAGATCATGTTTTAAATTAGAGCTTAGAGTTAGACTAAGTCGAAACAAAGGGTAAGCCTGTGTGTGTTGCCGGCAAAGAATTAAAAGTAAAGAAGAGACACGATAAATTGAGCTTAGACAGCCTAGGTTATACGATGAAAAGAGCTAAGCATCAACTATAGAATATAACAGATATAATGGTTGGACATGGTTTATTCTGATTTAAAATATTAAATTAAAAAAAAATGTTTTATTGATATACAATAATATCGTAGTTTAGAATCTACTTGAGCGCGATTTAAATGGTGTCAGATTTTTTTTCTTTAGATTTCTTTATACATATACAGGGTGTAACAAAAACAAGTGATAATAATTTAGGGTGTGTACGTGTTCCCTGTAGAGAGTTCTCTGTGAAAGTAGCAGCGCTGAAAGACCAAAAAATTTTTTCACTTTTGTATGGGGAAACTCGTGACGCTCGGGCCCTTGCCCATACAAAAGTGAAAAAAAAATTTGGTCTTTCAGCGTTGCTACTTTCACAGTGAAATCTCTACAGGGAACACGTACACACCCTAAAGTATTATCACTTGTTTTTGTTACACCCTGTATATCAAAAGCACGCAAAGGAAAACTTTTAATTAAGGTTTCCAAAAATTTATAAAGAAATTGCAAATCAGTAGTTATAAATTATCCGCTTCTTAAAATATTTCATCCTAATAATAAAAAAATCGTAAATAGGCTCTTAATTCTTAAAGTTTTAGACTTCAAAAAATATATTTTAAGAAAAAGCTTTTGCGATACAACAAATAAATATCATAACGAAAATAAAATTAGGTACAATTCATTTTATTCAAAAGAATACGAATATACGTAGTGCGTCCTGTACGTAAGTGCAATGGTAGTTGTATGAATCGTCCTTTTTCTAACAAGGGCGTCGGGCCGTCGACCACGGAGCTATCGCCTAATGCGCTGTGTGCGTGCGTGGACAATACATACACATATTATATATACATACACTCTATACAGTGTGTAACACAACTAAGTGATAATACTTTAGGGTGTGTTTGGTCTCCTGTATAGAGTTCGCTGTAAAAGTAGCAGCGCTGAAAGAATAACTTTTTTTTCACCTTTGTTACATGGAAAAATTCATGATGCGTTGTCGTTTGTCAAAAAAAATTGCTCTCTCAGCGCTGCTACTTTCACAATGAACTCTTACTCGTACTTTAGGAAGAGACTTATACTTCCTGAAGTAGTATCAGTTACGAGTATCACGATGTTTTGTTACAGCCTGTATACTTAGATGATCTAGCTATGACGAGCGCGAGTCCGACTCGCACTTGGCCGATTATTTAAGTGTTAACTATGATGTTACAAGTTGAAACCTGGAACTCCTTTGCACATCAGAGATTCGTTTATCACGGCGGAATTTTTCAAGATAAAAAGACGTATTCTATGTTCCTTCCCGGGACTCAAACTATTTTGTCATGGGCGTATATAAGGGGGGTGTGCTGGGGGTCCGGACATTATTATCCATTACTATCCATCTTACTTGTCCAATTTCGACAATAATATATGTACCTCGCCGATTACAATTGGTGCGGTACATGTATAAAAATTATTTTTGATTTCCTAAACACGTTGCCTATTTGCTGCTGGAACTCTTCATGGGCGATTCCAACTCGCACTTGGTTTTTTTACGTTAGAGAGCCCCCCCCCCCCCCTTATCGTATTATCGTAGCTATATATACGCCCGTGCAGGTAATAACCCATAGAAAGCAGAAAATAATTGTACAACGGAATAAGTCGCGTTAAGTACCGATTAATAAAGTCTTTTACACAAACCAAAATCAACCACACATAAAGCATCACTTTTAAATACGGACAAAATAAATAGAACCGTCCATCGCATTTTAGCTCGCATACACAACACATTGTATATTATTCAGTTCGACAGGTTTAGGTTGAAATAAGGGTCAAGTCAGAGTCGGACTCGCCTTCGTGCGCGAGTCAGTAACATTCATTGTTATTTTCCACTTTTTTGGTAAAAGGTGGCCCCGTGCGAGTTTCTTACGCCGGTTCTTCTCGGCGGGGTAGTTCCCGAACCGGTGGTAGGCCTCATGTAGACACGACGTTCTTTAAGTGTTAACTTTGTTAACCTACTTAGAAATAAATATTTTTCATTTCATTTCATTACATTTATTGATGCAAGATATTGCGTTTTTCTTGGGTACCTACTATATCCTGACATACTTAAGTACATACTTAGTCTCCCAAGTCCCAACACACATTTTATTAATATTTAAGGCATTCTAAAACATTACCTACTCTTTTTACGTTGCAGTCGGATAAAATTGCAACGGTACTTATTCTCTTATATATAAAATTCTCTTGTTTGTTTGTTTGAACGCGCTAATATAGTAGTTCCTGAACTACTAGTCCGATTTGAAAAATTCTTTCAGTGTTAGATAGGCCATTTGTCGAGGAAGGCTATTGGCTATATTTTATCACGCTAAGACTAATAGAAACGAAGAAATAAAGGAAAATGTGGAAAAAACGGGGGGAAATGATTTGAAAGGGCTTATTTGAACGCGCTAATCTCAGGAACTACTGGTCCGATTTAAAAAATTCTTTCAGTGTTAGATAGCCTATTTATCGAGGAAGGCCATAAGCTATATTTTATTATTCTACGACTAACAGGAGCGAAGAAATAGAGGAAAATGTGAAAAAACGGGGGAAATTATATGAAATTGTTTATTATCTTAAGATTCTTAAGAACTACTGGAGCAATTTTTATGTTATTTGTCAAACATGAAGAATGGACCACTTTAAGGGACATAGGCTATTTTTTGCGGAAAATTGTACGGTCGCGTGAAATTCCTAAATTACGCAAGCGAAGCCGCGCGGAACATCTATATATAATAAAATCGTAGGAAAGTCAATGCTGTACATTGAATATTTTTGTACAATAAATAATACTTGGGACGTGATCTACTATACTAACGCGGACGAAGTCGCGGGCAACAGCTAGTATATAGATATTTTTTTATCCTAATTTTACTGTTTACCTATCATTCAATTTATATACTTAAATAAAAAATAATTTTAATTTTATTTATCTATTTTTAATTTTATTCGTTTTATTAGAATGGCTGAACCGATTTGGCTAATTTTTGTCTGTAATATTGTGATTAATAGTAACTCTGAAAATAATATTCATGGAAGTCTAGAGAAGGTTTATACTAGGAGGGGAAGTGATACAAAGTAAGTACCAGTTAAAAATATAATTGAATATTTTGTGAATAATGTAAAGTACTTTGTAAAGTGCCTACCAGTTTTCAGTTTTGATATTAAGACAAAAAGTGCAAAAAGTCGCGTTTGTTGCGTGGGCCCCTTAAATATTGATTTTAGTATATTTTTTGTAATAGCTGCTACAGAGATACATAATTTGTAAAAAACTGTCTTGCTTGAGATGCAGGTTGGTGACAAACCGGACAGACAGCAAAAGTCCAGTCCAGTTTTTAACCCTCGGAGTACGGAACCCTAAAAAGCTAATAGTATCCGCGGCAGACATCACGTATATTAGACACGAGAAAGATTTAATTTACTATGCGTCGACACTTTCATGTCAGGTTTATTTTTATTTAATCAATTAAATAGGAATATTCAAATAATAGAGTTTTTGATAGAGCGTTTTTGGCGCGTCGTTTTATTTTCGGCGTATCGGCATTGTAAGCGGCGACACAATGCATTTTTGAGCGCGTTTTTAAACTACACTATTCAATTTAATGTGTCCTGGGATTTGAAATTCTAAAATATTTTTTAGATTGATACAATGCAACTATTTTTACCTTTGAATGCGTAGTAGTGTCGCGCCTGGATTATATTTTGTTTTCAATGAAAATTTGAATGTTATTTTTTTAAAGTTGTACTTACGTGAAACGTGTTTAACCTGTAAAGTCTTAACGTTAAGCGTTTAAGCCGCTGAACCGATTCGGATGAAATTTGGTAAGGGGATATTTTAAATCCAGGGAAAGAGCAAAGGTTCGTTTTTGTCACGGAAATAGTAGATACTATTCTTGCGCGTTAATGAATTTTTTTCGTTATATGGCCACTGCTGTGATTTGTATCATCCCACGAAAAAATTACGTTATGAATGCAGTCATGTTCTTTAGATCATTTAGAACAAGACTGCATTCATAACTCAACTTTTTTTTTGTCGGTTATACACAAATGATAGTGACCGTATTCAAAATCTAGTTTGTTTGTAATTGCGAATGTTATAGTCGAAACTAGATAGCCAATAAAATGACGAAAATGTCCAGGCACAGGTCATTCAACTTCTAATGTTATGACATTACCTACCACACTAGGATCTGACTAACATACACTAAAAATGTTGTCCTTGTTTATTTTCATTGTATTTAAATAAAACATGCATAAAGCCATGTCTTAGCAAGATATTCGATACGTTACTACTTTCCGTAAATAGAATTTTATATACTTTGGACATTTTAAGTGTAATGTGTAAGCATTACATATTGCAAAGATTTGATTCAAATTTACTCAGAAAAAAAATATTATGGCTGGTTTACACGTATTAAGTAAATAAGTAGTAACTAAATTTTAACTTAATTTGAAGTGCCTGCCCGAAATGTGTCAAGTGACAAGCCCCGCCTGCCAACCTTACAGAAAATAGTCAAATTTCTAATTTCCTTGTTTAGTTAGTTAATGGAATCAGGCGTTACTTTGCGGAAATCTATAGTTTAAATTTAGTTTGTTATTATTTTTAGCAATATTTCGCGAAAACAACTTCCACCTTTAAGTAAATGAGTGAGTGTACGCATAGGCATGCGTACAGCACCTCCCTCCTCCCACACTGCCTATGCGTACACTCGCATGCAAGAACTTGCAAACACCACCACCACACAAGCAATAATGTTGGCAAATCCGTGCAAGGCCCCTCACCACCATGCAGGTTGAAAACCTCGACGCGCGTTTCGCCCCAACACCGGAGCATCCTCAGGATGTGGACTTTATGAACAACGTCCGTTAACGTGAGGGGGCTTGCACGGATTTGCCAACATTATTGCTTGTGTGGTGGTGGTGTTTGCAAGTTCTTGCATGCGAGTGTACGCATAGGCAGTGTGGGAGGAGGGAGGTGCAGCTGTACGCATGCCTTTGCGTACACTCACTCATTTACTTAAAGGTGGAAGTTGTTTTCGCGGAATATTGCTAAAAATAATAACAAACTAAATTTTTCCTTGTTTAGTACTTAACTAAATTTTAACTTGCTACTAAATTGTGTGTTTACATGCAATAAATAACTTAAAATTAAGTTAAAATTTAGTTAACTACTTATCACCTTCCCTATTGTTTGTAAAGCTCCGACCACACTTGAGGAAAGTATCGTTGTTATCATCATTACAACTGCATGTTCCAACAATTCTAATAATATCACCTTAGTTCGTGCCACTGTTGAACATAACAGACCATTCAAACGTGAACACCAAACCGGCGACCAAGTAATTACTAAATGTAAAAAATACACATGGACCACTTAGATAGACCATAATCCTTCTTTTTGGTTTAACGTAGTCCAAAACTCCTTGGAGGTACCCTTTTTAATCCTGCGGGCGGCGTCGGGGGCAATAGTTGCGTCCTATTTTTAGGGCACCTGCGAGTCGACCTTGTTTTTTGTCCCAATTTGCCCCCTGTCCATAAATAGTGCGTTCGCTCAGCCGGGCGGAACATCTATTATCGGGGCACCGAGGCCTCTGACCAGAAAAATCCTAGACTATTATTAAATATGGCAAAATTGGGGTGTTTTTAATTTTTTGCTCTATTTACTTACCGCTTATATTGGGCAATTTACTGCTTATGCTGCACTTAGGGGCTGTTTTACCACTACCTGATAAGTGCCGGATAGGCTATCCACCACTTAACTTGACAGATGAATCGACAGTATGGAGAATCTGTCAAATAAGTTATGGATAGCCTATCCGGCACTTTATCAGAAGTTGGTCAATCAGGCCCTTATTCTTTGAAGTAATAAAGTATTGAAGTAAACAAACACAAGGCTCTCAACTTACCACTTAAGGCGAGTAAGTTGAGAGCCTTAATTTTAAAAGTATATTGAAGATCAATCTTTTGCTACAGATAATGTTAACAGTAATAGGACAAAACGATAATTTTTTGTCCCATTACTGCTAACGATAGACTGATATCTAGTGTCATATAAACATACACTATATCCTAACAAGGCGACGATCGCGACGTCATTATATTGAATAGATCTGCGCCGGAGACGTTGTCTATAGTCTACACACACACATGCACACGTCTAAAAATTTGCAAGGTCAATGTAGTCAGAGTATAGACAACCCACGTATGACCTGCAGGGCGCGCCAAGGACGACCTCATCATCATCGTCCCCAGCTGTACATTGAACATACTCGAGTAACGAAACTGTTCAAATATCGATACTTCTGATTGACATTTTACGTATTAAACGATTGAGCAGAAGTAAAGGCGCTGATGAATTTAAAAAGAAGCCAACTGTTTATACACCACGGTGATGGTTCACGTCGAGTGTATTGCGAGAGTAAAATAAAACATCGAATCGCAATTGCGCACATTTTTACGCCGACGGAAGACATATTTGACGTGTCGATGCGCCGGCGCAAACACCGGCTCGGCCCCTGCAGAGTCTCTTCCGAATTAGTCAGATCCCGAAAAACTCGGCCGTCGACCCTCCGGGCACCACCTAAATATTTTAACGTCGAAAACTCCACCATGTTTACATAACACGCCGAAATTTTCAAGAAACTCGCCAAAGGGCCGAACCGGACGCACACAGGCGGAATTTCGGCGCGGGGGCCAGTGTGGGTGCCGCACACTAGCGTGCCGCGTCCGCACGCCTCGTCCGCACGCGGCGCACCACTACATCGAAGGGACCGCGTAAGTCGCATACGAGTGCATAATTCGGCCGAGATGCAAAAAAAATATTTGGCAATGCGGCCCCTACGCGCCCGCCAGTCGCCCGCCCGACAGGGTTAGGTTAGGTTAGATTTTTTGGCTCAAAACGCTCGGTGGAGATTTTTTGAAAAAGCATTAAAACATCACTAGGCGAAGACGTCCTTCCTGGCGGTTAATATCGTCAGCCAGTACGTCGCAATTTTTTGAATAATAAAGAACTCGCGCGCGCAGCTCTAGTCGCGACCTAATTTGATTTTTGAAATCTAATAGAGTTTTCTATTATCCCTTTTCTATCGAGCATTTTGACTGAACCCTTTGGGGGCGGGCCGGTTGTAATTTTTTTTCTACTTACAGAGTTGCCGAATCATGGCATAAATAATTTTATTTACAACTCAAGATTTTTTTCTTTTTTTAATTTTTAAAGACTGCTGCAGTGCATTGTGTCGTGTTGTGATTTAATTTATGAATTTATTCGATTTCTGTTGGACTCTTTGTGTTTTTCGTTGTTTTGTTCGGTGAGTACTTTTATTTATTATTTTATTTTGCTTTTATTTTTGTCTTTTACTATATTTACCACGATTTAAAATGGACTCCGACAATAAATGTTTGAACAAAGCGATGCACTTCGATATCCCGCGAGTCGGCTCCCGTGTTTTTGTCGATGTCGTTTATTTTATAGAAACACAATAGTTCGAAAACTATTTTATTTAGCGAATATTGTGCCCTAGACACAAGGACACGTCGTCCTGTGACGTCAGTGTCACTAGGCACTGGCGTGAAAGTCCGCCATCTTGGTTTTATATTTTTTCTGTAGAAGCCTACGAGCGCAGGCGCACCGCCATATTGCTTTCATTTTTTTAAATATTACAATAGACGATCACTACAACGACTGATAAAATTCATGAGTATTGATTTATAAGGTTCATCTTTTTAAATAGACCCAATTTAAATCGAAATTAGAAAAGTTTTCGTTTTTCGTGAAGAGGAAAAGTCATGAAAAATTCTTATGAAATCTAAAATAGCATGTAAATAATCAGAATCTTCTTGTCGCCTATTTACGATATATTATGTATTTTACATCTAAAATGCCTAGACGTAAAGTAGTCCATGTATATTTCTATGTATTAGACGGTTAATATACCTGTGGTTTTCCTGTAAAATGATGTAATTATAATTGCTTACTCAAAAACTATACAAGTCTAGATATTGTTTGTTTCTTATGAATATTGTTTCTAAGGTTCATGAAGCTTTAACGTTCCTAATATTTTAAAGTTTATCTACCAATTACCCATTATAGAGCATAATGGTATTAAAAATTAATCAATTATTGTTAGACTTAAAATAAAAGAGCTTTCTACAGTCAAATAGGCTTTTACTCAATTTTAATAACGGTTGGTCTCTACTATATTTGAGAAGGCGTATTAAATTGTATTTTTATACTTGACCAACCTACGCGTGAACGACATACAATATTATTGTTTTAACTTTTTAAAGTTGATTACTTTTATCACAATGGGAACTCAACCGCCAGTGTATGAATTTGCCACGTGGTTAGTTGATACGGCGTAGGCCGTACAGTTGGTGTTTAATTTTACACTTTGTGTGCAAAATTAAAAACAAACATTTTGAATTTCGAATTCGAAACTGGAAATTTGAAAATTGGTAGCATTCTTATTAGAATTTTAATTCAGTTAGCATTTTCATTAAAAATGGGAGAGTAAGCTAAAATATACTTAGAGGTAGATAGAGAGGTACATCCGTTTTTGACTTGATAGAGAGGCATTTATATTATGAGCATGATTATTGTTAATTCCATTGGAGAATTCTAGTAAGATATAGGAAATATTGTAATTAATAATAATAATATAATAAGCATATTAATGTTTGCAACGTTGTTTTACCATATAAATAATTTCTAGTATCAATATAAAAAGTAGATAAAAACCTATTCTCAGGCCTAACGAATGTGCCGTGTATACAAAATTTCATTAAAATCGGTTGAGCCGTTTTGGAGGATTTCACGCACAAACACTGTGACACGAGAATTTCATATATATATAAGACAACGAATTTCATATATATAAGAAGACGAATCGTTGCTAATTTAAAGTGATCCATACGGTATAGAATAGATCATGAGCTGTACGCAGGATCTTTTATCTTCGAATAGCGAACCAATTTTGCGGACCTCTTCAACTTTGGTTATTGCATTAGATCTGCGATTGTCAAACTGTTTAGTAATTTAGAAATTAGATCTATGTATTATTAAATATTTTTTTTACTTACCTTTTTCTATAATAATAATAATGAATGTTGGTAAAATTTGGAATAGAAGCTTGTACTACTTAAACCTCTTAACTGCTGAGGGTGAATTATATATGTTTTTTAAAGATTTAAAAGCAGCAATGCTAAAAATATGTACCATTTTAAATACATAGAGTTATAAGTTATCAATACCATCACGTTTGTTAAGCTTTCAGTTTCACATTAAACCACGGAAACTTTATATTTTTAGTTAAAGACGAAAGATATTCCGAACAAACACTATAATATTGATAATGCACTATCTATCATCGAGGTAAATGATCTTTAAAAATTTTTTAACCCCCCCAAAACCAGATAATAAATATACAAGTTTGAATATATTTGTTTGTATATTTTAGATGGTATTTTTGTATTTAGATTAAACAAAATATTTAATAGCTTGATTAATACACAAGATAATCCCACCTAAAGTTTGAATATCCATGGCCAGTTTGGGAGGCACTGCCGCTAGATGGGAACGGGCCGGCGGCGGTATTCACAAACGAATAGACCTCTTCCTGGATGTAATTACTCACTTTTTCTTAACCGACCCTAGCCTGCCTTCCGGGGGAGATTTTTGGCTGGGAATATAGCGAGAACATTAAAAAAAATACCACTGGAAATAGCATCTTTTTACACTATTAATGTGGCAAAATATACAGAAGGCAAAAAAACTAAGCGATAATACTTAAGGGAGTGTATGTGTTCCTTATATAGAGTTCACTGTGAAAGCAGCAAGCTGAAAGAGCAATTTTTTTATAATTTGTATGGTCAAGCATCCGAGCGTCATAAACTTTTCCATACAAAGCTGAAAAAGTTACTCTTTCAGCGCTGCAGCTTTCACAGTGATCTCTACATAAGGAACGCATACACTCCCTTAAGTATTTTCATTTAGTTTTGTTGCACTCTGTAGATATAGAGGACGGAAGCTCAATTTACAAAAAGACGAACGACGTGTGTCCTGCATGAGAATGCAAAAAGTTTTTTTTTTATAAAATAAGGGGGCAAACGAGCCTACGGGTCACCTGATGGAAAGCAACTACCAGCCCATGGACACTCGCAACACCAGAAGAGCTGCAGTTGCGTTGCCGGCCATTTTATTACATGTTTCATTGGATTATTTCGTCTAGATACCGAGTCTAGACAGTAGGTTCTCCACTCGAAACCTGTGCTACGATTTACTAATGATTAAAGCGCTAGGGATGAAACACTGTATGTCGATCCTCTAAGAATATGAAATATGAGAATCCATACTAATATTATAAATTGCAAAAAATTGTCTGTCTGTCTGTCTGTAACCCAAATCGCTGAACAGATTTTCTGAAATTTGGTAGTGAGGTGCATTGAGTCCCGGAAAATCATATAGAATATTTTTTATCCTGGAAAAATGTACGGTTTGCGCTATAAACCAATTTTGGAGCAACGTAGTTGCTGTTGTCTACTAAATGAAAATGTATGGTCGAAACCACGAAGGCTAGTCACTTGAAAAATGTGCTTATTAAATTTTGTAACTCACTTCGTAAATTAGCCTATAGTGACTTAAGACACGGTAGAATGGTGACCACTTTTTGAAACGCTATGAAAATGAAGGTTTTGATATTCTGTTTGCCGTTATGTAGCCTTATGGTCTTTATCGTGACATATGACACCAGTTTGACACGATAGACCCTAAGGCTACATAGCGGCACCTGGTGGCAAATTGAATATCAAAAACCTGAATTGAAAAGTAACATTAATCCATCGATAATGCCAAAGACTTCGTCTCGTCTCTATTCACAAAAAATGTCCTTCGAATATGCAATAAGGTTGTGATGGACGTCGTACAATGCAGGACGCGGGATGGCTAATTATAATCCTTATCTTGTGCACCATAAGGTGCTCAATCGCTTGCAATTAGCAGATCCTTTGTACAAAAGAGATCTCTATTATTTATGTTTCTTCAAGTAGGTATTAGAACAAACTGGAGACTCGAGCGTCAGCAGAATCATCACTAGACTAAAGGAGAATGCACATAAATATATGAAGTTTCGTCTCAAGTACCAAACTTGGTTTTTTAAAGTCTATGATTATCATTTTAGCTCCTATTATCGTGCTTACGGCCGGACTCAGAGACATTATAAAATAATATGATGATTAAACTTCAATTTAACGAAGAATTTGATAATGTTCGGGGCTTATGTCAAAATCTTAATTTTGTTACCGTTATGTAATTATTAGTAGTCTCTAAGTGCGTCAGTCCCTCTTAAAAATACGTGTAGAGATATTATATCTTTCTAATATTATAAATGCGAAATTGTGTCTGTCTATCTGTTTGTCTGTTACCTCTTCATGTCCAAACTGCTGAACCGATTTAGATGAAATTTGGTATGTAGATGCTATGAGTCCCGGGAAAGGACATAGGATACTTTTTATCCCGGAAAAATGTACGCTTCTTGCGCGATAAACGAATTTTGGCGCAACGGAGTTGCGGGTATCATCTAGTTTTTCATATCTTTAATTTTATAATAATTTAATTTTTTTCTTTTACTGACAGCCTATTATTATTTTGTCTCATATTGAAAGTTTCTCTTTATTTAATGAATAATAAATGTGTATGGGTTTCGTTAGTGGGGGATATTTGGACCACTCCGTTCATTCTCATTTAGTAATGTATCTACGCGTCGCGTTGCGGTATGTATTGACCCTAAGTCTGTCTTAAAAAATACACTCAGACTTCAGAGATATATCGGTGAATATTATAAACCCACCCCCAAAAGGGCTGGTATTAATAGTGCAGCTGTGTGCATAGCTGCGAGCCCTGCCCAAGGTTGTCTGATTCAGCACGCGTTTTCCTCATCGGCGCGACGCACTGTTGCCAGCTAGAAAGTAGTGAGTGAGTATGGCTGTAGTGGCTACTATTTGTTTCTTTCCAAACCTTAAAAAAAAACGATTCATTTTAGAACTAACGACCGTCAACGAATTAGGAATGATGGAGACTAACTTACGCACTTGGGAGGATGTTTATATAACGGGAGTAGGATCGCTGATGACGATGGTACATACTCTATGAGGGAACACAAATACATATATGTATTATATATTTATATAAATACATAAACAGCCAAAATCATTGGCTGCCTCTTTTGTCTTTGATGTAGTCGAATAAAGAGATATGAAGTAATATTTTGATGACAAACAAAATAAAAGAATTACGGGTTTACGGCTATAATCTTGATTCGATTCTTTGAATAATATATTGTCTTGAATCCTAAAATAAATAGTAGTAAACTAGCCTCTTGCAAAACACCACAATTTTAAGATCAATTAAAACTCGCCTATAGTATTCAATATTATCAGTAGTTTAAAAACATTCAAGTGGAAACAAACGTAGTGGTTACAATAACTAGTACTATAATAAATGCGGGTTACGTAACCCGGGAACCGTACAGGTTGTACCAGTACTGGAACCTGTCTTGGCCTATATTCATGTCCAGTTTTTGTTCAATGTCTGATACAAATGAAACTAGGAGACTTACGACTGTGTCAGAGGCATTTGATGATTACTTATCTATAATTAAGAATTTGACAGATAATGTTTATAGCTAAAGAGGTAACAGCCAGACAGACATACATACTTTTGCATTTATAATATTAGTATGCATGAGTGTAGGCCACTTTATTCCTGCCGCCAGTATTATGTACGAAATCTTCCGCCCATCTAGGACGCTCCCGGCCCTAGGCCGCGGCCTATACGGCCTGTTTATAAATCCAGGGCTGAGGCCTACCGGACTTGTTTTGTGCATTCCTATGCATCCGGTCTAGTCCACCTGCTAATCGGCAGGGGTAAACAACAGTTTATAAATGTAAGCTGCCAAATGTCGAAGCAAGATACTCGTGCAACAAGCTACTGGAGTCAAACCTCTTCTGCCTTCCTTAAATGGCATTAATCAAACCTTGCAAGCACAATACTTACTTTAAGATGAACATACTATACTTATTAAGCTGACAATATACTACATTGTACTGTAAACAAAGCAGCACACGCTGACATAACCCTGACACGAGATCACAGATAACAGAACGTGGCCCGAGTCTACCGCGAGCCGCGACTGATCATCACCGATTATTTAGAATTTCAGAGTTCACCAGCAGATTTTTTTGTATAAGTACTAACCCGTCGATCGTGGAAAAACGAGACACAATAGATATTCTATTGTGTCTCGTTCACCGGTGAGCGTATGGGGCGTGATGAATTAATCGGTAAATATTTATATAATATATAAGTAACATTGTCCTACAAATAGAACAATCCATATTTAAGGATCAAATCGAAATATTTAATCTTTTCTATCTCTGTTAGCTACCACTTTCGAGAATTTTGGCAAAGGAAATTGTTGTTAGTCTTATCAAAATGAAGCTACTCACGAAAAATTTGCTTGATTGTAATCAAATGAAAAAAATGTTCTAGGGGACTTGGACTATCTAAATATATAAAACTCAAAGGTGACATGGTGATCTATCAACGCACAGCCCAAACCACTGGACGGGTCGGGCTGAAATTTGCCATGCAGGTAGCTGTTATTACGTAGGCATCCGCTAAGAAAGGATTTTGATCAATTCTACCCCCAAGGGGTTAAAATAGGGGATGAAAGTTTGTATATAATAATACTTCTTAACGCGAGCGAAGCCGCGGGCAAAAGCTCGTAAATATATAAAATATGAAAAAAGAGTATGTATACAGTCGAATTGAGAAACCTCCTTGGAAGTCGGTTAAGAATAAGGAAAATAAAGCGTTTCCTAGAGAGATAAAAACCTTTTTTCAAAATCATTGCTTCAGATAAAATATTTGCGATACTTTAAAAAGGACGTATTCAAATAAAACAATTACTTTTTTTTGTAATTTTTAACCCCTTCCCCTCCTCGGTGACTAGACTAGCTCTACACGGTGTACCCCAACAACGTATTGACTTTTCAACTACAATATTTAGCGTGACATTTCCTTCAAGATATTGACTACGTGACCAAAACCCTGCCCGCTTCTGTGTGCAATTGTAATTTATATATTTTACCACCTTTTACCACCTAAACAGCTTACGTGTTTCCATAGTAATAGAAGACCTATGATTGGCGATACTCATACTTTTTTTTTATTAAATAAGGGGGCAAACGAGCAAACGGGTCACCTGATGGTAAGCAACTACCGTCGCCCATGGACACTCGCAACATCAGAAGAGCTGCAGGTGCATTACCGGCCTTTTAAGAGGGAATACGCACTTTTCTTGAAGGTTTGCAGGTCGTATCGGTCCGGAAATACTGCTGGTGACAGTTCATTCCAGAGTTGTTTCGTTCATATCGTTGCTAACGACAATTTCTATACTAATTTATTTGGCAAAAAATAATTTCTTCACTAATCCTATTATTTGGCTTATCTCTAAGCGTAAACAATAATATGCTAATTGCAATCCTATTGAATGAAGTTGAAATTACTTTACGCTTAGAATAACCTGTCAAAAAACTAAAATAAAAACTTGGAATAAGTGCTTCACTCCTACAATCTTTAACTAGGTCATCAAGCGACGATCAAAATCGTTTCAACGATCATTCGATGCTCGAACAAAGACGGCGTAGCCTCATAACTCCACTCAATTGCACTGACGCGTCTGTATGGGAGTGTCCGGGGGTAGGGGGAGGGGTCGCCCTCCCGGGGGGAGAGGGGGTTTGAAAGTTGCAACGTGTCACCTTGACCTCCATACGCGTGCGCCGGCGCATTTCAATTATTGCACATTTGTTTGTCCAATAGGGATCGGTTTTAAAGTTTCCATCTCTTTTTAGACAGGAAGGACGATAAGTACCTCATTATGTATATTTTAATTTTTCAATGGGTTTGACTTTTGAGCTCTGGTTATACAAATAAATTAAGTTTTTGGTTCCATTCCAGGGAGATAGACAATCTCCTTTTAGACAGGAAAATCAAAATGGTTCATGCCTCATCATATAATTTTTTTGATAGGATTTGAGTCTGGCAAATTGGCAATAACAACATGTTTGAAAGAAAGTTTATAATTAACATTATCGAAAGCTTTACTAAAATCACCAGTGTTCAGATAACTTAACATTGATAAGAAGTGATGCGTCTGACATTTTAAGTAAAGTATAAGGTTGCGTAACAGACGAGTACTTCTCCGAAAAAGGCATCAAGCAGTAATCAGTGACTAACTTACAAATGTCAGAGTAAATTAGGTGTCTCGTAAAGGGCCACAAAATATCACACTTATTGTGCGAAAACTGAAACAGTAGTTACCATGGGCGTACCCAGGTTCTGGGCCAGGGGGGGGCAAATTACCCAGGTTCTGGTGCCAGGGGGAGGCAAATCACCCAGGTTCTGGGCCATGGGGGGGGAAATCAGATTTTTCATTAGCTAGGTGTTTATAAAGAATAAAAAATAAATAATTTTTAGTTGTAAAAATATTGTATTGCAAACAAATGGCAAAAATTCGTTCTTAATTTTTAATTTTTATAGATAAAAGTACTAAGTAATATACTTAGTAGGGACGTCAACATGATCCAAGGGGGGGGGGGGGGCAGGTGCCCCCCCCTGCCCCACCCTCGGTACGCCCATGGTAGTTACATTTAATGGCATATAGTTACTACAAACTAGATAACGCCCACAACTCAGTTGCGTTGAAACCTGTTATTGCGTGACACCCGTACAAAATGTACGGTTCGCAACAAAATCCATCGTAATGTGTCCTTACCCGTCTCTCAAAGCCCATACCATACCCATCTAAATCAGCTAAGCCGTTTGAATGGATAGGTAATAGACAGACTGACAGACTAAGAACGCTTTCGCATTTAAAACATTAATAGTAGTGGATTATACAATGGCAAACCAGACGTACAGAGGGTCTCAATGGCATTTAGGTAATATTGACACATAAAATTAACTATTTTATGTGTAAATATTACCTGTACCTATGTACTTTTAGTAATGGACATTTTAGTAGCATTAATAGCTGCAAGTAACCATTAATAAATAATAGAAGAAACTCCGGACCTAGAACACAGCCCTGTGGGACATCTCACACTCGACTACGATAAATTATATTTAGCGCCCTCCGTCACGTTGGGCGGCATGTGCGAGCCCTTTGACGTCATGCGTCTGCGTATGCCTTAGATTACAGTTTACACCCCGTAAACTATACGCTTGGGTACAAAAAATATATAAAGCTTTATTAAAATGTATATTTCAAAGCATTCTTTTTAATCTGAAAGATTAAAAAATACATATAGTTGGTTACATTTTTACTAACAGTTAAATGTGTGAAAACATATATAGTTGGTTACATTTTTACTAACAGTTAAATTGTTTTAGCAAAATTGAACTTTTCTTTTTCGTAAGCTGAGCTAAATAAAATATATATACACTATTTTATTTTTAACTTACAGTTTCAAACTAAAATCAACGACCGGCGCATGTCATGTCACGGTAAATTGATTTTAGGGATGGTACGGTAGGGACATTGTAATGTGAAGTAACCTTATTACACATTCATACAAAATATTCTATGTATGCTTGATCTCTCGGGCGTCATCTAGTAATTAAATAAATCAAACTCTATAAATCATTACAAAAAAAACGTTCTATGATTACTGCTACCTAAGGATGTATTTGCTTACATATTTCTCATCAACTTTTTTTATGCAAGTCCCTACATCGGTTGACTACACCTTCTTGCCGGTTTAGTTCCTGAACTGTTAGTAGGTCAACAGGTTGACTTTCTGAAAGTATTTGCTTTAAATTTATTTAGAAATAAACTATCTTTAAAGCCCAAAGTTCGAGGTTTTAGTAGCCACTTTCATTGCGATAGAATCGCCGATGCTGATGACATAGCTAATATAACGTATACGTGGGAGAGCCATGCTTCGGCACGAATGGGCCGGCTCGACCGGAGAAATACCACGTTCTCACAGAAAACCGGCGTGAAACAGCGCTTGCGCTGTGTTTCGCCGAGTGAGTGAGTTTACCGGAGGCCCAATCCCCTACCCTATTCCCTTTCCTACCCTCCCCTATTCCCTTCCCTTCCCCTCCGCGTATCTCTCCCTCCGCCCGCCGCTCGGCCTCGGGCGCTTGCGACGTTTCGCGCGCGAGCAGAAACCGCCAAAATGCATCGGAAGGTCGACGAACCTCGCTCGCCAAGGACAGTGCATTCCATTTTTAAATTTAAAGCTAGCGCGCCAATAGAAGGCAGGATCTAAATAGGGCGGCCATCTTGCGTCGTCATTTTTCGCGGGAAGACTTTTTAATTCCGCCATTTGCATTTCTGAATTTCACCTTTTATCCAAACAATGGTCGTTTCGTGTATTATTTTGCCGTAATTAGGGAGAGGTAACGAGATAGCAATTTTCGAATTGAGTTTCGCTTATAATAATTGCTTACATTTAGACTTTTTACACGCGCGCGCGGTTTGTGCAGGGGAGCAATTATTCATATCGCGTATCTCTTGGTAAATACACATTATCCGCTTTTTGTGGCTGTTTAATTATTGCATACTTACGTAACATTACACCGAGTTAGTGAAAGACATTCATTAAATGCGCGTATCAAATCAGTAGCATTTTTTGAGAAAAATAAAAAAAATGAGAAAGTTAGCATATAGCGCCGCGTCACAGTATAGCAATACGACATAGGGACTAATATTGCTATACTGTGACCGCGTATTCAAAAACATGTATTTTGAAATGCTATAATAATAATAATTTATTTTAATTTAAACTGGACCTTCTATTTTAATCCAAATCCAAATGAAGAAAACAATGGTAAGTACTACTATTAATTTGAAAGTCACATAATGACACAATAACATCGTCGTATTAAAGAAATATAAGTACCTCCATAATATGATAAGATTAAAAAGGATTTGAACTAGGATTTGTCTATCAAGAAAGTGAATAAATTAAAAAGTGGCAACATCGTAGTGTTGCCACTTTTTCAAATCAATCGAAAAAAGAAATAACACTACGATGTTGCCACTTTTTAAATTCTTCAATTTCTTGACGGACTATATTCAAATTAACTAAATATAAAATAATTACCTAGTTACAGGGAATCACAGTAATCACAATAACAGAAATCCCCATAACAAGGAAAAACCTCTATAACATAGACGCTTAAAAATGCAAAGTCTTCGTCACTGGCAAGTTATGTAAAAAAAGAAACATTTAAAATTTGAATTTGGAATCCACGTGACTCATAGAACATGACCTAGCCAACAGAAATAGAGTTATCTAGGCACCCACGCGCGGACATCGCACGACGTAGATGTACTAACCATAGATATTACAGTTATTAGAAAAATATACTAGGTGTATGTTTATTTTTTCAAATTTTTATATTAAGCCATCATTCTCCAAGCGGCAGCCGGCTGCCGCATAACAATGGAAAATCTATTGTGCCTGCGATACCCACGATGGAGGTGTTAAGAGTTAAAAGTATATACTTAATATTCGTTTGATGTAACATTGGCTAAGCTTATTATGAAAATATGATTAGAGTTAGAATATTAAAATTAAAATGTAAAATACTGTCTAGATTTGATTTCTAAATTAGTTCCTTTTACTTGATAACGCCCCGAACTCAGAAATTCGTTTATCGCGCGGTAGCCGTACATTTTTCCGGGATAAAAAGTATCCTATGACCTTTCCCGAGACTCAAAGTATATCCATACCAAATTTCATCAAAATCGGTTCAGCGGTTTGGGCGTGAAGAGGTATCAGACGGACAGACAAACACACTTTCACATTTATAATATTAGTATGGATACCTAGAAAATCAACATTAACACTAAACACGAAAAATACTAAAATGTGTCAATTAAATACGTAGTGCATAGGTCAGTGTGGATGTTAAAGGGCTAGTACTGCCCTGCAATCCTTTGAAAGTAAATTTCATTGTGAACTAGATGTTGCCCACAACCTTCTTGAACCTAAATTTTTTAATATAAAATGTTTTAAAAATGCGGACTCAAAGTTTCTCCATGCTGAATTTCATTAAAATCGATTGAGTGGTTTGAGCGTAAAAAGTTAACGGAGAAGCATACTTATAATATAAATAAATACAAAAGTATTATTATGTGTGTTATTTAACCGCTGATGGTTCAGCGGTTATTTCGATGGGTATGGAAATATTATATTTTGATTTCCGGAGAAGGACATAAGAAAATTTTGAACCTAGAAAAATGTACATTCCCGATTAATTTTGGCGCAGCGACGTTGCGTGTAATATCTAGTTTATATTTAAGTTTATGAATAAAATTCACATCGACAATCAACCTACACTTATGTGTGTGTGTGTTTGCATGGCGCTAGGTTTACGAAAATAAACGAGCGGCCAGTGAAACTCCGGCATATGGCGGCGCGGCGTCGATAGCCTTGTGTCGATAACTTTCCCTTTTACATAACGCACATGCCACACACTATCGATTATAATCTGTCAAAACTATACATCGCCCCGCAGGCTTGGCGTATGTTCTGATTTTTTTCCTAGTCTAATGGCCATGACGTCACCATCATTCCGATTGGTTTACACTGGAACTATACATTTTTCCGGGATAAAAAAGTATTCTATGTCCTTTCCCATGACTCAAAGTATCTCCATACCAAATTTCAGCAAAAGTTAAGAGGTAACAGACAGACACTTTCGATGATATGACGTATGATATTAAGGATATCTGTATATGACTTTATTGGGATGTCATTGTAATACGTCACAATTGTTTCACCAGTGGCACACAAGTACAATATGGCTCAAGACTTCTGAGAAGTAGTTATGATGGATCAAATTTCGGAACTTACTCTTGAATCTAGAATTTAAATATGCGCAAATCTGGATTAAGTTAACTCTGGATCAAATAACACGTTATCTCTATCACTAAAACGTAAAACAAAACAGATAAGAGTGTTATTTTTCAATTGTTAATATTTTCTATGTGTTCTGAACTGTGAATAAGTCGGATTGAGTATCACGATTGTTGAATTAATATGTAATTTTCCACAGCGGCCTCATTATACATTCATTATGATGTAATTACTAAATTAGTTTTATTTTCAGCAATACTGGACTCAAAAATTCAATTTTTTATTATTTTGCCGTGTGGTTTATGACAAAAAAATCACCAAAAGCCCAAACGGCGAGTCGAGGCACAAAACTTTACCTCTTTATTATAAACTGTCAAAATTTATGAGACTCTATTCCCAGTATCGTCATTTTGATAATTTGTAATCCATTTATCACATCGTATATTTTTCGGGACAGAAGTTATCTTAATAATAAACTTTTCCTGGACCTAAAGTATGTATTTCCAAAGCTGCATCGAAATCCTAGTTTCGCAGTTCTAGCTAGAAAATTGCACACAGATTGAAAGACGTTCGCGTTTTAACGATAATAAAGTAGCTACGTATACAATATACGTATTGGACGTGATGATAATCTTTTTATATTCAGGCAATTTTTCAGGTAGTGAAAGAAAAATTTGCCACACTATTCTACTACGGGCTGTTGAATGCAAAATAACCAGGAAGGTAATTAGACGAATGCATGTTGAGTTTCACCTTCGACTGACGAAGCGGTTGGCCTTGCAGGCTGGATATATAGCCGAGTTTTGTCCGTAATAAATACAAAAAGTGTGTTTGTATGTTGCACCTTGGCTTCAAAACTACCGAGCCGATGTTAATGATATTTAGCACACAAATAGATAAAACGTCCAAGACGGTTTTATACAACTTTTTGTTTCGGCAAAATGTTCGGTTTCTGTTAATACTCAAAGTTCGGTAAAGGTATGATAAATAATGAAAGGTGATATTACCACCTGCCTAATTGCTGAAACCTGCCTCGTTTGAGATTTGTTTTTTTATCAAAACATACGTCGTCTGAACACCTGATGAATTTTTAGTGTTACCATTTTAAGTAACCACTTTGCTTATCAATTGTTATGAATGTTCGCGCGCATTGACCAGGCAATTAATACAAAAAATCCGCTTGCGATTCCGGTCCTTGAATATTTATAAAGGTACTATTATTGTTTATATACAAGTACAATAATAAATATTTATATATTCATTCTAAGGTGTTTGCACTTGTTGAAACTGCGCATTAGTTTTGTGATATCTCATTTAATAAAAAAAGGTATATTTAATATACTTTACACTTGAGAGAAGTAGTTTGAAAAAGAAGGAAAAGTAGATCATTACATATAGCGTCATTTGTTTATCGCGATTCGCGCGCTGACCGTAAACTTTTCTGGGATAAAAAGTGTCCTCCTTTACCGGGACTCATAGTATCTCCATACGAAATTTCAGTAAATCGGTTCAGCGGTTTCGGCGTGAAGAGGTAACAGATAGTCCTTATGTGGGAGAGCCATGCTTCGGCATGAATGGGCCGGCTATACCAGAGAAATACCACGGGCTCACAGAAAACCGGCGTGAAACAGCGCTTGCGCTGTGTTTCGGCGAGTGAGTGAGTTTACCGGAGGCCCAATCCCCTACCGGCTACCCTATTCCCTTCCCTGCCCTCCACTATTCCCTTCCTTAACCTCCCTACCCTATTACCCTATTTCCTCTTAAAAGGCCGGCAACGCACCTGCAGCTCTTTTGATGTTGCGAGTGTCCATGGGCGAAGGAAGGTGCTTTCCATCAGGTGACCCGTTTGCTCGTTTGCCCCCTTATTTCATAAAAAGACACACTTTCATATTTATAATATTATTAAGTACGGATACGACCTGCAAACCTTCAAGAAAATAGCGAATTCCGTCTAAAAAGGCTTATAAAAAATCTATGTTCGAAATTCTTGTACGCTACATGTAACTAAATGCCGCCAGGAAACGAGCGTCGTTATGACGCTGTTTGGAATAACCAAGAGCGAATTAAAATGCAACTAACGTTATACTAACACTTGTAGATGCCGCAACAGTTTGAGTTCATCGTTCGATTAAATTAAATTAAACAATACAATGTATACGATAAGTATTTCCAACAAAAAGTGCACTGTAGATTACACTTTAGTTTTAAATTCTATTTAAATTCACATTCATATTCATGCAACGCATTATCGTTGCAATGAAATATAATGAATACCTATTTTTGAAAGCATAAAATAAATACATTTTACTATACACCGTCTAATTTTAACACGGAAATGTACCGACTAATTTTGGAAAAGCTTTTTAACATACACGTATTATGTGCCTAATAATTTTAACTTCTGCCATAGACTAAGGAAAGTATATTTTCCATATTCTATGCTTCTGCGTAATGTAGAGTCCATACTAATATTATAAATGCAAAAGTGTGTCTGCCTCTTACCTCTTCACGCTAAAACCGCTGAACCGATTTTCCTCAAGGGTGTGGAGACGTTTTGAGTCCCGGGAAAGCACAAATACAGTTTTTATCCCGGAAAAATGTACGATTCCCGCGCGACTAACGAATTCTAGCGCAACGGATTTGCAGGCGTCATCTTGCACTCAATAATTATACAACAATGTAGTTGTCGATAAAATTTGGTTTTGTTAGTTGTTCAAAGTATCGATAGAACGCTCACATCACTAGAGTTTCTAATTCCGAGATGCATGTGTGTGTGAGTGTGTCTGTGTGCGTGACCTTGCGGCGCGCTGCGTTTCGGCGGTCGTTCACCCCACGCTCCCACCCCTTGACTTTGGCAGCACTATGCGCGAATAGTATATCTAATGCGCGCGCGCAGATCTCAATACCGCCTCTATGCCGACGGTGTAAGGCTCAATTTCGCGCGGACGAGCTCAATCAATTTTAATTTACGTAAATACTTTTAATAGCACTTAATGAAAATTATATTGTGACTCGTGAGGTAGTGTTGTTAGCTCCGTCTAGATTTCGATCTGATAATCATCAACAGTCAGTTTACAGTCGAAATTTTATTTTGTTATAAATATTTTGAAGTTTTTACATACACGATACACTACTTAGGGCCTGTATCACTTCCTGATAGGTGCCGCATAGGCTATCCACCACTTGACTTGACAGATAGAGTATGAAGAATCAAATAAGTTGTGGATAGCCTATTCGGCAGTTTATCAGGAAGTGGTGAAACAGGTCCTTAGGCTTTTAACGTCAATCAAGTCGATCACAATGAACTTTGTAGAAGGATTTATTAACTAGGTCGCAGCGACCCCCCCTTGCGTTACTAAGGAATTTCACAAGGAACGAGGAACAATAGATTTTTCGCAATAAGAAGCCTATATGCCCTTTGCCGTGGTCTACTCTAAATGTGTGCCAAATTACATAAAAATCGGTCGAGTAGTTCGTGAGATTAACGCGTACAAACAAACTCTTCCCTTTATAATAGTATAGATTAATATAGACCCTCTTCACGTTGAACTATGATGATTGTCAACACGAACATACACCTATATGACGACCAATCCCTATCAGGATAGAATTCTAAAGAAGATAAAACAAACAAACATTTTTTTTCTAAGAAATAAGCTATGATACCTACTACTAATAAGGGTCGGTTCATACCAAGAAATAGCTCTACATTTTAAGTTATTTTTTAAATTTACTCAATAACTTTACTCAATACTGAAAATACAGTTTTTATCGTAGGAGTTCGAATTCTGCTCAAATTGCTGCGTTTCCTCGCGTCACGTCTTGGTGTAAGCTCACTCTTAGCTTAACGTAATAAAAAATGAAACAATTCGTCAAAGAACTAAAGTCACCGACATAGTGCAGAGAATCAGTACGCTGAAGTGGAACTGGGCTGGTCACGTAGCTCGAAGAACAGACGATCGCTGGAGTAAACTTACTCTGGAATGGAGACCAAGGCTGGGAAATCGGGGTGTAGGTCGACCTCCAACTAGGTGGGACGACGATCTCCGCTTAGTTGCAGGCCCATGTTGGATGCGAGTAGCAGGAGATCGGTCATCTTGGCGTTCATTGAGAGAGGCCTATGTCCAGCAGTGGCGACTATAGGCTGATATGATGATGATGATGATGAATAAAAAATGTACTGTTTCAGTTACAGTTACTCTAAAAATAACTTTTACGATGCTCTTATGAAACTAAATCATACGATACCATTTTCGAATTAGCTCTACATGGTACTACTAATATATATTCTGTGGCTCTACATAATATAATAACTTAATCTATGCTCTTTTTAACCAACTTCAAAAAAAGGAGGTTATCAATCCGACCCGTTTCTTAACTGGCCAGTTTTGAGTTTTCGTATATGTCTATATCAGCGTCTGAATAAATGTGTCTTTCAAAAGTGTATTGAATTACAGTTAGTAATCATTAATTCGCTCTGAGTGAGGAGTTAATTAAGTACTTAAAAAATAAGTCTTGTCTAAAAGTCCTTAAAAGAGTTTCGATATTTGTGAAAAATCATTATAAGTAGGTTTCTTTTAGACATTTTCAAGCAGTATGTCCTCTTAATACTGACATCACGTTCAAAGAAACAAGAAGAAAACTATAATACTAACCTAATTAATAAATCGCTTTGGAATTAACTTTTTCTATCGACCTTGTGTGCAATAAAAACACCATATTCCTTCTAATCTTAATAGGAAAGCCCCTAAAACTATTACAACTCCTAGACCGAAACAGCCAAATCTCCAACAAGTTTCACACAAATCCTCAATGAAACCCAACCATTTCCCGCCATGTTAATACATTAGCAAGTTAATTGAGGTTTAGAATTAACCCGAACATTCCATATTCAAATCTAAACCAAAACAGAACCGCATGTTATCGCTGTCTACGAGTCGTCTAGTCGACTATCGCGCGACCAGCGAGCGGAGACCCGCGCTCGCCCCCGCTACTGTCTCGTCTACGTACGGCGCGGTGGGCGGGGGAGCTCAACGTACACTGGGGAGCTCGTGTAGTGTGTGTAGTGGTCCTGACCTAGAGACGATAGTCGCGGCTCTAGGTCAAGGAAGGATAGACGCACACATGCGCTATAAATGGAATAAAGCCCGCGCACCACTGGGATACGGATTGCAATAAACTTGTATAGTATGTGTCTTGCTTCTACATATGCTGTTGTAGCTGCTTATGTAATAAGTGTTATAATATGAAAATCTTAGAAATTTCAACCATTTTATAAAATTTTTTCCACGTAGCCATAGCAAAAGTAATCCACGAAAGAATAGATTAACAGAAGCGAATGAACACGAAGCCATCATGCAATACTAAACCTAATCTTACATTTTGAAAACATTAAACTTAAATTAATGCTAAATCAATTGCTGCAGACTACTAAAGTATACTTTAAGGTCTAACACAATATACAGAACCATTCATGCAATTTGAAACTTCCTGCTCTACAAAACCCTAAGCCAGTCTCTACACACTCTATAAAAGCTTTAGTGTACACTCTAACATATTTCCGCTCAGTGTTATACTCTTTATTTTAATTTCCTCACTTCTATATTATCTAACGCCTAGCTTCCCCTATCCGCCGGCCTAACGCCGCACTACAAGTGCACACACACGCGCGTGGACGGGGCGCTGGTGAACCGAAACATTTCTGTTCGAAATTCAAATACATTTCCCGCGTATAGATATTTGATTTCGTGGAATCTGATTTAGGAGTGTTATACACAGTTTATGTTTTGACACGAGTTTATATTCAATAGCGTAATTGTTTGTTAATATTGTGAATAGACTTCTACAAGAAAACCTCAGAAAATGTGTTTTTGTACTTCTAACTACGAGTAGCTTCCCAATAATTTAGGATAGTAAAAGTAGCCCAAGTTTACTCAGAGATGAAAAAACATGACTTGTAAGGAACAAGACAGGTCGCGAAATATCTATTAGTATAACTCTAAATATAGATCGTACTATTATGTACCGTATGTTATAATTATTGTATAAGCTATTGAAAAAAAAAACTCCTGTACTTACTTAATTACTTTTTCTAACGATACAAACTAAAACGGAGGATTTCAACATAACGACAAGACGTAATACAAGCTTACTAAATAAAAGTACTGACGAATACCAATCCTCGTAAGACTTGTTAGTACTCAGTACTAAACAAGGAGGCGCGCAAAAAGCGAACAAAACTCCTAATGCACCGAGCAGCTAGACGACCGACAAAAACCGGCTTGTCATTAAAAATCTTGCGCCGAAATTCACAATACACCATACACTATAGAGCTAGGGTTGCCTGGAGGCCGGAAAATGCCGGACAGACTTTTAATCTGACTATGGAGAGGATAATTTTGAGAATGTATACGCCCTCGTAGCGGCCGGTCCGATTTTAAGGTGTCAGTAGATTAGTAATTATGCCGGTGACAATATTATGTGCTATTTTTTCATATATTAGGTTTTTTAGGGTTTAGTTGAAAAGTTTTTAAGTTAAGGTTTTTAATAAAAACTAATTAAAACATGTCTAGTCAACATAGTTGGGGAGGGGAAGAGGGGATTTCGGGACAAGCTCGAGCGTGTCAGATTAAGCTTGTATATGCTTCCGACACGTGTCTAGTTATCATGGTATAGAAATCAGATTTTTCACATGGTGGGTAAATTTTTTTTTTAAATATTGAAATGTCATCGGATCTGTCAGATTAAGATAGGGGATGTTTAGTATACCCCAAAGAAGTTTCCATATAAAGCACTGACGATTCAAAGGTTAGGTAAACCTGTAGGGACATTTTAAAATATAAAAAATAAAGCTTCATATTTTCCTCACTAAGCTTCGCAGATATTTTATTTTGCACTAAATTAAATGATTTTGTCCTTGTTAAACTAACCTAAATAACCTAAATTAATTTAAATAGTAAATAAGCAATTTTCTGGTATATTTTCTTTTTCAAAACTTTAAAATGGCTGCAGTTGCTGAATCCAGTGCTAAAATAAAAAACGCTCTTATTTTTTTTATCAGTTTTACTTAATGTAAATAACCTACTAGGTCTCCATGACGCTCGAGTGACTACAAAATCAGCACCTTCCCCTCCCCTATTATAATCATTAATCAAATGTCCGGATTCTGTAGAACTTTGGCACATTCTCATATGAGGGTGCTATAACTTACGCGCGATGTTAAACCTATTCATAATTTACCGAAAGTTTAGAATTTAGATGTGGATAGATAGCAGTCCGGCTTTTTCAAAAGTCCGGATAATCCAGCCGGTTCGTTCGGCTACTAGGTTTAACCTGGCAACCCTATTTAGGGATCCTGTTCTCTCGACCCTACGTCCTTGCGTCTAGAACCCTCGAGAGACCAGCCGGCGAGACCCCTCCGCGTCTTTTTATCTGTTGTGTTTTGAAAAAGCGGCTCTCCAGCCGCGGGTCTACTTATACTGGCAACTTGCTTTCGGCGCTGCGCCTCAGGAATCCGTCTATTTAAGGTGATAGACAATTTCTTGTCGACACAGACGATAAAGTATGATGTCCATTTTTATACTGAAGAGAGATTAATATGTACAAATAATAAATGAGACAGACAATGTAATGTTAAAATCTCTCAAAACGAACGCCGGGGGTCGCAGATAACAATTGTAGGTCTTAACGAGTGGCTGCATACAATATCTTAATTTCGACTGCCCCCAGAACAAAGGTTAATTATTTCTACAGAATCATTTTTGTACATCAAAAGTGCAGCATTATTGAAAACAAAAGCAATGATCCATTTTTAATTGCAAATGTCGGGGCCGACGCAAATTGAAAAAAAAAACCCTCCGAATTACGAATTGAAAAATCGCAATCAGCCCGAATAAAACTTCATTTCAAATTTGGAATTCTGTTTAAAAAACAATCGCTAATTATCGAGCGCTATGTGTCCGAGCGGCGGCAGGCGGTTCTGGCGTCTACCTCGATACACTAAAGGCCGATAATGGCGTGCGCGATTTGCGCCGATCGGTACATTACCGGTACATACTTTGGGCTGGTGATTTCGTGTGTGTTTATATAACACATGTGGAGAAAAAAGGGTGTTTTTGTCTATGTGCCAAATAAAAATGAGGGCGTAATGTCCGCCGGCATGGGCCGTTTATCGTGCGCGGCCGACAGCCACAGCGATGCAACTCACAGATTTCAATTTTACTACTTTTAACTGATATTCAAAATTTTTAACATAATATACAAAGTAATATAGATTATAGACTTGTATTATGCAATAGTATTTTATTCTGTTTCCTGGTATTTGGTACACAACATAATTACAACAGAAATGTTAAGTTGCAGTTAACAGCAGGCTAGACAGGTTTTTGTAAATTACACTAACACACGGAATTAAAACATTAAATATTTATCGCATTATAGAAGCATCGTAAACAAATGTAAAAGACAATTTAAATTCTTTTGTCAACGATTAAAAATAAAAGTGCACGGCCATCTTACGTCCGGCATCGAGATCGCTATCTGGAGGTTTCGTAATTACATTCATGTTTAGTGTTTACGTTTGCAATAAATTTCAATTCGGATACGTTCTAAAGGTTGCAATTTTCGGAATAATTTTTATCATTAAACGTAAGTAATTATTATAATTTGTTTGCTAAATAATGCACCATATTTTTAGAATGTTACTGAACTTTATAAAATTTAATTCAAAAAGCGAAATCAGAATCTGCATGCGGTTACTTTCTTTTTTATGTTTAGTTTTAGAAGCGGACTTTCGCGATCTTATCTATTTATTCCGATCATGTAATATGTTAAGTCGAACTTTGAAAACAATCAGCGACTTTCTTGTTCCACTTTCGGGCCAGGAACCTGTCTGAGGAGCCGGACGACCGGCCGATCGGTCGTTATCGTACCTCATTAAAACACACCAACATTTAAAAATCAATAAAGTCAGTTAGTCACTTATTGTTCGTGAGGAAATTGGAAGCTAACACTTATCATACTTTTATGTATCGAGGTTAACATACTATGCGCCCGCGCAAATTAAATATAAATAAATGATAATTTTATTTACGTTTTAAATTGTAAATGATCTGCCCTACAACCTACATTTCAAACTTGTCTTTTTTATAATGCCTAAGGGTCAGTTGATATTGCAATGTGACGCATCAATTAAATGCGATGCATTTTAATGGTCTACTTTAAACTAAACTTTATTAGCTAACCGAGAAAGTACACACTGAATTGACATTGTCGGGCTGCCTGTTCCAATGTTTGAATGGCTCGTTTAAAAATGCATAGCTTCGTCACGTTTGAATGTGGATTGACCCTAAGAAGTGAGACGAGTAAAATGATGTTAATATTGAAACTGTCATAAATGTTTTTAAACCTAAAATATTATGATGAGCCTGTGAGACGGGTACATGCGCGGACTCAAGTGACAATTATGCTGTCAATATTCAACCTTTCCTTATTTAGCGTACCTTTTTCAATCATAAGGCTGCGGCCTCCGTCCTAACAGGTCGGAGTTATTCTTCCTCCAAACAACAATAAACTAACCTTGACGAGAGGCCACCATGTTTTGTGTAAATTACATTCTTAACCGATAGCATACGGATTAAATTTAAACTTGTTTGTTTGAGGTAAGTTAAAAATAAATAAGTATTTCATCCAAAATTTATCTGTAGATAGATATATAATATAATCTATACTAATAGGTAGTTTAGGAATAGCTCAAAATGTAAGCGTTTCAATCAAAATCACCCGAAATTGTCGAAAAATTGAATAACAAAAAGACAAATTGTAAGTTACTACATTTCGGCGGAACGGCGGGC